>NC_134779.1:79775306-79787806 GCF_046742065.1 Oratosquilla oratoria
TCGGAGGCCCTCTCCTCAGAAAAGCAGTTGCGGGGCAATGCTTGAGGTAGTGGACAAGGGTGGCTTCAGGGTAGCGGCAATGTCGACATCTTCTCTCTTCTGGCGTGGAGTTGTTCTTGATTTGCCAGAAACAACGGTCCTCCAGCCGCAGACGGAAAAGCAGAGTTTCCACTTTTCTAGGTGTGGAGCGAGGAAGTACAAGGGACTCGTAGTCTGTGACTGCCCTGTACCACCTCGCCCTCTCTGACACCTCTGCCTCCAGTCTGTGCTGAAGGAACCGTTGCACCTGGTTAAGAGCCCTGGTGCGTAGGCGCAACTGATTTCTGCTAAGAGGGACGACAACATCGACTTTGGGTCTTTGGCGCGCCGCTTCTGCTGCGGCGTCGGCTAGCTCGTTATCTGGGACACCTACGTGGCTCTGCACCCAGTTGAGCGTAACACTCCTGCCTTGCTGATGCAGATTCAGCAGGAGTGCTAGGATGGAGGTCAGTAGGCGTACATTGTCGCTGGGCTGTGTCGATTCTAAGCTGCCTAGCAGAGACTGTGAATCCGTGTGGATCACCACAGGACCAGCTCGTGATATTAGAGCATGCTCTAACGCTCCTTGGACCGCTATGGCCTCAGCTTGGAGAGTGGACACATGATCAGATACTCTCCTGCCGAAGGTCAAAACATCCGTCACGAAGGCAGCCCCCGCACTACGGGGCCTGTTGGGGTCTACGGAGCCATCCGTATAATAGACCGCCATTCCAGGTTCCGACAGTGCGCGGACGCCTTGTAGGGCCTGTGCTCGTACTCTTTCCTGGTCACATAACTTCTTCTTACTGGGAAGCTTTGTGACAACGAAGGTTGCAGGTATCGACAGCCATGGTGGTGGGGACTTGAACTCTGGGTGTGGAGAGTCCCTACCCTTCTCAAGGAGAACGCTGGTGAGCCTGAAGGAGTCCAGAAGTCCAGCCGCTTGTGATAGCCAGGTATCGGAGTGGATAAGAGTACCCACCCGTCCCAGAGCTATCACAAGGCTCTGACTCAGTTCTGTTATCCTGGGGCTCTGGACTATCTTGGCAAGAAAGTCGACCTCCAGCCTTCTGACCCGTGACGTTAATGAAGGCAATGAAGCCTCCATCTGGAGGTTAACAATCTTGGTCCAAGGTTGAGCTCCCAGGATAATCCTTGCTGCGGCATTTTGGTAATGCTCCAGGTCTTCAAGCTTGGCAGTCGCCACATTTATGAGAGCTGGGGCAGCGTAGTCCACCAAGCTGCGGACAGCTTGCACATAGAATGTGCGAAGGACCTGATGCGTGGCACCAAGTGCCTTCCCCGTCATTGCTCTCATAACTGTGGTTCTTGCCTTCAGTCTCTCCTTGAGATAGGCTAGTTCCTTCTGAAATGTGAGCCTCTCATCAATCCAGACCCCCAGGTACTAATACTGGTGAAACAAGTCCAGCCTAAGGTTCTGGATGGTGAGGTGCTTCCCTTCTTTCCAGTCTCAATGCCATGGCCTTCGATTTTGTAGGGGAGATCTTTAACCCTAACCTGTAACATTCTGTCGCTACAGCGCTTAAACAGCGTTGAGCCCTGTTGAAACACTACCGTTTTCCAGTAATTATGAGCGCAATGTCATCTGCATAGCAGATGACTTTGCACCCATGTGGTAGAGGTAGTTCCAGAATGTTGGAGACGAGCACATTGAACAAAGTGGGGCTGAGGACCCCCCCCCCCCTTGTGGAGTGCCATTCTCCAGCATTCTGGCCTCTGATATATGACCCTGAAAGCGTACTTTCGCAGACCGGTGACTGAGATAGTCAGCAATCCAAGAAAGCAGCTTGCCTTTTACGCCCTTGTGAGCAAGGGTGTCTAATATCACAAGTGGACTGGCCAAACGCCTTTTCCAAATCCAAAAAGACCACGATGGACGGTGTGCCACTGACAGCATTGAGGAGTGTTGCTATACTGTTTGCTGTGCCAGTGCCCTTGCAGTAAGCATGGATATGCTCATGCATTGGGCCCAGTTTCCACAGCAGCCTGTTTAGCACCATCCTCTCCGCTGTCTTCCCCATGCAGCTTGTCAGGCTGATGGGGCGATAAGCACTAGGTTCCTTTGGCTTTGGAATTGGCGTTATGATTGCCGTCTTCCAGGCTGTTGGTAGCTTGCCAGTCCTCCAAGACGCGTTTATCACCCTTAGAAGTGCCTCGTCACCCGCTGGCCCAAGATGGGTCAGCATGGAATAGGTGACGAGGTCTTCTCCAGGTGCCGTGTCTGAGCTGGTCTTGTGTGTGACCCGTAGCTCCTGAAGCGTAAAGCTAGCGTCAGTATCATCCGATTGACTCATCATGTCCTCGACACTGTGGCGCCTCACTCCTTGGAGGTCCTGCAATGTGTCTTGAACACACTGCGGGAGTGAGGTGCTGCTGGAGCGAGAGACAAACTCCTGCACCAGCCGCTGCGCCTCAGCATCAGGGGCATGATGAGTATGTCGTGGCTGAGTCCTGCCAGTAGCTTTACGGAGCTTAGACCACAGCTCTGCTAGGGAGGTGTGAGCTATAAAGCCCTCACACCATTCAAGAAATTTAGCTCTTCTGGCATCTGCAGCTATGACGTGAGCGTCATGAACTGCAGCGCGCAAGTTGGCCAAATTGGTCTGAGTTCGGCGCCGTCGGAAAACATGCCTAAGCATGTTCACCCGATGGTTGGCCTCTCTCATCTCGGGGGTATAATACCAGCTGTTCTTATGTTCTCTGGGGGACTGGCGAGTCTTTGGGATGGCTCTGTTGGCAGCCTCCTGAACGGTTGCAGAAAAGTCAGCTTCTAACGTTTCCACGTCCTGTGGTGGAACGTAGGACGCTGCCCATTCTTTAACAGACCTCTCAAATACTGGCCAGTTTGCCAAAGCTGTCTTCCACCTGGGAACAGGTAATACAGCTGGTATGGGTGGTGTATCCCGTATGTTCACAGAGACACCAAAGTGATCGCTAGTGACAATAGGATGCACCTCCCAGGTTATCCTAGGGAGGAGAGTGGCCGTCGCCAAGGTCAGATCAAGTCGTCCACCTTGCACGTGCGTCGGATTTCCATCATTCAACAACGCAATGTCAGGGCATTTATCTAATACGTAATTTAAGTGGCGCCCAGCGACATTGGGCCCTTGGGGCGACATTAAAATATTATGATGGGCGTTGAAGTCCCCTCCTATGATGAGGAGCCTCTCCGCAGCAAGAGCACACACTTCTCCAAGGTCCAGTTCCGCTCTCTGGCCCCTGTATATGTTATAGATGGTGTACACTTCATGGGCTCGATGGAGTCGAACCGCAAGAACCTCCACACCATCCCCACATGATACAGGGTCCATGATCTCACTGCAGGGGATACATGATTTGACTAAGATCATGCACCCCCTAGTAGTGGGTAAGCGAGGGAGGGAGAATATGCGATATCCCGGAAATCGCACCTCATCGCTCACCAATGTCTCCTGGAGAAGTATGATATCGTAATCATGCTCTTGCGCATGCGCAAGGAGATACGAGTTTTTGCTGCGGAACCCGTTTATGTTCCACTGTAGCAACCTTAGGTGATTATTGAATAGGGCGACTTTCTTCCCTGTCTAGTTCCATTACTGTCTCATCTTGTCCTCCCCGGTCAGAGGACAAGATGGTTTGCGTATTTGAAACAGTGGGGACATTTCCCTCCTCATCAGAAGAGGAGTCTTCAAGCCTAAGCGCAAAATGACGTTGGGGCTTGGCAGAAGGCACTTTCCTTGTCTTTAAGGTTGTAGGTGTTGCCTTCCCAATGGTAAAAGCGGGTGTAGCGGGCTTGGGGGAAGTGGAAGGGGAGGAGGAGGAGGTTGAGGAAGAGGTAGTGGAAGAGGCGGGGGAGGAGGCGGGAGAGGAGGAGGCAGAGGGGGAGGGAGTCCTCTCCTTTCGCCTAGGGTTCCTCTTCTCTTTCAGGAGTTTGAGCACGTTCTTGACGGCCCTGTCCACCATCACTAGCATCTTGTCTGGGTCGCTCTCCCCAAGGGTCGTAGCGACTGCAGAGACGACACCGGTCACAATCAAGTCGATGTCATCCTCCCTAAGGGGGATGACATCAGACGGATACTGAGGTGGAGGGGACCGCCGTTCCTGTGCTGCTCGTGGGGTTGGTACTGGGGGCGTGGGCTTAGGGGTAGGCGTGGGCTTAGGCGTAGGCTTAGGGGTAGGCGTGGGCTTAGTCGTAGGTTTGGGTGTGGGGGTCTTTTTGGGAGCCGGCTGAGTTCGGGTGTGTGTGCGTGTGTCTGTGTCGAGTGCAGGGAAGTGCTCTTGATTGTTTAAATCAGGAGCACTAGGTGTAGGTGTCTGTGGTGCAGTGGGAGAGTGCTTCCTGCTGCCCCATACAAATGTACCTGGGAGGGGGCAGGTATGAAGTCCTGTCGCTTCTCTGTCCTCTCCTTACAGGCAATGGCCTGAGCTTTGCGAGCTGAGCAAGAAGTATTCCAGGCGTGGTGCTTATTGCTACAATTGGGGCACTTGGCCACAATCTCAGTGCCAGCCTTAAACTTGTTAAGACAAGTCTCGGTAGCATGAGACATGCTGCAAATGCCACATTTCGGTAGCCTGGAAGTACACCGCGCCTGGTGATGACCATAACGTTGACACTTAAAACAACGGAGAGGATCAGGGATGTACGTTCGTACATCATAGCTGCCATACATCCCCAGGTCAATACGATTGAACGGTTCGCCTTTTATGGTGATCAAGACCTGGCGGGTGGGCGTCTTATCCCAGCGGCGCATTCTCGTGGCTCCAATCACCTGAGGGTGGTCTTCAATGGCCTCAGTCATGTATGAGGTCGGATAATTGTGCACCACGAGTCTGTGCCGCTTGTCCTTGGGATTGAGTCTCTCCAGGGTCAGAGGCTTTCCATTCAATGATGTAACTGCCTCCAGCTCCTCGACGAGTTGGTAACTGCTCGGTAACAGCAGCAGGTTACCGTCGCCAAGGGGCCGGATGGATACAAGCTTGCCGTGGAGGGGGCCCTTCTCAAGAGCTCGTACCACCTCAAAAGCTGTATCGTATCCCGCTGAGGGTACGACCTTGAAGGTGGGGAGCTTGCCACCCTTGTTATGAACAGGGGCCATCACCACGGCAGCTTCATCATCGGATGGAGGCTCTGATCCTGGAGCGCAGCGCCTACGTTTCACCACGCCAGTCACGGTATCAGTAGCCGCCATGGCGGTACTGATGACGAGAATTAACAAAGGAACTGTGTTTGTGTGCAGGACTAGCGGAAAAAAAAGGCGGAAATCTAAGGGGCAGGGGGGCGCGGGCGTGTACTAACGCGTTGGTGCTAATTCGCTTAACGTATCCTGTCTATCTAGCAAGCAGTCGATAAAATACGAGGCCCGAGTGCACCTAAAGCGTGCGAGACAGGGCTTATCTTGACGTAAGAGTTCCCACCTCTCCCGCCGTAAAGGCAATTTTTGACAGAACCACAAGGGCTATGCCGATCGTGCAGGGAGAGTTATGCTGGGCATAATCCTGCCAGAGCGAGATTCCACAAGAAGGGGGAATTGTCTCGGGTAGCAGTACGTTTCCGAATTAGTAGTGGTCGTAGCACGTCAAACAGAGCTAGAATCTAGGGTGAGTGACGGCATACAGGGCGTAATCGTGGAGATGTGCGATCGAGCGGGGATGATCTCCATGAATTTATCTTATCTCTTCAGATGCGATGCTGAGGATATATATATATATATATCACAGGTGAGAAATGTAGTAACACATTTATAAATCACAACTAACACCACAGTCGGACGAAAGAAAAAGTTGCGTAAGCGGAACTATATATTTCGATTGCTACCTGCAATCCTCTTCGTACTACTGAAGAGGATTGCAGGTAGCAATCGAAATATATAGTTCCGCTTACGCAACTTTTTCTTTCGTCCGACTGTGGTGTTAGTTGTGATGTATATATATATATATATATATATATATATATATATATATATATATGTATATAATATATATATATATATATATATATATATATACTGTATATTCGTGAAGCGTGGCAGGAGATTGTCTTTCAAGCATATTCAACAGCTGATTCATATGAATTTAATTTCCTTCGTAAGCTTTCTAGCTTTCGGAAAATAGGTTTCTGGGGAAAAGAGAGGGGAAGAAGCAAATTTCCAATTGACATTGGGAACTTATATTAACATAGAAGTCTACGTTGTACACAAAATATATGAAAATAAACAAAACACAGTAGAAAAAAAACGACGTTTCGCAGATCGTTCTGCGTCTTGAGTTGGAGTTAAGAAAAGTAAGCCTATGGACAGTATAAAAATGATTAAAGACAAAACTTGGATTGATCACTAATGACTCTCCTCTGTTTGACTGGCGTTATTTGGTTGATTCCTCAGCCTAGCCGATCGTCTAAGGCAGGGGTTCCCAAACTTTTCAGCTCATCGACCCCCTAGTAAAGTTTAAGATTTTCTATAGACCCCAAACTATTAATTCACGAATTATGTCAGTTTATTATTATTATTATTATTATTATTATTATTATTATTATTATTATTATTATTATTATTATTATTATTATTATTATTATTATTATTATTATTATTATTACTATTACTATTACTATTATTATTATTATTATTATTATTATTATTATTATTATTATTATTATTATTATTATTATTATTATTATTATTATTATTATTATATTATTATTATTATTGGTGTTATTGTTATTAATGCAAATAGTGACGCAAATTCCTGGACAGTGGAAGAAGGTGGTAGATGAGGTGGTGTGGGTAACACGTACCTTAAGTGATTGATGAAGGGAGGGGGAAGATAGCTGCAGTTGGGGAACCGAAGTCCAGGTGATTTTTATCACATCTCGGGACCACTCGCCTTCCCTCCAAGGCAAGTGTGAGTAAATCAAAGAGGGGTGTGGGGACAACTCATAAAGATGACCGTCTTTGGGTAATGAAACCCAGAATTCCTAATGTGACTTTTAATTGATAACTTGTTCAAATATCAAATATGGTTAGTATAGTCTATAAAGGTAGGTCTAAAAGTTAATTAATGGTTCCTATCGTACTCTGTCTCCCTGCGATTCAACTAAACATCTTACAGTAACATCAAATAAATTTAACTTAGCATCTAACGTGGGTAGTGGGAGTGGATTCAGGCGAGCACGGCTTCACACCTCGGATGAGGCCTTTGTTGGCGATGGGCGGGAACTGCCTGGTTAAGTTGACATCTCCGAGCGGGCACTGAAGACGGCTGGGTAGGCGTCTCTCCGCAATTCTGCCAATGTCCCTCCGGTCTGGATGTCCCGAAAGGGGATGTATCTGCATCTGGCTTTCTTGATGAGATGATCCTGGTAGTCTACGCGATGTTGATAAGATCCTGATCACCGGTAACACGGAACTCCGTAGCACTGAGTTCATCACTAAAAAGTTTCACGTGTTCACGTGTTCACTATGCCTTGAATATTGGATGACGTTTAACCAGTTCGTAATAACGAAAGGAACTCATCGTATCTACTGTGCGAGATCGATGCACCTGAATCTTCCGAGACCGTGTAGGAGTTCCTACATGGATGGGAACCCACGCTAGACTGCCCCTGTCCTGCGACAGGTCAGGTCACGATGTCCGCTAGCCGGCTTCCGACGTTGCCAATAGTACTATGTCTCCGTCCCTAGTTGCGAAGGGTATTACGAATAATGTTCATGCGGGAGGGTGACACAGTTCCAAGTGTTCTTTGAGGTAGACACTGTTCACGAGCGGGTTAAACACAGTCCTAATAATTCTAATTGCCTAGCTTAATCAAATATGTGGCAGCGCGCAGGGGGGGGGAGGGGGTGTGTTTGAGTGCTTTGTGTGGGTAACACCGTTGAGCATGGCTCCGAGAACACAAATCAAAAGGGGGGGTGTGTGTTTCTAGATATTAGAAGTCTCTCCCTTCGTTAAGGCATTGAATTGGTTGTCAAAAATGACATGCCAAATAAAGAGGATATCGAGGAGGAGAAAAGATGTTGCTACTAGTAGTCTTAAGGACTGGAAATTCCCCCGTCTTTGGGGAATAAAGGGCTGATACGGAGAGAAAACAGACGAGAAAATGGGAAGGGAGACAACGAGCTGGGTGTCACAATTTAAAAAATTGTGACACAGGTTATGAACCAAAAAAGAGGAGGGGGGGCGGTCTCCCCTATGGCTTGAAGCTGGGAGATGAAGGCTGGTCATTCATCATGAGTAAAGAACCAGATTCTGGCTTGCTTTTGACCTCTTCGTTTCGGTTGAGGGCTTCGAGTGCCGGAGTCTCAGTGGTGACAGTTTCTTCAACATGGATGCTGTTGATTGCAATAGTTTCAATAGGGGGGTGGAGGGTGTGATCCTGACTCCAGGGGGGCAGTTTGCCCCATACTACAGAACCTGCAGGGGTGACGAAAAGTTCGACATCCATGAAACGCGTGACGCGTTTAAAGACTAATGATATGTGGTCACTGCCTAATATAATGGTGACATTGGAAGCTTGGTCCGATGGAGCTTCATTTGCGATAGGGATGCCTTGCGACTTGAGAACCTGCACTGTACGTTGGTAACCGGGCATAAAGACGTCTTTACTCACTGAAGGGTGCACGACCGCCTCGATGAGATGTTTCTCAGTGCCCAAGTGCAGGTTGAATTCAACGATGTCGAATCTCTGAGGTAGTTCAGTCTTGTTGAAGGAATCAAGGCGGCAAAGCACGGTTCCCTTTGGTTTGAGGTCAAGTTGGTCCACGACGGAAGGGTGAACAAACGTCCGTTGAGCTCCGCTGTCAGCGAGTACTTGTGAGATACATTTCTTGCGATCTTTAGTGAGGTGTCCGGTGAAAATAGGCAGAGCGACAGTGCTCGGTACTGCTCGTGGGATGAGGGCTGGGTCGGCGTTCTCAGTTGCGTTGTCAGGAGTTGTCGTAGGTGGTGACTCGTCTTCTGAGGGGACCGAAACAGTGGTTCCAGGATCAAATGGTGTTATGTGAGGACCTCGAGCGTCTTTATCAATTTGTGTAGTCCCAACGATGATCGGGACTGCTTCCGGTTCTGGAGGCGAAGTGTCATCTGGTGCCGTGGAAGTGCGGACCGAAGTTCGTAACATGGGAGCCGAGTGTAATGAAGAGGGGGTGGAGGTGGTTTCCGGGGCGTGGCCTACTGGGGGCGTGGCACAGGAGCCGTCATGTTGAGGGCTGACAGCCGTGGATGAAGTAGATGCATAGGTGGCATCTTGAGTAATTTCTATGAGGACTGGTACTGGTTCCGGGTCCTGATATAAAGTGGCATCTGGTGCCGTGGAAGTGCGGATTGCAGCTTGCAGGACGGGAGCCGCGTGCATTGAAGAGGGGGTGCAGGCGACTTCCGGGGCGTGGCCTTTTGGGGGCGTGGCACAGGAGCTGTCGAGGCGAGCGCTAGTAGACGTTGTTGAAGTAGTAGAGGTGCTCTGAGAGCTTGGGGCGTCAGTGGCAACTTGTATATTATCAATGAGGACTGGTACTGGTTCCGGGTCCTGAGATAAAGTGGCATCTGGTGCCGTGGAAGTGCTGACTGAAGTTGGTAAGATGGGAGCCGAGTGCGATGAAGAGGGGGTGCAGGTGGCTTCCGGGGTGTGACCTACTGGGGGCGTGGCACAGGAGCTGTCGTGGTGAGAGCTGACAGACGTTGATGTGGTGGGAGCAGAGGTGCTCTGAGAGCTTGGGGCGTCAGTGGCAACTTGTATATTATCAATGACGAGGACTGGTGCTGGTTCCGGGTCCTGGTGCAAGGTGATGTCAGGTACAGCGGAAGTTTGAACCGACGTCGTGATGGGGACTGTGGTCGTCAGAGGGTACTCAAGCACTGCTTCAGTGGGTGCTGAAGAGGATTCCAAGACGGTTGGAGTTACTAGGATGGGAGCCATATAGATTGAAGAGGGAGCACTGGTGGAAGCAGGGGCGTGGGTTACCTCTGGCGGTGCTCTGAGGGCGTCGTGGGAGCTGGTAGAGGTTGATGGTGTGGGGGTTGTGGTGCCATCTTGCATTGTTCTCGTGCCAAGTGGCGCTGGTTGCAACGGAGGATGGTAGGGGGACTGGTGATGAGGGGGGTAGGCCCCCGGATACTGATAGAAGGGGGGGTAATACGGATGGTATCCTGGAGCTTGTGGGTAACCAGCAGGAGGCTGAGATGAAGCCGCGCTGTAGGGGGGAGTGTGGGCGTGGCTTAACGGAGCCTGGTTCCAGAGGTGAGGAGGAACTGCATTCTGTGTAGGGGACACGATGATGCCGTTGCTTGTTATGCTGATGGCTTGAGGGCATAGGGGGGCCTTGTGGCGCTGGCCACATTTCATACAGCCTGCCTGGAAGTCGCAGCGGTTCTTCAGATGCCTGTTCGAGTAGCAGATGGTACACTTGTTTAGTGCTAAAAGTCTGTCGGTGCGGGTGGAGATGTCCGGGTACGTGGTACAGTGTGACGGCCTATGTGGGCCGCCGCAAAACAAACAGTTGGCGCGGTGCTGTGCTTCGTCGGGGACCGCAGATGCCGGTTGTGGGGGCGTGGGTACAGGCCGTCCAGTGCTGTGCCTTGACGTATGACCTTGACTCCTCGGTGGCGTCGGAGCCCACGTCAATGACTGTCTAGGCTGACGTGTTGATGATTGAGTAGGAACGGGTGTGGGGGTAGCTGCGGCAACTGGGCGTACCAACACCGGGGTATGGAGCCGACTGCCCGTGATGGCACCCGAGTAAACTTTGAGTGCTGATTGAAGTTCTGGTGCACTTAGTTCAGAAGTGCCTTTGAACAGGTATATTGATGAAAGAACCTGTCGGGGTAGTTTCGGCACTAGGACATCCTCTACAAATTCATCGGAGAGGGCTTGTCCTACTGCGTTTCTGTACCTTTCGCCCAACTCATCCCAATCGGCGAGGAACCTCGACAAGTCCTCACATTCGTCCGTAGGTGCGGGAATGGCGACGAGGCGTTCCTTCAGACTTCTCCGTACTGCCAAGGGCTTGTCATAGGCATCATGCAGCCGTCGGATGGTGTGTTCATACGCGGTGTTGTTGAACACGGGGTATCCCACAAGACGCTTGGCACGCCCCGTTAGAGAGCGCATGAGAGCGCTGAACTTTTCTCCCTCTGTGTACCTATTGCTTTCGTGAACATTTGTCTTGAAAATACTCCACCAGCTGGAGAACATTTCCAGATCCCCATCGAAAGAGGGGGTATGATTTTCTTCCCTTATGTATGTGACCAGTGGGCTTTGATTAAGCTGGCTGTTTGACGCTTGAACGGCGGTATTTGCGCCGTTCACTCGCGCATCTGCTCGGGCTTTTAGGTTTAATAGTACCTTCTTGTGGGGTCTTAGTTCCTGTTTCAGTTTTGTGAGCCGATCCTCGTGAGGATGGCGTGCCCACGCGGGCTCCAATAACCGCCATGTTTGGTGATGGTCTTGACCTTCTTGAAGAATTTCCGTAGCCGCACTGGGACTCAGGCTCTCAACGTTGATAGCCCCGTAGGCTTCAGAATATTCCGTGACAGCGTCAAGGAAATTCTGCGTGATGGCAATGAGCTCGGTCAGTGTTGCGTTCGTAATTGCGTCTTCGTTAGGGCTGTAATAAGACATGGTGGCCGCCGTCTGAGTATGCTTGCGGTCACTGAATCATAAGCCGAGAGGGGGGGGTGTCCGCTCTCCCTCTAAAGAACGATGCAGAGTCGAGCGAAAGAATCGCACGACGAAAATGGAGAATCGAAGGGGGTGACTATAGAAGATTGTGCTGTCATACGAGCTGGTCTGACAAAGGAGGGGGGAGAGATGAAACTCGCGTGAAACCGCGAAAGTTTAAAAATAAGGCCGCTTGAATCCGGGCCGATGCGAGCCGTTAGCGTCAGGTCATCCGTAACGGTAACGGCTAGGCTTAACACAAGGACGTGGTGGCGGATGGCGCCAAAAGGGGGGGTATTTGCGCCGCTTTGGAAGGCTGGGCCGAGCCGAAACTAAATTAAGCCGAAAATGGCTGAACTTAAAATTACGATGTGCGGCTGAGGATGCCGCTGAATGATGAGGCCGGGCGGAATTACCCGTGAAAAAGGGACCAGTGTAATTTCAGCACAATCTAATTCTACTTAAGGGGCGAAATGTTGCACAAGAGAAAGGTAAAAGTAGGAATGGTAAATTAATGTGACATAAAATTACTATATCATGGTTGACCTAGTGCGTGCCTTAACGAGCAGGAGTGACTCCTGTACAGTGCATTGAGTTGCTAACCTATGCGCAGGGAAACATGTTGTGATCTACTTCATGAGTTGTCATACTGATTATTGAACTAGTGAAGTCGCATTAATTTACGAGTTCTGTACATAGGTAATGGAATGAATATCCGGTTCGAAGGACCACTAGCGAGCACGTGACGCAAATTCCTGGACAGTGGAAGAAGGTGGTAGATGAGGTGGTGTGGGTAACACGTACCTTAAGTGATTGATGAAGGGAGGGGGAAGAT
>NC_134779.1:79792806-79980306 GCF_046742065.1 Oratosquilla oratoria
CACCCTTACGAAAGTGTCCCCCAAACACCGTCACCACTGAGGTCATTTCAGAATAATTTTGAATACGTTATATATATATATATATATATATATATATATATATATACATGTATATATATACATATTTATATATACATAATTCATGGTTATATAATGTGCCTTTTTTTTTCATTTTTCCTTCCCTAGCTACGTTTCTCAGAATGTGGCGATGATCCATATAACACATTATAACGTTTGTGTCACTAAATGAATAGAAAAATTGACTATGTCCTATCTAATCCTGTATCAAGAGATCCACGAAGCTTCCAAGGTTGAGAAATACTGCAATAATATACTGTATACATTCCCGGTGGATATACAAGAATACTTTTTTGTCATGACTGCTCTCTGCTTGAGATTCTTTTGGTCCTTATTTCGATCATTTTCTAACGCTTCCAGGTAGACGGTGAAGAGTTCTGACAAAACCAGCAGTGAGAATCTTTCTAATGAGTATCTTATATTGACGAGTCCTTTTCTTCGTTTAAGTCATTGTGTTGCTTTTCTTTCATCATTATTCCCAATTTCTCTTTGTATTCTCTGATTTTATCAATGGAGCTGCTGGTGCCTAATGTTTTTGTTTTAGACCAGGGGTTCCCAAACTTTTCAGCTCATCGATCCCCAAACTATTAATTCACGAATTATGTCAGTTTATTATTATAATTATTATTATTATTATTGGTGTTGTTATTGTTATTAATGCTTATGATATTATTATCATAGTTGTTATTATCCTTATCATTATTGTTATTATTACTATTATTCTTATTATTATTGGTATTATTATACTTCTAGTTATCAATAGTGTTATCATCATTTTGATCTGTTATAAAAGGTCTAAATGACAATATTCATCAAGGCGATGGTGTTCCAATAATGATACAGATACTTTCACATATACATAAACATAAGTGTTTTAGAATAAATATTTATGTTATATATTCTTTATTATATTACAATAAGAAATATTCAAGCCATTAATATTACACAAGCTCGTCATCTTGATGTTCATTCACGATGTGGTTGTGTGTATGTGAGATTCTCCCTACATGCACAGAATGGGGAGGATTTTCGACTCAGAGTGAACTGACATGGTTTTTCTTTAAGTTTAGATATTGGTTGGTTGATTATTCTCACTCTTTCAGTACGGAAAGAGAACAGGATCATTTCATGCTAACCATTTAATTTTAAAGACTGCCTTTCGACCCCATAGCAATCTACTGACCCCCTTTCAACCCCATGGATGGTTTCATCGACCCCCTAGCAATCTACTGACCCCCTTTCGACCCCTTGGCTATTTGTCGACCCCTTGGATGGTCTCATCGACCCCTGGGGGTCGATATCGACCACTTTGGGAACCCCTGGTCTAAGGTATGACATTTTATCCTCTGCGGGGTGCTTGTTTTGAACCTTTGTGGGTTGTCTTTGTGTGTGTGTTCTCCGATCCGGTGGCTCTATTTTTGTGATCAAATGTCTCCTACGTGTACGTTTCATGCTGGGGAGGAGAGAGAAATCATTCGTTTGTATATTAATAATGGGTTGTAAATCTTTTTTAATTACAGCCTCCAAGATGGTCACGGTCTCCCTCTGGGCAAGTGAATTTGTACACTACATGGGATTGACGTATTCCATGAGGTTTTGGGGCGGTGTGATTTCTCGGAATTAGAGATGTTTTCTTGTTCCTGTAATAAATGATGAGTGATAATTTGTTACCTTCTTTCGTGGGGGTCATATTTCTTTTAATAATGTTTTTATTATTATTTTCTCATCATCTTTGTATTTATTGGACATGTGGGACTTATAAAATATGCGGTGTGTAGTTCTTTCATGTTCTGTGGTAGTGTGATGAGGTTCTTGGTACCAGGTGTCAATAACTCATCTAAGTATAGAGTGGACTTCATTGTTGGAGTATCAGTTATTGATTAGTAGTTGGTGGGCTCTGTCTATTTCCTTCTGGGTATCTGACCAAGAAGAACAATGGCTAAGAGCTTTTCTAAAAAGGATGCTGATAATGGAGTCTGTCCTAGAATCTTATTTGCTTTCTCAGAGGCTGAAATGCACTGCTTGGATGATTTGAGATCGTTACTGATAATTACGTCGAGATCTTTTTCACTATTCACTTTTGTTAACGAATTTCCAAATGACTTGTAATCGTACTTACTGTTATTTTTACCTATGTGCATTACCTTGCATTTACTTGTGTTAAATTTCATTAGCCACTTTTCAGACCATTACTGTAATTTATCTAAATCTTCTTGAATATCTAATTGGTTTAAGTGACCATTTACCATTCCGCACAGTTTTGTATCATCAGCAAATTTGGAAACACTAGATTTTAGTTCATGGTCTATATCATTTATATATACTATGAATAGAAGTGGCCCAAGAACGGAACCCTGAGGAACTCCTGTTGTAACATTTTTCCATCCAGAAGTTTTTCCATTTAAAACAACTCTCAGTTTTCGATCATTCAACCAATTACTAGTCCAACTTAATAGGCTACCACTTATTCCGCGCGAAGCTCATTCAGTAAGTAGTCTTTCATGGAGGACTGTATCAAAAGCTTTTGCAAAGTCTAGATATATTTAATCTATATTGTTTCCTATGTCATAATTCGAGATAACTGTGTTGTAGAATTTGAGTAAGTTAGTTACGCAAGCACGTTTCCATCTGAAACCATGCTGGCTATCATTTATCAAACGGTTACTTTCTAAATGATGTTCGATAGCATCTCTGATGATAGTTTCCATTATTTTTCCTACGATTGAAGTCAAGCTTATAGGCCTATAGTTATTTGGTTTCTTTTTGTCACCTTTTCTTAATATGGGAGTAACGTTAGCTAGCTTCCATTCTCTTGGGACATCTCCGGATATGATGGATTTCTTGAAAATAATTTCTAATGGAACAACAATCTCATTTTTCATTTCCTTTAAGATTCTTGGATGCCAACCGTCAGGCCCTGGTGTTTTATTAACTTTGAGTTTATCTATACACCTTTTAATTTTTTCTTTTGTTATATTTACTGTAGTAAATTTACCCTAGACTTTTCACAGGTTTCAGTTTGGAGTTCACTTTGAGGTGTTTCGTTTATGAATACCGAGCTAAAATAATTGTTTAAAATATTACACATTCCTTCATTTGAATATTCAAGTTGACCGTCAGCAGATAATAGTGGACCAATGTGATTCCTAACAACCTTTTTATCTCTAATGTAACTATAGAATTCTTTGGGATTCTCTTTGGATTTATCAGCGATGTTCATTTCGTATTTTTTTTTCTTTTTTTTTAATCTCTCTGTATTGATACATAACTTTCATAGTCATTAGATGCACCCGAGCACTTATATTTCTTATAAGCCTGTCTCTTTTTAGCAATATTTTTTTCAGTTTCTTTGTCGAGCAGCTTTGGGCGAGCCTGATTTGGGGGACGTCTGTCCTAAGGAATGTATGAATCATCTTAGTGAGCGTATTTTGAAATATTTCCCACATCTGATCTACAGGTCTTTCGCTTAATTTTGCCTTCCAATCTGTAAGCTGAAGCTCCTGACGTAGTCCAATGAACTGAGCTTTACTGAAATCGGGTATTTTAGAAACACAAGTATCTATTCTAATTTTTTAGGAGTTTGAATCTAAGTTGTGGTCGCTATTTGCAACAGATTCACCGACTTCTACATCAGTTACCATGCTTTCGCGGCTAGTGATCAATAGATCGAGTAAGTTTTCATATCTTGTTGGCTCTTTTACATGCTGAATTAAGTAATTGTCACCAAGAAAATCAATCAAGCGACTACCTATATGGCCATGTTCAAGGGTCATCCAATCAATGTCAGTAAAATTGAAATCACCCATTATCAATAAATCCCGGTTGCAGAAACTAGACAGTTCTTGAAATAACAGTTTGTCGTCTTTTAACGATAATGTCTTTGGCCTATATATTACATCTACATTCATTTTTTGTCCATTTGTTTGGGTTAACTCAACCCACAAACTATCATATACATCCTGTTTCACTTTCTCTAAAACACAAGCATGAACATTGTTTTTAACGTACAACAGAACACCCCCACCTTTCTTGTGGTTTCTATCCTGATGAAAGTGTTTAAATCCCGCAATATTAAATTCAGCTTCGAACTCTGTACCATTTAACCATGTCTCAATTATTCCTATCGTATCGAGATTTTCGCTTTTGATATACGCCTGTATTTCCTGAAAGTTGTTCCTAATACTATGAGCATTAAAGTACATGGTTTTAAGAAACTCGTGATTATTTCTTTTTGGCACATTTTGATTTTCAATATCATGTCTTACATTATCATTTTGTTTTTTATTTATACCTTGCTCTATATTATTAATTGGTCCTTCATTGACATTCAATGCCTCATTAACATTTCTCCCATCAAAATTAACATTTCCCCCATCCCGGACATCTGGTTGATCACGGTCATCCGATCTCTTTTGTACACTTTGCCCCTCTACGTCACCGTGATTCACACCGGCCTCCCGTCGTTCATTGACATTCTGTCCGGTATCCCTTCCTAATATTATATTTTGTCCTCCAGTGACATTATATCCTACCGTGATATTTTTTCCTCCATTATAATTACATCCCATCGCGATCTTTTGTCTTCCACTGTCATTACATCCCATCGTGATATTTTGGCCTTCATTGACATTCTGTCCGACATCCCTTCCTAAAATTATATTTTGTCCTCCTCTAACATTATATCCTACCGTGATATTTTCTCCTCCAGTATCATTACATCCCATCGTGATATTTTGTCCTCCACTATCATTACATCCCATCGTGATCTTTTGTCCTCCACTGTCATTACATCCCATCATGACATTTTGTCCTTTGACATTACACCCCAATGTAACATTTCGTCCTCTACCGACATTATATCCTGAAATTATATTTTGTCCTATATTGGTATATTGTTCTACATTAATGCTATACTCTACTGTTTTCCTACGTACACTCTATTTTCCCTTCCCTTTGGGCTTCTACCCAAAAAAACGAACTTGTTCATTACCAACTCCAACAATGAGGTTTGTAAGAACATCTTTGCCTCTGTGGGTAAGGTGGATCCCATCAGAAGCGTAAAGGTCATGACGCCTGGAAAAGAGATACGCCGATTATTAAAATGTAAGATGGATTTGGTGCCTCTCCTAAGATTTCATGCAACCTGGATATCACTTCTGCAAAATTATTCTCAGTGTTATCGGGCGGTCTATATTTACCTTCTGCACGGTCACTAATTACCCCCAGTGCAGGGTATTGACACCGACAAAAAATGGCGCCTGAGATGTTAACAATTTATTGAATGTTCTTTGTACGTCGAGTGTGTCGGGCGGTTGTCTGATAAGGCTTATGTGAACTGGTAATGATACAGGTCAATCTGGTTTTTCCATTCTTCTTTTAATGCTGCTTTAAATTTATTAACGAGGTGGCATTCACTGTTGTCGACTCATGGCCTGACACAACTGACTGACGAGCCTACTAGGATAACAGGCACTTCCAGGTCCATCATAGATCTTGTCCTGATATCCGATTGTAATAAGATAACGCAGGCTGGTGCTTGTGATTATAGTCTTAGTGACCACAAGCTCATATATTGTACTAGGAAAGCTAGGAAGACGATTTACAATAAGGACAACACTGAAGCTTCGTGCCATGAAGCATTGCTCACGGGAACATTTTGTAGATGAACTGGGTAGTACTAAATTGTTCTGATGTTTATGAGGCCTGGTCTAATCTTAAGTACACATTTCTTACTATTATTGACAGAGTAGCGCCTCTCAAAGGTATACGAATAAAACAGAGGACGGAACCATGGATGACAAACGAGGTACTGGGTTTGATTAGAGATACAGATTTATTGCAAGATTTAGGGAAAGTAGAAAACAGGAGGACCATGATAGCTATCTATACTATAGGAATCAGGTGAATATTGGAAGGAAAAAGCCAAAGCTGATTCTTGTACTAACATGATGAACCAGAACAAACACGATCCAAAGAAGCTTTAGCAAATTCTGAAGACCCTAGAAGTTCACACTAAGCCTAGTAACAAAGCAGACAGGATAGGACTCATGATAAACGGCGAATTTAACTGATAAGAACACCATAGCTAACCACTTAAACTCCTTTTTTACAACCATAGCCAATAAACTAGTTCAATCCCTCCCAACGGGTTCTGGGAAGCTTGGGCTCGGGTACGTTCAGGAGTACTATAAAGATAAGTCCACAAAGTGTTTCCAATTACATCAGACCACCCAAGAAGAGGTGTTTAGATTACTGGCTAACATAAGTGCCAATAAGGCTACAGGGTTAGACGATGTTCCTGCGAGGTTTGTTAAGGATGGGGCCACAATTATAACTCCTCCAATAACTCGCATAATAAATTTGTCTATCAGTTCAGGATTTATCCCAAGCGATAGGAAAGGGGCTCGGGTAACACCTCTTGATAAGAAAAACGCAAAAGCTGAGGCAGGAAACTACAGGCCTGTTTCAATTCTAGGTATTATTTCCAAAGTTTTGGAACGTATCGTATACAATCAGTTGGATATCTACCTCAGGGAACGTAATCTACTATACGCCATGCAATCTGGTTTTAGATCGAACTACTCAACAGACACCAACTTAATAAACCTTTACGCTCTGATAATACAGGAATGCAAAAGAGGTAACTACACGGGTTTAGTTTTGTTGGATCTACAAAAGTCATTTGACACAGTGGACCATATTTTATATATAAAAAAAAAAAAATTAGGCATTAGGAGTGGCGAATATTGGCTGGTTCAAGTCCTACCCCACAGGTCGCAAACAACTTGTACAGGTAAATGGAGCCTGCTCAGGTGACAGATAACTTGTGGTGTACCACAAGGTTCAATTCTGGGACCGCTTCTGTTCCTGGTCTATATTAACGACCAAGATAAATTACCTCTTGTTTTGACACCAAGACATTATTCTCACTCTGACCTGAACACTGTGGTTGGGTTTTGATGCGAAGACAATAATTTCCGTTTTACCTAGGTGTAAAGACAGCTTATTATCTATGAGCCAGTTCTGGACTGATGACAGTTCAACACTCCGGGCTTCTACTTCAATTGGGTCCCTACTTGAGACAATTAGTGCGGAGTCGTCTGCATAGAGCAGTAACTTACAATTCGCCGCACCTAGGAATACCCTTGGATCAGTCCCTCTTAGGGAATGCCTCAACGGATAAGATTGTATCCAAGTGTTCGCATAAAGTAAAAATTTTGTACAGAAAAGCCAGAAATTTTAATATGGAAACAAGAAGCTTCTGGTTTCAGCCCTGATACAGCATCACTTTGAGTACGCTTGTAGTTCTTAGTACAGTAGTCTGAGCAGAAAAGAAAAAGTCTCGGCTACAGGTTGCATAAAATGAGATAATTAGATTTGTGCTAAATTTACCTCAACGTAGTCAAATTGGCATAGAAGAATTTAGCAAAGTAGGAATGTTACCTGTAAAATATCGTGTCCAGCAGCTGAAACTAAACCATGTTTACAATGTCGTTCATAATTCTGCTCCTTCATATGTGAGCTGTAATTTTACGTTTTCTGCTGAGAAACGAACCCGGAACAGTCAAGGGTCTTTTATTGTAACTCATGCAAGTTCCTTCACCAAAAAACAGCTTTCATTTCACAGGTGTTCAACTATGGAACTCACTACCTATGTCCATTAAACAGTCAGATAGCAAGGTTACTTTCAAGAAAAAAAGGCAAGGATTACTATATGTCTCAGCTCTGGACCGAGAACAGCCTTGATTTTATGTACTACTAGCCTAGTGAGGGGTACCAGATTCCATGAGTAATACCATCCAAATCTACGTTTATTCATAACTCTTCTGACCTCCCCTTCTGTCCTTCAGAGGTTTAACTTAGTATAACAATGGTTGATGTTCAAAACTGGTTTCCACCTTTGTTTTGCTCATCATAGTAAGGTATATGTCTCAGCTATGGTCCAAGAACAGTTATGATCTGATCATAATACAAGCCTGGTGAATCAGGGTACCAGGCAACAAGGTAATTGGACCTTTCCCTCGAACTCCTTGTTTTACTCATGCGAGTATCGGTCCCCTGTACCCTACTTCCGGTGCTCTATATTAAAATGTACTACTTCCTGGTGTTCAAACTAATGTGCAATTGCCCACTCCGTCCTGAGGTACAGGGAAATTTTGTAATTAATTAATAGGTGAACCAAGCTGCCTTGTAGCATATTGATATTGTTGATGTCCTGCTACCTCTATCCCGTGATACTTGATATTTACTCTTACCCTGGGATGGACCTCCCCTTTATTGTCCTACACTTGCTGCTACAGCTGTAGAATAATGTAGTATATAATTAATGGTACTACACTGATCTGGCACTCATACTGTTTTGGTACCTTTTAGCAATATTTTGTTATTCCTGATGCATAATGCAATGTTCGTTATTGTGATGGCGCTCACGTTTTGGTCTCAATATCCTATGTGTTACGAACATTTTATTAGTATTAGCAAATTTATATTAATGTTTGTGTCATATGTGTACTGATTGGTATTACTCATGACTATCTCTGGTCCCCTTAACCCCTATGTAGGATGTGTAACTTAGTGTAGAAAAAAAGTCTAATGAGGACCACAATGGAAATAAGCTCACATGTTTTTATGTGTTATCTTCGGCAATTGTAATTGTTATTTCAAACTATGTGTTCTTTTCATTATCTGCATTTCATGTATATTGATTCAGTGCCAAATAAACTTATTATTATCATAGCTTATTCCAAGCACTTTTACGACGGTGTTGTAAGAAATTAGTTCAGACTCCTATAGCCTGGGCAAACTGAAGCTTTAAAATATGACCTCGAGTTTACAGACTTTATTACCACCAAAGGATAATAATGATAATTATAATAATGATGATAATAATGACAATTATGTTGTCTCCCCTGAAATAGATATAGAAAGTGGAATAATAGTATTTTTCTATAAAACAGTGTGTTTCATATTTAGTGTTATTATATTGTTTTGATTAAATTTGTTGATTTATCTGGCTCCAAGGTGAAAATAGGACGAGGTAAATGATTCCCATGAATATATGATAGAAGCTAATTGTCAGTCTCGAGAGGAAGGAGTGCAAATGATCGGCTGTGCCTAATTTCCATCAGTTTGCTGATATTTGGGAACCGAAGTCCACATATCTTTGAAACAGTATTTGTAAGTAACCAAAGACGTATATAGATTAGTTTTTTATTTTATTATAGACCTAGGGGTGAGTAGTGCCCAAATATAACCGGTAGCTATCTGTAGGTGAGCGGCGAGCCTTGTTTATTTTGTATAACTACGCTTCTCGTTGCTTCATTGTTTAGTATGGCGAGTCGTTGTAAAGTAAAGACGGTTGTATAGGCAAACTATTTTGAAATGTGATAGTTACGCTGATGCTGATATGCATTTAATTTAGTATGGGAAGATACAGAAATCATTGAAGCATTAGTAATGGAATGGTGTAATGTGAATACTATATATGTTACTGAAAACACATGAATGAAAGAAAACGTTGGTAGTCCTTAGCTTAGCCTTAGCGCGCCTTAGCGAAACCTTTGGCTTAATTAGTGGCGCTAACATATCTCTTTGAGGGAAAATGATGTGCTTGGCATGAAATCGACATATGAAGGATCAACAACACCTAGTTATTACCCATGAAATCTAACCTCAGACTCCAAGTAGTGTAACAGGTTTGTAACATGGATGACAGCGGGTCGTGTCTCTTTGCTATAATGAAAGATAGTCTGAGCTCGGAAGAGAGCTCTTTTGAGGGATTTACTGATGCACAACTACAAAGTCATGTTAAACATGAACTACTTGATCATGATTCTATTCCCTTTGAGAATATTAAACGAAATCTGGCTGCAGCAACACTTAAAACTGCAAGGGATCAAGTTATTCCAGATCTTGATAGGAATCTGGATGGCGACTCGTATAAGGATGACTCTGACCCCTCAAGTGTTGAGCAGAATCAAAGAACAGTGCGGAGAGGAACTAAGTCATTACCCTTAGATGATGAAAACTGTGGTGTGTTAATTAAAGATACCTCACCACACAAAAGACATAGTTTAGATTCATCAATGAAAAGGAAGATAGAAACTCGTGAACTTGAAAGTCATTACTACTCAAACAGCCAAGATGTGATTATTAAAGATGACTACATTGGCAGGTTTTGTCAGACTGAGGGGATTGATGTAACTTGGTTAGAAAGTGGTGCTAGTTGTGATGCTCATGTTACTAATGGTCTTTTGTATGAACTTGATGAGTTTGCCAAGAAGATCTCTTGGGAACGGTTTTATGTTGCTATGTGGATTTTAAGGCTTCATAACATGCCCAATGTTGAACCAACAGATGAAGATATAAATAAAATTCACTCCACTCTGAAGAGACGTAAAGCACTGGCCACAACTCTGAGTGGGAATCGTATGGTTGAAGCAAAGTTAAATGATTTTGATAATATTATATTTACTCTTCCATCAGTTGAAGCTTCTCCATGTACTAGACTTCTTATTAAGCATGAAGTCAAAGCTGAACCAGAAGAAATGTATGTTGAACACATAGGAGGAAGACGGCATAAAGTGAAGAATGTCAGATATAGAAATGACACATTTGGGGAGGAGAATGAAAGGGTGTTTGGCGTTAGTGGAAGGGGAAGGCAGCGGAAACCGAGTGCTAAGATAATGGAGAACCTTGGGCTCACAGACTCTGGAGAAATTACTAAAAAATCAAGGAAGAAGAAAGACTTGCAGAAGAGTGGCAGTAAGAAAAGGCAGAGTTTACCAGAAGATGATGATGACATGAGTAGTGATGATGGCAGTAATAAGCATTTAGATACTACCCATGGAAGTGATGAGTCAGGAGCTGAATCATCTGAGTCAATGCCAGCCCCAAATGAAATTGGTGGTATTTTTAAGCCTTTATACAAGCGTCATCGGAGACAGGTTCTTTTTCCTAATGAAAGTATTGGTTTTTACTCTGAAGCACTGGGAATTACAGCAGAAATGTTAAATAGTGATAAAATGTATAATATAAAAATAAACAATGGTGCTATATATGAACTGCATTATTTCTATAGATATTACAAGGCACCAGGAACAAGGTTAGTAAGAGATATATATAGGATATGTGGTATTATTCCAGAAGTTTCCAGACTATTGGTTACTCAGGCTAAGATTGGTCAGTTAGCTACAAAAGACTGGGAGAAGAGGTTGGCAAGAAATCCCACTTTTGGATTCATGGATTTTGTTTTCCCGAGGCGCACCGTTCAGGAGCCGTGGGATTCATATGATAGTTTGGAGTACAAGAAACCCAAGGTTAGTGATTGTAGTGAGAGTGATGGGGAAAGTTTGCAAATGGATCAAGCTTCAATGTCAGAGACCAGTCCAGAAAAATCCACAAATGATACACCAAAGAAACTTCCAAAGCCAAAAGTTATGAAAAGAATTCCAAAACCTAAACAGACTACTAATACAACAGAACTAGTTAAAGAACTGGATTTATTTAAAGAGCTCACAGATACCAGAGGCATGGCTGGTTATGTTTCAAGAGGAGACATTGTGTGTTTATATCACAAATGGCGGCAAGAAAAGCTGAGAAACACAAATGAAGTGTTTGTAACTGATTTGCTAAAAGCTGTTGAGTCTTTGATGAGAGAGAGAGGTGTTGCTTTCCAACGCATTCCAGTAGGCGCACTCATGTCATCATCTGTTAAACTTTATGATGAGTTTTTCTTACAATGGGCAGAGGATAAAGATGATGCCAAGACCTACTTGAAAGAGGACTGGTTAGAAGACATTAAATATTTATGTTTTGTAGCAAAATCATCTCGGAAAAGTTCTGTTGAAGGAGATGCTTCAAGTATTAGCCCTGATCGTTGTGAAAGTGAAGGTGAAGTACATCCACACAACAGTGAAAGTGAAAACATGGGTAATTTTCCAAGAACAGCTCAGAGTGAATCTCAGGATGCTGTACTGACAGGAAGAAGTGAAAACCAGCTAGTGCAACCTCGAGTAGATGCCAGTATTAAGGGTAAAAACAAGAGAGCTGTCACAGAGAATGAAAAAGAAAATAAAGAATATATGGAGAAGCCTAGTGGTGTAAATAAAGATGATAGTGCACTTAGTAAAAGAAAGCTGAAGAATGAAGGGAATGTTCATTCAAAGAAGATTAGAAATGAACATTTGGATATATCTTTTAGTGACCAGGGAAATAAGCTATCAGATAAGAAGCCAAAAGCAATACCTAGCATTGAGAAAGAATCTACAAAACCAATGGGTGGTATTAGAACTGGAGAGGAGTATGAAATTGAAAAGTTACTTGACATGAAATGTGTCAATATTGGAGGTAAGCTTGTCAGGCACTTTAAGATTCGCTGGAAAGGATATGAGTCTGAAGAGGATCAGTGGGTAGAGGAGAGTGATATTGATGCTACAGGACTGATAGAAAACTTTATGAAAACTCATAAGAATGGAAAAGTCAAATCAGATCCTGTAAGTCCAGGTAAGGCTCTTGATGCTGTTACAGAAGCAGCCAAAGTTCGAGAAGAGTTTGCACTGACAAGACGACTACTTGTACCAGTTTTGAAAGCACAGAAGGGGTCATTAGCAGCACTTGAAACTATGTACTTCAATAAATCTTTGCCAAAAGTAAAGAAAACAAAAGGTGCACGCGTCACTGTGAGAGAGGTTTTGGAGTTGTATGATGTCTGGCGTAAGGATAATAGTAATTCTGGAACTTTGAATGTGGATAACCTCATAAGTGAGGTGAAACAATTGCTTAAATACAGAGGAATAGATGATGAAGGTCTTCATGGATCCATTCTTGGAGCCTGCCTGATGATGAACCTTGCTAAAATGCAAAAGAAGTGTGACAAAGAAAAAAATGAAATCCTAGACAGAGACTGTAGAGATTTTTTGGTTGCTGTTAAAAGTCACAAGGAACAAATTAGAGAAAAGATAACTAGTACCTCAAAGGAGGCAGAACAGGATAGTGACTTAGTGAAGAACACTGGTCCAAGTTCTGTTGCAGAAAATATTTTACGTCTTCGTCAGTTGGTGAGCCAGTTGCACAAGAGCCTGAAGCGTGCCAAACAGAACAAGGAAATAACTGTCAGCAAGTTAGATGCTATGCGGATTGAAATGGAAAAACTGCAGACTCTCACTAGTAAAGCAAAGGGGGACAAGAAGAATTATTATGCTTTACTGGAAGAAGAATTGAAGAATTTGAAGGAAGAACTAAACCAAATTGAAGAAGAAAACTATAATGATGTTGCGAATCTAAAGCAAGAGAAAGAAGAGATAGAGTTAGAAGATAAAGATACACACAGAGTTAAAGGAAATGCTCTGTATGTTGGCAAAGAGCTCATGAAAAGTGGTGTGCCAGCATCCAACCTTGTAAATGTAATTAAGAGTGTGGTGTGCAAGATTGGAAATAATTCTGTTAAACAGATTGATAATCCAGAAGACTTTGCCAAGCAGATGGCCCTTGCTAGTGACCAGTGATGTTTTGAAAACATTCCATAACAAACTTCTTTATATTGTTTGGAGTTGAAATTTTCCAGACTTTTAGAATGAATATGGTTTTAGCATTGAAAAATAGTTTTGACAATATACAGTGATAGGTTCACAATTTGAGGTATTAGCAACTTCATAAGGTTAATTGGGCATGCATGTATTCATATATACATGTACTTTGTGAATATGCATATGTATGGTGTCATTGTGCACGGAATGTATTCAGAAATGTGATTTGGAATAATAGGAAGAAATGTTCCTTTAAGTACAAATTAGAAATAGGAATATGTATATAGGTTTGGTACACGTGCTTGAATGTAGTAAAGGTGAAAATACTTGGAAGACAGTCAGCAGCATTATAGGATAAGACAGTCAGGTAATTTTTTTTATCAGATCAGTTCATGAACCATATTTTGGAAATTGGTTACATAATACTTAATAATTTAGTAAAAAAAAAAATATATATATATTAATAATGGGGTCACCAAATAATTTGTTTCTCTTTTCAGTGATTTAAGGCAATGGCAGCAGAACGAGCAAGACGAAATAATGCAGGAGCCAGTATGGCAAAATTGTTGGATGAAGAGGAGGAAGATGACTTTTATAAAACTACCTATGGGGGCTTTCAAGAGGAAGAACATGATGATGACTACCAGTAAGTAGTTTTACAAACATTTCGTATCTGATGATGAAATGGTGAATGTAAACCAGCTCCTGCTGTGGAAAATCTTTGTCTCACTGCATTGCTGTTGATCCAGGAAGTATAACCAAGATGCTGAGATGACAGGTGATTGAACCAGTTATTCTCTCCCTCTCTACTCTCTCTCTCTCTCTCTCTCCCTCTCCACTCTCTCTCCCTCTCCACTCTCTCTCTCTCCTCCACTCTCTCCCTCCCTTCCTCTCCTCCCCCACTCTCACTCTCCTCCACTCTCTCCTCCCCCACTCGCACTCTGTATTTCATTGAGCTGTAATCCTTTCAGGTCAGAGGTAGAACAAGAAGATGAAGTGGATTCAGACTTTAGTATTGATGAGAATGATGAGCCAGTTTCAGACCAGGAGGAAGAGCAGACCAAAAAGAAGCGAGGCAGACTTATCACCAAAGCATACAAGGTTGGTATGATTAGATGCATAACTGTTGCTATAGGTCAGTGAAGGCTATATAGATATTGAGTGCTTTTTAAGTTATGGTAATGGTTGAGTTGAATTGGGAGAGGTTGTCTGTCATGCTTAGAGCTAAGCTAGCTCTAGCCCACTTGGTAGATATGAAGAAAAAAAAATGCCCCTGCTGTTGGTGTGCCATGTCTTGCTGCATTGTTTCTGACCCAGGGGGTGGGCAGGAGACAGGGATGACCCTTCATCCACAAGGAGCTAAGATAAGAAGGGAGCAAGATTAGTCCTATATATATTTCCTTTCAAATTAACAATGATGGTCAGGTGAGGATTTGGTATTCACTCCACTCCAGACTACATTTCACTATGATAACATTCCTTGAGCTGAACAAAATTCACTGACATTAACCAGATTTTTTTTTTTTTTTTTTTTTTTTCTCTGTTATCTTTTTTACTTTCCTTTTCTCATTTCCTTACTTTTTCATTCTGTTGGTCTCCCAATACCACTACATTGACATTTCTCCCAAATCCCACTATGCACTTATTTAAATGTATCCAAAAAGCCTCCCTCTCCTCTACACTCTTCTCACTACCAGGTATTCACTTACAAAAACTCACATCTCCCTTCCCAGTTTCACCTTCATCCTCATTAACCTTAAAGAAACCTCCTTCCACTTCACTACACATCAAAAAGCCTCCCTCTCCTCTACACTCTTCTCACTACCAGGTATTCACTTACAAAAACTCACATCTCCCTTCCCAGTTTCACCTTCATCCTCATTAACCTTAAAGAAACCTCCTTCCACTTCACTACACATTTACCTATCTCTTCACTTACTAGTATAGCCACCCTTCTCTCCCTCATCCTCTCTACACTCCTGAGAACCTCCCAACTACACTCACAAACTCACACTTGCCCCTCCCTCTTAACTTAGTTTCACTCAATGCCAACACATCCATCTTCTCACAAACATACTACCTATCTCTTCCCTTTTACTCTCATCTTTACCACATCCACACACATTAAAAGACCCAAACCTTAGGGTACTGGTTGGAAAACTCCTAGACCCTCTTATGCCTTTATTTATTTTTTTAGCAATGTCCCCTGTGGGGCTACAGGGAGAAGGATGCCTAGTCTTAATCTCCATCCCATTTTTGCTGCCTCTTACAACTCGAGTGGGAAGCCTTGGCGGCAGTATTCTTTTCCCCCACCACAGACAGATTCTAGTACTCTTGTAAAAACTTGACTGCTCATAAAAACTTTCCTCGTATCCCATATTTCTGCAATGCCTCCCACAGTGCCTTTCTGTCTACCCTGTCATAAGCCTTTTCCAGATCCATAAAAGCTTAAAAAACATGCTTACCTTTTGCTAAAGGTTTCTCACAGATCTGTCTTACTATGAAATCTTAACCCCTACCTGTCCAAAAACCACACTGTTCCTCTTCTAACCCTCTTAATCAAAACTCTCATAAGCCTTCCCAACTACACTTAAACTGATTCCTCTGAAACTACTACACTCACACTTGTCCCCCTTTCCCTTGTAAAGAAAAATGATTTAAAGCAAGATTTGCTTCTAACCAAAACAGTATGGAATGGAAAGGAAAATGTTAAAAGAAACAATTACACCTTCATTCATTTCTGAGGGATAAAATACTATAGCACTTCCTGTTACTATCTAACTCAGCGTTTCTCAACCAGGGTTCCCCAGAACCCTAAGGTTCCGCGAAAGTTCCCTAAGGGTTCCACAAGAACAAGTGAGATAAGCTAATGCACTTTTGATTTTTTATTTAATTTCATATACGTAATATAATTAAACACGCATGACATATTCTTGGTTATTGTAATAATGTAATATAAACATCACCCTATCTAACCTATTATTACGATGAAAATAAAATGAGATTTTTTTTTTCTTTCTTTCTTTTCTTTTCTTTTCTTTCTTTCTTTCTATTTTTGCAGGGGTTCCTTGAAACATGCAATTTATTTTAAAGGTTACACAAGGGTAAAAAGGTTGAGAAATGCTGGTCTAACCAGTGATGCCCAATATCCTGGTGGTCAAAATGTACCAGACATGCCAGTGTTACACCTGTTGTATTTGTTTCAAATATTGATCATTTGTGTTGACACTTTTAGGAACCCAAACCTGTTTCCAAGAAGTCCCACTCATCACCCAGACCCAAAGAGAAACGCCAGAAGGAGGCACGTCATCATGATACCTCCAGTTACGGTGAGCCCTGTATCACTTGTCTGGTTGGAATATTCTCTGCACCCAGAATTTAAAGGGTGGCGATATAAATGTGTTTTGTTTTGGTATGTATGGTAGAGGGAGGGATTGACTGGCAACAGGAGGAAGAAAGTGATAGGGCTGTAGGAAAAGACGAGGTACAGCAAAGGATTACAAAGGCGGAGCATGCCGACAGGAGACCTTTTGATCCATATCTAGGTCGGATGCGGAAAAAAAAAATCACATTAATAATAAAACAATAAATAAAAACTATAATAATGTAAATAACAAATAAAATACATAAATAAATGCATAGGTATAGTTAAATAATAAACAAACAGGTAAATAGTAAATAATAATAAATTGACATATAACTAATAATAAATGAAAATCAGACAGACAAATGATAACAAAACAAAAACAAATAATATAAGATAAATTATAATCATTACAGCATCTTACTTAGGTATTTATCTAACTGATTCTTAAAGCTTCGAACTGAACTACATTGCACTACCTGTGCAGGAAGTTTATTCCATTCATTTACTACACGGTTGGCAAAGTTGTTTCTACCTACTTCTAAATTGAATCTATTTCCGGATAGTTTGAGACCATTGTTTCTTGTCTGATTCTCATTCAATGTGAAAATTTTGTCACTTTTGATGTTGTCAATTCCCTTTAAAATCTTAAAGACCTGTATCAAGTCACCTCTGAGTCTACGCTTTTTTAGGGAAAACAGATTCATGTGTTTTAGTCGATTTTCGTATGATTTATTTTTGATATTTGGAATCAGTTTTGTGGCTCGCCGTTGTACTTTTTCCAGTCTGTCAATGTGTTTAATGAGATTCGGTGACCATACAGAAACAGCATATTCCAAATGTGGACGAACTAACGATTTGTATAGCTTGTTAATGAGTGATGGACTTTTGAAATCAAAAGATCGCGCAATCAGTCCCAGAATCTTATTTGCTTTCTCAGAGGCTGAAATACACTGCTTGGATGATTTGAGGTCGTTACTGATAATTACGCCGAGATCTTTTTCACTATCCACTTTTGTTAATGAATTACCAAATAACTTGTAATCGTACTTACTGTTATTTTTACCTATGTGCATTACCTTGCATTTACTTGTGTAAAATTTCATTAGCCACTTTTCAGACCATTGCTGTAATTGATCTAAATCTTCTTGAATATCTAATTGGTTTGAGTGATCATTTGCCACTCCGCACAGTTTTGTATCATCAGCAAATTTGGAAACAGTAGATTTTAGTCCATGGTCTATATCATTTATATATACTATGAATAGAAGTGGCCCAAGAACGGAACCCTGAGGAACTCCACTTGCAACACTTTTCCATCCAGAAGTTTTTCCATTTAAAACAACTCTCTGTTTTCGACCATTCAACCAATTACTAGTCCAACCTAATAGGCTACCACTTATTCCATGCAAAGCTAATTTAGTAAGTAGTCTTTCGTGTGGGACGGTATCAAAAGCTTTTGCAAAGTCTAGATATATTAAATCTATATTGTTTCTTTTGTCATAATTCAAGATAACTGTGTTGTAGAATTCGAGTAAGTTAGTCACGCAAGAACGTTTCCGCCTGAAACCATGCTGGCTATCATTTATCAAACGGTTACTTTCTAAATGATGTTCGATAGCATCTCTGATGATAGTTTCCATTATTTTTCCTACGATTGAAGTCAAACTTATAGGCCTATAGTTATTTGGTTTCTTTTTGTCACCTTTTTTGAATATGGGAGTAACGTTAGCTAGCTTCCATTCTCTTGGGACATCTCCGGATATGATGGATTTCTTGAAAATAATTTCTAATGGAACAACAATCTCATTTTTAATTTCCTTTAAGATTCTTGGATGCCAACCGTCAGGGCCTGGTGTTTTATTAACTTTGAGTTTGTCTATACACCTTTTAATTTTTTCTTTTGTTATATTTACCGTAGTGAGTAAGTTTACCCCAGACTTTTCACAGGTTTCAGTTTGGAATTCACTTTGAGGTGTTTCGTTTACGAATACCGAGCTAAAATAATTGTTTAAGATATTACACATTCCTTCATTTGAGTATTCAAGTTGACCGTCAGCAGATAATAGTGGACCAATGTGATTCCTAACAACCTTTTTATCTCTAATGTAACTATAGAATTCTTTGGGATTCTCTTTGGATTTATCAGCGATGTTCATTTCGTATTGTCGTTTTCTTTTCCTTATTGTCTTTTTTAAATCTCTCTGTATTGATACATAATTTTCATAGTCATTAGATGCACCCGAGCACTTATATTTCTTATAAGCCTGTCTCTTTTTAGCAATACTTTTTTCAGTTTCTTTGTCGAGCCACTTTGGGCGAGCCTGGTTTGGGGGACGTCTGTCCTTAAAAGGAATGTAAGTTTGAATCATCTTAGTGAGCGTATTTTGAAATATTTCCCACATCTGATCTACAGGTCTTTCGTTTAATTTTGCCTCCCAATCTGTAAGCTGAAGCTCCTGACGTAGTCCTATGAACTGAGCTTTACTGAAATCGGGTATTTTAGAAACACAAGTATCTATTCTAAAATTGTTTAGGAGTTTGAATCTAACTAAGTAGTGATCGCTATTTGCAACAGATTCACCGACTTCTACATCAGTTACCATGCTTTCGCGGCTAGTGATCAATAGATCGAGTAAGTTTCCATATCTTGTGGGCTCTTTTACATGCTGAATTAAGTAATTGTCACCAAGAAAATCAATCAAGCGACTACCTATATGACCATGTTCAAGGGTCATCCAATCAATGTCAGTAAAATTGAAATCACCCATTATCAATAAATCCCGGTTGCAGAAACGAGACAGTTCTTGAAATAACAGTTGGTCGTCTGCTAATGATAATGTCTTTGGCCTATATATTACACCTATATTCATTTTTTGTCCATTTGTTTGGGTTAACTCAACCCACAAACTATCATATGCATCCTGTTTCACTTTCTCTAAAACACAAGCATGAACATTGTTTTTAACGTACAATAGAACACCCCCACCTTTCTTGTGGTTTCTATCCTGATGAAAGTGTTTAAATCCCGCAATATTAAATTTAGCTTCGAACTCTTTACCATTTAACCATGTCTCAGTTATTCCTATCATATCGGGATTTTCGCTTTTGACATACGCCTGTATTTCTTGAAATTTGTTCCTAATACTATGAGCATTAAAGTACATGATATTTTTTCCTCCACTATAATTACATCCCATCGTGATCTTTTGTCTTCCACTGACATTACATCCTACCTTGATATTTTGGCCTTCATTGACATTCTGTCAATTTGAAAGTGATGAAAGCTGGTAAGGTACCCCTGGGTTGGATGGGTGTTATGTAGAGTGTCCAAGAAAGGGAGGAAAAGTTATAGTGTCCTTGGTGTGTGGGAGACCAGACTGTCAGGAAGTGGAAGGAAAACAATACATATTACACAATGACTAGCTATCAGTTGATGTGAAATGGAAGATATAACAAAATACACAGAATAGGAGTAATTGTGAGCCCCGTAATTGTTGTGTCACTAATGCTGCTTATATTAATGAAAGAATAATGCAAATCACCAGCTGTAATAATTGAAAGTAACATTATATTAAGTTTATGCACCACAGCAAGGAAGACAAAATCAAGAAAAATAGAAGTTATTTCAAGACCTACAAAACTTATTAGATCAAGATGGAAACTGAAATTAAGGCAAAGAACTTGAGGGGTAGACCGAGGATGAGATGGATGGATGGGATGACAGGGGCTCTAAGCAAGTGGGGAATGTGTGTTGAGCAGTGAAGGGAGAAGGCAGGGGATAGGGGTGAGTGGAAAGTGGTTGTGTATGATGTTTTGACAGAGCCTGAAGGGATTTTTCCCCTTCTTTTATTTTCTGCATGAGGGGACAAGGAGGGAGGATCACCGTGTAAGTGAAGTGGCCCTGCCCTTTATGTGGTGTTTCTTGCTGCATTGTTTCCAACCCAGACAGTGGGCTGGAGACAGGGATGACCCTTCATCCACAATGAGCTAAGTCAATAGGGAAACAAGGGTAGTGGGAGTGGGTGTATGGCTTGACTTGGCTGCCTCCTTTATGAGGGGGGAAGCATGTTGTATAGGTAGATAGATGGATTTGGCTCTCTCCAGTGTGAGACTTGGTTTTGGGTCCCTTATTGTTCATTATGTATGTCAATGATTTGGACAATGGGATTAATAATGATGTTAGGATGCCTAATTAGGTCAGGAGACAATGCCGAGATTCTGCAGGATGATCTTAACAAATTGTTCACATGGTAGGTGAAATGGCAAATGGACGTAGGGCTACACAACACCTGAAAATAGATATAGCTTAGATAACATGTTTTTAGAGAAAACAGAGTGCGAGAGAGACTTGGGAGTTCTAGTGAGTCCTGACCTTAAATCCAGGAAACAGTGCACAGGAATAAAACTAACAGATCATTAGGTTTCATTGCTAGGACAGTTACAAATAGAAGTGCAGAGGTAATTATCAGACTATTTAGCGTTAGACCCATCCTTGACTATGCGGTACAGTTTTGGTCTCTGTCTCATAGAATGGACATCAATTCACAAGAATCAGTTCAGAGGAGAATGACCAAAATGATGCATGGGCTCAGAAATTTACCTTACAAAGAGAGGCTTGAGTACTTTAACTTATGCTCTCTGGAAAGATGCAGAGTACAGGGTGATGAAATAGAGGTGCTCAAGTGGATCAGAGGCTTTTAGATGTAAGAAGGAAATTGGAAAGAATTGGTTTACTAATAGGGTGGACAATATATGGAATTGACTTAGTAACCATGTAGTGAGCACTGAAACTATCGGTTGTTTTAAGAAAAGGTTAGACAACTTTATAGATGGGGATGACAGGTGGCAATAGGCATGGAACTGCCTAGTGTACGCTTCATGGTCTCTTGCAGTCTCATTCTTGTTCTTTTGTTTCTGCCCCATAGAGTGCCATCGGTACAATCACTCTTTCATACAATCTCCTCTTAGCATCCATTCCCAAATGTCTATTTCTCATTACACTTTTTAATCCCTCCAAGGCATTTACTTGCTTCTCTTAATCTACATTCTACTTCCACTCCTCCCTTTCCTGCCATATTCACCCCCAAGAATCTGAAGCTATCCACTTCTTCCAGTCTCTCTCCCTTAAAACTCGCTTCCAATTTGCTGCCATCCTCTTCCTTTGTACATCTCATCACCTTTCTCTTACCGACATTTATCTTCAACTTAATTCTTACGTACACCTTCCCAAACTTGGTCACTAACTTCCTTAACCCCTTCAATACGGGCCACATCGCACGTCTGGCAGCATTAGCTGCCCGACGTGCGATGTTGCGTCATAATACTCGGATTATAAAAAATAAAGTCACTGCTCTATCACTCTTTCTCTTTCACCCGTGAAATTTGATAACCATAGAAAATATGATGAAGCCAGTTTACAGAGTATGGAGGTCATGAAGGTACGACTACAATAAATATAATCAAGACGCCGACATCGGCATCCTTGCGTACCCACTTGCTCCTCATGACGCCTACATAGGCGTCACCGTATGGAAGGGGTTAATCCCTCCTCTGATCCTGCTACAAGCACAGTGTTGTCAGCAAACAACAACTGGCTTATCTCCCACTTTTCTCCATTTTCTTTAACCATCTCTAATCTCTGACCCATTACCCTTGCATTTACCTCTTGCACCTATTCATATATAAATTGAACAGCCATGGTGACATGGCACATCCCTGGCAAAATCCTACCTTTGCTACATACTACTCACTCTCTCCATTTCTTATTCTAACACAGACTTTACTACTCTTGTAAAAACTCTTGGGGGCCGTCCAGCTCGAAATCGAACTTCGTCAATTATGATCAGAATTTCGCGAATTTTTAATATGTTATATATACATATACTGAGATGTTCACCAATTTTCATATCATTTGGTTGAAAAACAATGAAGTTATTAATAAATAACTGTTTTTTGACCAATTACAAACTTTCTATCTCATTTATCCATTGACTGAGCATGCTGAAAAAAATACCACAAATGCTCTATAGCAATACCTAAAAAATCATCATACAGTTTTTTTTTTTTTTTTTCCTCTCTAAAGTGTCATATTTTTTTAAATACAATATATCAACTTCTATCACAAAAAAATTAAAAAAAAACCACAATGAAAAGTTGCAAATTTATTCAGCTTTCAAATGATCCAAACCCCATTAAAATCGGCCAAGTAGTTACAGAGGAGATAGAAAAAATGTAGAGAAAATGGTAGTTTTGAGACATTGAGCTTTGAAGTTCAAAATGCATTTCCCTGCATTTTTTTTTTTATATATTTAATTTAGATTTTTTTTCTCTGCGACAATCTTCATGCATTCTATGTCATTCACATGTTATTATAAAGTGTAGCTGGTACCTGGTCCCCCCTTTTATGAGGTATTAGCAGCCTCAGAAGGTGAGGGTTTCAGGAGGCACCACCTCCCTCATTGTCGCCAGGTTCGCTTACTAGAAAGCTCCCGGCTCGAAATCGGAGCTGAACGATAGTTTTCTCTTCCTCTTTCTGGTCTTTGGTATCCCTTTCCGTTCTGTGTCTTTGTCTTGTTCCTCAAGTGCTTTTGTAATGATGGGATTGACTCCAACCAACTGAGAAATAAGATTATGTGTCCTACCAAAGTTATGATCAATGACCGTCGCTCTTGTGACGAAAAGCACTCGGAGCGTTTCTTTTGAAGAGACAGATGGTACGTCACGCATGCTCGATGTTTGCGGTGACGTCATTTGAGAAAAGAGGATATGGAGGGGTAGAGGAGTGTAATAATGCACGATCAGCGTAACCAAGCCCGGGCGCGCGCGCAGCACTGCTATGAGTCATCTCCAGTAATAACTGAGGCAGAAGTACACTCTTTCTCAGTAATTTGATTCAGTTTCTTAGCTTTCATGAAACGCACGTTTCTTCTTCGAATGTTTAGGCATTCTTGAAATGATTATAGCTTCAAATAAAAGTAAATAAAAGTTCTCCAAGGAGCGACAATTCGCTTTCTCCGCCTACTCACAATAATTCTCTCAGTTTACTCATGAGAGTGAACTGCGAAGTGCTATCCCCGTGTAGGACATGTTTCCAGCTAGTCTATATTAGTGAATAACAAAATACATCGCATTTGTGCCATTTTTATTGCGATGAAATAACTCAGTCGAACATATGTGCAGCGAAGGTGTACTGGGAAGTGGGGGGTCAGAAAAATAGCCATGACTCCTTTATTTTTTGGTATTTCGCTGATATATTTCAGGACTGGCTTGCAAATGACCACTAGATGACAGGGAATTTTTTTTCTTTGAATATTTCGATTTTTTCGGAAATTCATCTGGACGGCCCCCTTAACAGCTTTCCTCCTATCCCATATATCTGCAATAGCTCCCACAGTGCCTTCCTGTCTGTCATCAGCCTTTTCCAAACCCATAAAGGCTTTGCTGTGGATGTGCTGTGTCTTGCAACACAGCTTCTGACCCAGGGCAGTGGGTGAGATGTAGGGGTGACATGTCATCCAGAAGGAGCAAAGATAAGAGGGAGGGAGAGGGTGAATGGGAGTGAAGTATGTGGGAATGAAATGGGTGAGGGTGGTTTTTATGCCTTTGTTTTTTGGCTACTTCCCTTGTAAGGGGGAAAAGGCCTTTGATATAATTATGTACGTATGTATAAAGGCCCAAAAAAGAAAAAAAAAATCTTTTCCTGTTCCTAAAGCTTTCTCACATATCTGCTTTACCACAAAAATCTGATCCACACCACCCCTACTTGTCCTAAACCCACACTATTCCTCACCAATTATTCCCTCTGTTCCTCTCCTAATCCTCTCAATCAAAATCCTCCCATAAGCCTTCCCAACTACACTCAACAAACTGATCCCTCTGAAACTACTACATTCACACTTGTCCCCTTTTTCCTTGTAAAGTGGAACTATACAGGCACTTCTCCAGTTTTCCGGCACTCTACCCTCTTTGAAACAAACATTAAACAACCTCACCAGCCAATCCACCATCACTGTACCACCCTTTTTAACCACTTCACTCCGGGCCAAAATCTTGCGGGCAGCATTAGCTGCCAGACATACGATGTTGCGTCATAATACTCATACATATACCAAAGGCTTTTTTCCCCCTTACACAGGGGGTAGCCAAAAAGAAAAAGGCATAGAAATCACTCCCACCCATTTCATTTCCCATATATTCCACTCCCCTCCACCCTCCTCCCTCCCTCCTATCTTGGCACCTCCTGGATGATGGGTCATCCCTACATCCTGTCCACTGCCCTGGGTCAGAAGCAGTGTCGCAAGACACAGCACATCCACATCAAGGCCGCTTTATAGATTCGGTGATCCCCTCTCTCTGTCCTCTCATGCAGGAAAGGAGAAGACGGGGAGAAATCCCTTCGGGCTGCGTCAAATATTTTCTCAAACATACTTCCTCATCCCCCACCCACTCCCCCTCATGCATCACAGCCTCATCTATACACAACCCTTCTCCATTCACCCCTATCTTCTGTCCTCTCCCGTCCTTCCTCTACAGAAATTCCTCTCTTTTGTAAAGCCCCCTTCACCCCATCCATCCATCTCATCCTAGGACGCCCCCTCATATTCACTCCATCCACCTCCGCCTTCCACACTTCTTTTACTAATCTTTCTTCATTCTTTCCATGTGTCCAAACCATCCTAATATTCTTTCATCAACCCTATTTCCCTGCTCCTTTTCCACCCCTGTTCTCCTCCTCACCTCATTTCTCACTCTAGCCTAGTAACCCCTATCATACTTCTCAGACATTTCATCTCAAACACATTCAAACTCCTTCTCTCTTCCTCTCTCATGTTCCATGTTTCTGCCCCATACATTGCTGTTGGCACAATCACTCCTTCATATAACCTCCTCTTTGCATCCATTCCCAGATGTCTATTTCTCATTACACTTTTTAATCCACCAAGGCATTTACTCGCTTCTCTCAATCTACATTCTACCTCCACCCCCACTCCTCCCTTTCCTGTCACATTTGCACCCAAGTATCTGAAACTATCCACTTCCTCCAGTTTCTCACCCTTGATGCTCACTTCCAGCCTACTGTCACTCTCTCCCTTTGTACATCTCATCACCTTACTTTTGCCCACATTTATCTTCAGCTTCCTTCTTTCACACACCTTCTCAAACTGTCACTAACTTTCTCAATCCCTCCTCTGATCCTGCTACAAGCGCAGTGTCGTCGGCAAACAACAACTGGCTCACCTCCCACTTTTCTCCATTTTCTTTAATCATCCCCAACCCCTGACCCTACCCTTGCATTCACCTCTCGCACCACCCCATCCATGTAAAGATTGAACAGCCAGGGCGACATAACACACCCCTGACGAAGTCCCACCTTTACCTCAAACCATTCACTCTCTCCATTTCTAATCCTAATGCAAGCTCTACTACTCTCATAAAAACTCTTGACTGCTCTTAACAGCTTTCCTCCTATCCCATATATCTGCAGTACATCCCACAGTGCCTGTCTACCCTGTTGTAAGCCTTTTCCAGATCCATTAAAGCCCAAAAAACATCCTTACCTTTTCCTATAGCTCTCTCACATATCTGTCTTACCACAAAAATCTGATCTACACATCCCCTACCTGTTCTAAAACCACACTGTTCCTCACCAATTACTCCCTCTGTTCCTCTCCTAATCATCTTAATCAAGACCCTCCCATAAGCCTTCCCAACTATACTCAACAAGCTGATCCCTCTGTAACTACTACACTCACACTTGTCCCCTTTTCCTTTGTAAAACGGAACTATACAGGCACTCCTCCAGTCCTCCGGCACTCTACCCTCTCTCCAGCAAACATTAGATAACCTCACCAGCCAGTCCACCATAACTGGACCTCCTTTCTTCAGACATTCTGCATGGCATCCATCCAACCCAGGTGCCTTACCTGCTCTCATCATCTTAACAGCTGCTTTCACTTCATCTTTCCCTATTTCTCCTCCATTTTCCTCTCTCATCACTCTCATTTTCTTAGCGCTTCCCACTGCAACTACCTTTCCCTCCCTATCCTCCTTCACATTTAGCATACATACATATACCAAGGCTTTTTCCCCCTTACAAGGGGGGTAGCCAAAAAGAAAAAGGCATAAAATCATTCCCACCCATTCCATCCCTGAATACACTCCACACCCCTCCACCCTCCCTCTTATCTTAGCAACTCCCTAAAATACTCTGCCCACCTTCATCTCACTACCTTCTCTTCCATTATCATCTCTCCATCTGCACCTTTTAGCTTTTCTTCTCTACTTGATTCACCTCCTCTTCCTCTTTTAACTTCCTTCCAAAACATCTTTTTATTACTTTCAAAATTTTGTCATACTCTTTCCCCATTTCACATCTGCTCTCCTCCTTGCGTCATAATACTTGCATTATAAAAAATAAAGTCACGCCTGTATTGATCGTTCTTTCTTTTACCCGTGAATTTTGATAACCATAGAAAATATGATGAAGCCAGTTTACAGAGTATGGGGGTCATGCAGGTACAATTACAATAAATATAATCAAGACGCTGACATCGGCATCCTCACGTACCCACTTGCTCCTCATGATGCCTACGTAGGTGTCACCGTATGGAAGGGGTTAAGACATTCTGCATGACACCCATCCAACCCAGATGACTTACCTGCTCTCATCATCTTAACAACTGCCTTCACCTCATCTTTACTTATTTTTTCCTCCATTTTCCTCACTCATCACTCATTTTCTAAGCACTTCCCACTTCTACTACCTTTCCCTCCCTATCCTGCTTCACATTCAGCAACTCCTTAAAATACTCTGCCCATCTTCCTCTTACTGCCATCTCTTCCATTATCATCTCTCCATCTGCACCTTTTACCTTTTCTTCTCTGCTTGATTTGTCTCTTCTTCCTCTCTTAATTTCTTTCCAAAACCTTTTTTATTACTTTCAAAAATTTGTCATACTCTTACCCTATTTCACATCTGCTCTCCTCCTTGCCTCCTTTATCTTATGCTTTACTTCTCTTTTCTTTGTACCTCGTATGATTCTCTTGTCCTATTTTGTAACCAGTCTGTGAATACTTGCTTCTTCTCTTCTACTACCTTCTTTGCTTCCTAATCTCACCACTCACTACCCTTCTTCTATTTCCTTCCATCCTCCTTGTTCCACACACCATCTTTGCACACCTTGTGAATTTCTCTGTGAACCATCCCCATTCCTCCTTCACTCCATCCCACTCCTCTCAGCTTCTTCACATGCTTATTCTCCTTTTCTTTCTCATTTAACCACTTCCATACGGTGACGCCTACATTGGCATCATGAGGAGCAAGTGGGTACGCGATGATACCGACGTCGGCGTCTTGATTATATTTATTGTAGTCGTACCTACGTAACCTCCATTCTCTCTAAACTGGCTTCATCATATTTTCTATGGTTATCAAATTTCACGGGTGAAAGAGAATGAACGATTGAGCACTGACTTTATTTTTTATAATGCAATTATTATGACGCAACATCGCACGTCGGGCAGCTAATGCTGCCAGACGTGCGATGTGCCCCGGAGTGAAGTGGTTAAGCAGTTTAAGCACCTCCCTACCTTCTGTCCTTTTCCTTTCTCCATCTATCCTCCACTCTCAACTTACCTTCCACCAAAAAATTATCTGATATACCCCCCACTCTCTTTGAACGGGTTAGGGTGTTGTTACTTGCTGCAAAGGTGAAGAGGACGGCGGTTTGAATCCTGCCTCTGGTGAAGTTGAACCAAGGGCATGGTTCATTAAATTTCACATTACAAAACCCTTTGTGAGGGGCACCGTCCTAGCCTTCCAATAGGGAGGAAATTATGACATTAAACCATATCATCATTATCTCTCCCTGTAGAATATATATACATATACATATATAAGTGATAGGGTGGTTAGGTAAACACAGGGAACTGTTGAAGATCTTTCCTAACTTGGATGTATTTTCTTACTTTAAAGTAATTCATGTTTCCAGGAGAGAAAAAAGGGATACGTAGATCAACTCAACTTAAGTCAGCTGAAACTGTGAAGAGGCAACAAGAGCGGGCAGAGACAGAGAGAAGGAGACGAGCACAGAAAAGGAACAACAGTCAACCTGCTGCAAGGAGACTCACTCAAGATGAACTGCTGGAGGAGGCCAAGTTAACAGAGGAAGTTAATCTGAAATCATTAGGTATGTATTAATGTCCTTCCTTAGTTACTGGATTGCCTAAGTTCCTCATGTAGGAAATCCAATGGACAATTACTACTCTTGAAAATTAACGATGGTTAGTCTCTGTTGTTTGAATGTAGGGACACTGGAGGTTGATATTCCTCATGTCATCAGTGTGTGTAAATATAAAAAAAAACCTGCTCTATCTCACCCTCCCTTCCTGCCATATATCTTTGTCTCCCCCCATCACCCCTTCCATATACAAGGTCTATCTATATACCAAAGGCTTCTTTCCCCTTGTTAGTGAGGTAGCCAAGTCAAATGCATATGTCCACTCTCACCCATTCACAGACTAGTGAACCTCTGTATTTCTAACTGTTGTTTTACTTTCATACATACATATACCAAGGCTTTTTCCCCCTTACAAGGGAGGTAGCCAAAAAGGAAAAGGCATAAAATCATTCCCACCCATTCCATCCCTGAATACACTCCACACCCCTCCACCCTCCCTCTTATCTTAGCACCTCCTGGATGACGGGTCATCCCTGCACCTTGTCCACTGCCCTGGGTCAGAAGCAGTGTCGCAAGACACATCACATCCACAGCAAGGCCGCTTCATTAAATCGGTGACCCCCCCTCCGTGCCCCCATGCATAAAAGGAGAAGGCGCAGAGAAATCCCTTCGGGCTGCGTCAAATTTTGCTCACACATACTACCTCACCCCCCATCCCCCCGCCCATTCCACCTCATGCATCACAACATCATCCATATACTACCATTCTCCATTCACCCCTATCTTTTGTCCTCTCCCAACCTTCCTCAACAGACATTCCCCTCTTCCCCAAAGCCCCCTTCACCCCATCCATCTACCTCTTTTACTAGTCTTTCTTCACTCATTGTTTCCATGTGTGCAAACCATCCTAATACTCTTTCATCAACCCTATCTCCCAACTCCCTTTCCACCCCTGTTCTTCTCCTCACCTCCTCATTTCTCACTCTGTCTAGCCTAGTAACCCCCATCACATTTCTCAGACACCTCATCTCAAACACATTCAAACTCCTTCTCTCTTCCTCTCTTATGTCCCATGTTTCTGCCCCATACAGTGCTGTTGGCATAATCACTCCTTCATACAGACTCCTCTTAGCATCCATTCCCAAATGTCTATTCCTCATTACACTCTTTAATCCACCAAGGCATTTACTCGCTTCTCTCAATCTACATTTTACCTCCACCTTCACTCCACCTTTTCCTGCCACATTTGCACCCAAGTATCTAAAACTATCCACTTCCTCCAGTCGCTCTCCCTTGATGCTCACTTCCAGTCTACTGCCACTTTCACCCCTTGTACATCTCATCACCTTACTTTTACCCACATTTATCTTTAGCTTTCTTCTATCACATACTCTCCCAAACTCTGTCACCAACTTCCTCAGTCCCTCCTCTGATCCTGCCACAAGTGCAGTGTCGTTAGCAAACAACAGCTGGCTCACCTCCCACTATTCTCCATTTTCTTTAACCATCTCCAATCCTTGACCCACTACCCTTGCATTTACCTCTCGCACTACCCCATCCATGTATAAGTTGAACAGCCAGGGCGACATAACGCATCCTTGATGAAGTCCCACCTTTACCTCGAACCACTCACTCTCTCCATTTCTAATCCCGACACAAGCTCTACTACTCTCATAAAAACTCTTGACAGCTCGTAGAAGCTTTCCTCCTATCCTATATATCTGCATAACCTCCCACAGTGCCTTTCTGTCTACCCTATCGTAAGCCTTTTCCAGGTTTGCCAATTGGTTCCCCCCTAAGCCCAGTATTAGCTAACTTGTTTCTAGAACATTTAGAAAATACTAGATTAAGTAACATTATCCCTAAAGATGTAATTTGGCTTAGATACATAGACAATGTACTTTGTGTTAACTTCTCGTAGGTTAGGTTTGAATATGGCAGAATATGAAACTAATAACATGTTGCCTTATCTTGATACCCTTTTGATAAGAGACGGAAACATAAAATTTAAACCTTTTAGAAAAAAGACAATAATGATTATGTACATTTTTACTCTGCTATGGATAAGAAAACCAAAATGGGATATGGTCAGAGGAGTATATGGATGAAGAATTTAACCTTTTTTATTTATTATGTTTTTACTGAAATAAAGTACCCTCCTTACTTTACCCTGAAAGCCAAGAAGAAAGCTGAAATTATTTATAATAGAGTACATACATATACCAAGGCTTTTTCCCCCTTACAAGGGAGGTAGCCAAAAAGGAAAAGTCATAAAATCATTCCCACCCGCTCCATCCCTGAATACACTCCACACCCCTCCACCCTCCCTCTTATCTTAGCACCTCCTGGATGACGGGTCATCCCTGCACCTTGTCCACTGCCCTGGGTCAGAAGCAGTGTCGCAAGACACAGTACATCCACAGCAAGGCCGCTTCATTAAATCGGCGACCCCCCCTCTCCGTCCCCCGTTGCATATAAGGGGCGGTGGGCAGGGTGCAGGGATGACCCGTCATCCAGGAGGTGCTCAGATGAGAGGAAGGGTGGGAGGGGTGTGGAGTGTATGTAGGGATGAAATGGGTGGGAGTGTTTTTATGCCTTTCCCTTTTTGGCTACCTCCCTTGTAAGGGGGAAAAAGCCTTGGTATATGTACGTATGTATATAGTTAAATAATAAACAAACAGGTAAATAGTAAATAATAATAAATTAAAATCAAGCAAATAATAAACAGACAAATAATAACAAACAAATAAACCAATAATATAAAATATATGGTAGTCATTACAGCATCTTGCTTAGATGTTTATCTAAACTAATCTTAAAGCTTCGAACTGAACTACATTGCACTGCCTCTGCAGGAAGTTTATTCCGTTCATTAACTACATGGTTGGTGAAGTTGTTTCTACCCACTTCCATATTAACCTCTTCAATACGAGTCAAATTCTCTCGGGCAGTATCAGCTTCCTGATGTAAGATGATTCGATGATGCACCACAATACTCGCATTATAAGATATAAAGTCACAGCTGTATTACTTGTTCTCTTTCACTCTGAATATTAATAACCACAGAAAACATGATCAAGCCAGTTCACAGAATATTGGGGATCACTCAGCTGCAAGTACAAAATAAATATAATCAAGACGCCAATGCTGGCATCCTCGTATACTCACTCCTCATGACGCCAATGTAGGCATCATCGTACGGAAGTGGTTAAATACTTTCCTGACAGTTTGAGACCATTATTTCTTGTCAGATCTCATTCAGTGTAAAAATTTTGTCACTTTTGATGTCAATCCCCTTAAGAATCTTAAAGACCTGTATCAAGTCACCTCTGAGTCTATGCTTTTTTAGGGAGAACAGACTCATATGTTTTAGTACATTTTCATATGATTTATTTTTGATATTTGGAATCAATTTTGTGGCTCACCATTGTACTTTTTCCAATCTGTTAATGTCTTTAATGAGATTCGGTGACCATACGGAAACAGCATATTCCAAATGTGAACGAACTAACGATTTATATAGCTTGTTAATGAGTGATGGACTTTTGAAGTCCAAAGATTGTGCAATCAGTCCTAGAATCTTATTTGCTTTTACAGGCTGAACTGAACTACATTGCACTGCCTCTGCAGGAAGTTTATTCCATTCATTAACTACATGGTTGGCAAAGTTGTTTCTACCCACTTCCAAATTAAATACTTTCCTGACAGTTTGAGACCATTATTTCTTGTCAGATTCTCAATCAGTGTAAAAATTTTGTCACTTTTGATGTCAATCCCCTTTAGAATCTTAAAGACCTGTATCAAGTCACCACTGAGTCTACACTCTTTTAGGGAAAACAGATTCATATGTGTTAGTTGATTTTTGTATGATTTATTTTTGATATTTGAAATCCATTTTGTGGCTTGCCATTGTACTTTTTCCAATCTGTCAATGTCTTTAATGAGATTTGGTGACCATATGGAAACAGCATATTCCAAATGTGGATGAACTAACAATTTATATAGCTTGTTAATGAGAGATGGACTTTTGAAGTCAAAAGATCGTGCAATCAGTCCTAGAATCTTATTTGCTTTTTCAGAGGCTGAAATACACTGCTTAGATGATTTGAGATCGTTACTCATAATTACCCTGAGATCCTTTTCACTATCCACTTTTGTTAACGATTTTCCAAATAACTTGTAATCGTACTGTTATTTTTACCAATGTGTATAACCTTGCATTTACTTGTGTTAAATTTCATTAGCCACTTTTCAGACCATTGCTGTAATTTATCTAAATCTTCTTGAATATCTAATTGATTTAAGTGATCATTTGCCATTCCACACAATTTTGTATCAGCAAATTTGGAGACAAAAGGTTTTAGTCCATGGTCTATATCATTTATATATACAGGTAGTCCTCGATTTATACGGTAGATGTGTTCCAGAAGGGACCGTATAAAGTAAGGAATGCATACCCAACCCCATAGACTTTGAATACCAATCCCCCCCAGTACCCCTTTGAAGGATGTGTTCGAAATAGAATAATCTTTCACTGCATACGTTTTGCATTAAACACATTTCTATTATGTTTATTAATACATACATACATATACCAAGGCTTTTTCCCCCTTCCAAGGGAGGTAGCCAAAAAGGGAAAGGCATAAAAACACTCCCACCCATTTCATCCCTAAATACACTCCACACCCCTCCCACCCTTCCTCTCATCTGAGCACCTCCTGGATGACGGGTCATCCCTGCACCCTGCCCACCGCCCTGGGTCAGAAGCAGTGTCGCAAGACACAGTACATCCACAGCAAGGCCGCTTCATTTAATCGGCGACCCCCCCCTCTCCGTCCCCCTTTGCATATTAGGCGAGGACGGGGAGAAATCCCTTCGGGCTGCGTCAAAATTTACTCACACATACTACCCCACCCCCCACCCCCCCGCCCATTCCTCCTCATGCAGTCACAACATCATCCATATACAACCATTCTCCACTCACCTCTGTCTTCCATCCTCTCCCTTCCTTCCTCAACAGACATTCCCCTCTTCCCCAAAGCCCCCTTCACCCCATCCATCCACCTCATCCTAGGACGTCCCCTCATGTTCACTTCCTCCACATCTGCCTTCCATACCTCTTTTACTAGTCTTTCTTCACTCATTCTTTCCATGTGTCCAAACCATCCTAATATTCTTTCATCAACCCTATCTCCCAAATCCTTTTTCACCCCTGTTCTCCTCCTCACCTCCTCATTTCTCACTCTATCCAGCCTAGTAACCCCCACCATACTTCTCAGACACCTCATCTCAAACACATTCAAACTCCTTCTCTCTTCTTCTCTTATGTTCCACGTTTCTGCCCCATACAGTGCTGTTGGCACAATCACTCCTTCATACAGTCTCCTCTTCGCATCCATTCCCAAATGTCTATTCCTCATTACACTCTTTAAACCACCAAGGCATTTACTCGCTTCTCTCAATCTACATTCTACCTCCACCTTCACTCCACCTTTTCCTGCTACACTTGCACCCAAGTATCTAAAACTATCCACTTCCTCCAGTCGCTCTCCCTTAATGTTCACTTCTAGTCTACTGCCACTTTCACCCCTTGTACATCTCATCACCTTACTTTTACCCACATTTATCTTTAGCTTTCTTCTATCACATACTCTCCCAAACTCTGTCACCAGCTTCCTCAATCCCTCCTCTGACCCTGCCACAAGTGCAGTGTCGTCCGCAAACAACAGCTGGCTCACCTCCCACTTTTCTCCATTTTCTTTAACCATCTCCAATCCCTGACTCACTACCCTAGCATTCACCTCTCGCACCACCCCATCCATGTATAAGTTGAACAGCCAGGGCGACATAACGCATCCTTGACGAAGTCCCACCTTTACTTCAAACCACTCACTCTCTCCATTTCTAATCCTAACACATGCTCTACTACTCTCATAAAAACTCTTAACAGCTCCCAAAAGCTTTCCTCCTATCCCATAAATCTGCATAACCTCCTACAGTGCCTTTCTGTCTACCCTATCATAAGCCTTTTCCAGATCCATAAAAGCCCAAAAAACATCCTTCCCCTTTCCTATAGCTTTCTCACATATCTGTCTTACCACAAAGATCTGATCTACACAACCTCTACCCGTCCTAAATCCACACTGTTCCTCACCAATTACTCCTTCTGTTCCTCTCCTAATCCTCTCAATTAAGATCCTCCCATAAGCCTTCCCTACTACACTCAACAGGCTAATCCCTCTGAAATTACTACATTCACACTTGTCCCCTTTTCCCTTGTAAAGAGGAACTATACAGGCACTACTCCAGTCCTCCGGTACTCTACCCTCTCTCCAGCAAACATTAAATAACCTCACCAACCAGTCCACCATCACTGAACCTCCCTTTTTCAGACATTCTGCATGACATCCATCCAGACCAGGTGCCTTACCTGCTTTCATCATCTTTACAACTGCCTTCACCTCATCCTTCCTTATTTCTCCTCCATTCTCCTCACTCATCACTCTCATTTTCTTCGCATTTCCCACTGCAGCTATCTTTCCTTCCCTATCCTCCTTCACATTCAGCAACTCCCTAAAATATTCTGCCCATCTTCCCCTCACTGCCATCTCTTCCATTATCAACTCTCCATCTGTACCTTTTACCTTTTCTTCCCTACTTGATTCGCCTCCTCTTCCTCTCTTAATTTCTTTCCAAAACATCTTTTTATTACTTTCAAAATTTTCTGTCATACTCCTACCCCATTTCACATCTGCTCTCCTCTTTGCCACCTTTACCTTTTGCTTTACTTCTCTTTTCTTTTCTTTGTACGTCTCATATGTTTATTAATGCTTTTATTAAAAAACTGTCCTTACAACTACATAAAAATGACAATGACTGTGGGAAAAGTTTAAACACAAAATTATTTCATTACGTTTTTCCTCTATTTAGTTGCTTCCTCCTCTGATCTGAATAACACTGTTCCACTGGCCTTTTTCTACTCTGTCCTAGACTTCCAGCTTTTCCTCCAGTGTAGTCTTTCTTGCTCTCTTAGGCATATCACCGCCAGCTGGAGATGTAGATGGGCACTTGGGAGCCATGCTAAACACTGGACACTGAAATCACTTTTCACGAGAGAGAGAGAGAGAGACGTTGCCGCAACCACGTATAGGTGAACAATGAGCTTGGCACGCGGCCAGGGTAAGAGGGATGCGGGTGGTGGGAAACAGCTAGCTAGCGACACCTTGTGGCTGCATTTCTGAACTAAATCGCAGTGTGAATTTTAACTTTCTTGAAACCATATATTTCTGAGGAATTCATACAATGTGATGAATAACCCCTATTTTTGGACACCGTATAACTCTGAATTCATAAAAAAATAAACTCGTATAATTCGAGGACTGTCTGTACTACAGATAGAAGTGGCCCAAGAACAGAACCCTGAGGAACTCCACTCGTAACATTTTTCCATCTAGAAGTTTTGCTATTTAAAACAACACTGTTGTTGATCATTCAAAGAAGCAAAAAAGGGTGTACATAAAGTGTAGTGAAGCTGAAGATAGAGGAGACAAAGCCTGGAAAAGGTGGGGGGGGGGAAACATGCAAATATACATCAAACTAAGAAATGAATAAGTAAAAATACACAGGGAAGAAAAGAGAAACTATGAAAAAGACATAATAGAAAAATGCAAGGACCAACCTAAACTATTCTACAGATATGTAAAAGACAAACATGAAATAGTGAAACTGCATGAAGAAAATAAATATATAGATGTAGAAATGGTTGAAATTATGATCAAACATTTTAAGTCTGTATTCACAATAGAGGGCTCACATAATGGGGATCAATGACAGAGAAAGATCCCCACAATGAAAGAAATAAGGGAAAAAAAAAACAAAAAAAACTTGACATCAGGAAATCACATGGGCCGGATGGAATTGGATATTGAAAAAATGTGTAGATGAACTAACGGACAAAATACACAAGATAATTTATTTCTCACTCAAAAAAAGAAAAGTACCACAAGATTGGGAGAATGCAAATATTGTACCAATATATAAAGGAGGAGACCAAGAAAATCCAACCAATTATAGACTGGTATCCCTTAGAAGTACAATAGTAAAAATATGCAAAAAAGTTATCAAAAGTAAATGGATTAAACATTTGGAGAACAAAAACTAAATCCAAAACTATTTGGATTAGACATGGAAGATCATGTGCCACAAACTTGATATGTTTTCACTCGATGCTAATAGAAATAATTCAAGAAAGGGACAGATGGGCAGATTGTGCCTTCATAGATTAACAAAAAGCATTTGACAAACTACCACACAAAAAGCTACTTAGAAAATTGAAACAATAGGTGGAATACAAGGAAAATTATTGGAATGGATGAAAGATTTCTTGAATGGGAGAAAAATGAGAGTGGTACTCAGAGACCAGAACTCAAATTGGGAAGAAATGATAAGTGGAGTCCCACAAGGTTCTGTATTGCCTCTAATAATGTTTGCTATATATGTAAATGACATGGATGAAGATGTAGAATGTTATATGAACTTATTTGCAGATAATGTGAAACTACTAAAGAGAGTAAGTACAGAAAAAGATTGCAAATCACAACAAGACCTGGAGAGAGTCAGAAGTGTGAAGTGAATTTCAACATCAAGAAATGTAGTATAATGGAATTTGGAAAAAACAAAAACAGAATATTGGGACAATATAAGATTGGTACAAAGGAAGTTAAAAAAGTTAACTCGGAAAGGGACCTAGGAATAATTATCACCAATGACATTTCACCAGACAAACATAACGAATTATTCAGAGAAACTTTCAATTTATTAAGATCAATGAAAGTGGTCTTTGATTACATGGATGAAAAAATGGTAAAGAAAATATTAGTTACATTGATAAGACCAAAATTGGAGTATGTTGTGATGCTATGGACACCTAGAAAGAATTCAAAGAGCAACAACAAAGATGGCACTAACAACAAAGATTGGACAAACTCGAACTGCCAACCCAGGAACAAAGAAGAGAGAAAGAGGAGACCTACTAATCATCTACAGAATTATGAAAGGGATGGAAGTCTTTGATAGAGATGACTTACTAAAGTAGGATAGGAGAAAAACAAGAGGACACGAAAAGAAACTAAAAGGATAACTACAGAAGAGATCTGAAAAAGAATAACTTCCCACATAGAGTGATAGATATCTGGAACAAACTGAATGAGGAAACAGTGAGTACAAAAACTATACAAGAATTTATTATCAAACTGTATGCTGAAAGATACAGAAGCGGGTCACTACAAGCATAGCTCTCTTTCTGTAAAATATAACTAGGTAAATACACACACACACACACACATATATCAATGATATGGATGAAGATGTGGAATGTTATATGAACTTCTTTGCAGATGATACAAAAATACTGAAGAAAGTAAAAAAGTACAGAGGAAGACTGAATCACTACAGAGAGACCTGGATAAAGTCTGGGAATTGAGTCAAAATTGGGAAGTGAACTTCAACATCAAGAAATGTATAATGGAATTTGGAAAAACTAAAAATAGAATATCAGGGCAATATAAGATTGGTACAAAGGAAGTAAAAAAGAGTTAGCTCAGAAAAGGGCCTAGGAGTAATTATCAGCAAAGACATGTCACCAGACAAGTATATCAACAAAATAGTCAGAGGAACCTTCAATTTACTAAGATGAATGAAAGTGGCCTTTGACGAGTGGGATGAGGAAATGGTAAAGAAAATATTAGTCACACTGATAAGACCAAGATTGGAGTACACTGCAACACTATAGACACCCAGTACAAAAAAATATATATATAAAGAAATTAGAAAGAATTCTAAGAGCAATGACAAAGATGGCACCAACACACTCTAAATTGACATATGAAGAAAGATTGTCCAAACTGGAAATACCAACCCTGGAACAAAGAAGAGAAAGAGATCTGGCCATTTACAGAATTATGAAAGGGGTGGACGTCCTTGACAGAGAAGATTTATTAAATTGGGATTAAAAAAAACAAAACAAGAGGACATGAAAAGAAACTCAAAAAGGATAGTTATAGAAGAGATCTGAGAAAGAATAGTCCCTCACAGAGTGGTAGATGCCTGGAACAAGTTGGATGAGGCAACAGTATGTGCAAAAACTATACAAGAATTTAAGAACTAGATATAAAAAGATACAAAGACAGGTCACTACTAGCATAGCTCTCTGTCTGTATAATACAACTAGGTAAAGGTGAATACACGCACACTTCTAGTGAGATAGAAACAGTCCCACACTGATAAAACTTTAACAATGGTCCAAGGTTTCTTCTTAAAGATCTGTATGAGGTTCTGAGGATTATTGCCAGCCACTGCGTGGGGGTTACCCACATCCATGATGGATAAGGTAACAAATGGGTGTGGGATAGATGCATGCTTTGAATGAGTCACCCTATTTATAAAGAGAAAAAGGTCATTTGGGATATATGTATGTGATGTATACACAGATATTCCCAATCTCCTTGTAAAATAAGGGTGCATCTTCCCAGCCAATGGTGTGCAGTTTATGACTTTGGAACGGTGGAGCCATTAAGGGGGCTGTCGCGTTCGAGAACGAACTCCGTCAATTAATATCGGAATTTCGCGAATTTTTAACATGTTATATATACATATACTGAGATGTTCACCACCAATTTTCATATCATTTGGTTGAAAAACAATGAATTAAATTTTTTTTTTTTTTTTTTAATCACATTGTCTCCTCATTTACCATTGACTGAACATGCTGAAAAAAATACCACAAATTATCTATAGCAATACCTAAATAATTATTTTACAGCTTTTGGAATTTCCTCTTAGTTTAGGAGAATACAATATATGGACTTCTATCACAAAAAAAAAAAACACCACAATAAAAAAAAATTGCAAATTTATTCAGCTTTCAAATCATCTAAATCCCATTAAGAATCAGCCAAGTAGTTACGGAGGAGATAGAAAAAATGTAGAGAAAAGTGTAGTTTTGAGATATTGAGCTTTGAAGTTCAAAATACATTCCCCTGCATTTTTTATATTTTTCATTTAGATTTTTTTTTCTCTGTGCCAATCTTCATGCATTCTATGTCATTCACATGTTATTATAAAGTGTAGCTAGAACCTGGTCCCCCCTTTTACGAGGTATTAGCCGCTCAGAAGGCAAGGGTTTCAGGAGGCACCACCTCCCTCATTGTAGCTATGATCATCTCCAGTAATAACCAAGGCAGAAGTACACTCTTTCTTAATAATTTGATTCAGTTTCTTAGCTCTTTCATGAAACGCATGTTTCTTCTTCGAATGTTTAGGCATACATATACCAAGGCTTTTTCCCCCTTACCAGGGAGGTAGCCAAAAAGAAAAAGGCATAAAATCATTCCCACCCATTCCATCCCTGAATACATTCCACACCCCTCCACCCTCCCTCTTATCTGAGCACCTCCTGGATGACGGGTCATCCCTGCACCTTGTCCACTGCCCTGGGTCAGAAGCAGTGTCGCAAGACACAGCACAAGGTTGCAATGGGGGGTCGCCGATTTAATGAAGCGGCCTTGCTGTGGATGTGCTGTGTCTTGCGACACTGCTTCTGAAATGATTATAGCTTCAAATAAAAGTTCTCCAAGGAGCGACAATTCGCTTTCTCTGCCTACTCACAATAATTCTCATTTCTCTCAGTTTACTCACATTTCTGACATCTCGAGTGTGAAGTGCTTCCCCCACGTGTAGGACAAGTTTCCAGCAAGTCTTTATTAGTGAATAACAAAATACATCGCATTTGTGCCATTTTTATTGCGATGAAATAACTTAGTCGAATGTATATGCAGCGAAGTTGTTGTTGTTGTTGTTCCCTAGACTGTCTGTCCGAGCCGTCCCATCTCCCCAAGGAATGCCACAGCAGCGAAGTTGTAGTGGGAAGTGGGGGAGTCTCAGAAAAATAGTCATAACTCCTTTATTTTGTAGTATTTTGTAGAAATATTTTAGAATAGGGTTGACAAAGGCCAATAGATGGCAGGGAAATTGCTTTTGATTTTATATGTATATATGCATGAACATAATACAGCAAAGGGTCAAGGATGGTGTAGGAAGTGGGGTGGTCAGAAATTTAGTCATAACTCCTTTATTTTTTAGTATTTCGCAGAAATATTACAGAACGGAGTTACTAAAGGCCAATAGATCATGGGGAAACATGATACACCAGTGGTCGAGGGTGGAGTAGGGATTTCAGGACTGGCTTGCCAAAGGCCACTAGATGACAGGGATATTTTTCTAATATTTTGATTTTTTGAAAATATTAATCGGAAATTCACTGCAACAGCCCCCTTAACCTCTTCAGTATGGGCCTTAAATCTTGTGGGCAGCAGCCGACGCCAGCCGTACGACGTGTCGTAATAATACTCGCATCATAAAATATAGTCACCGCTTATATCGATCGTTCTCTCTTTCACCCGTGAATTTTGATAACCATAGAAAATGTGATTACAGACAGTTTAGAGAGTATGTCATTACGGAGGGGCAACTACAATAAATATAATCAAGACGCCGATATGGCAGCCTCACGTATCCACTTGCTCCTCATGACGCCTACGTATGTGGCACCGTATGGAAGGGGTTAACAGGGTTAGCACCAATTAGTTGCTGGATTTTTACTTACGAGTGTCTTTCACCTAACCCATGTGAAAGTTGAAGGTCTATCCTATTATAGAGATAAATCTTCTTGGTATCTTCAGAGAAGTACAAGTTGACTGTGGTGGACCACAAAAATCCCATGGTGGTCATCTGCTCTATTATAGAGGTAAATTATCTCTTATATTCAGAAAAGTACGAGTTGGCTGAGCTGGACCGCAAAAAGCCCAAGGTGGCAAGACGAGGCCCAACTGGACCATTCATCCGCTTCCAGTCCACCACAATGCCACTTATCCAAGAACTACCACTACCTAACCCAGCTTCCAGTGTGGAGAAAGTGGAGAATGAGGACACCAATATTGAAGTGGATGATACAACAGTAAGTAATGCACTTCAATTCTTTAGTCCATCTATAGTCTCTTGGAGGTGCCAGAAGACTAGTTTGTCTGTAATGGGTGAGGTGTAGGGCAGTGTAAGTACCCTTGTGTGGTAACTGCTGATGGAGATTGTTTCTTATAAAATGAAAAGGTATATATGGTCTAGCCCATAAAGTTACAGAAGGTATAGCTCATGGGGAGCTTTGCATTCCATTGTGCAGGACCACCACATGAAGATCCTGGTCATTGGTCCCAGGATGGGATAGCAAAGCAGCTTAATGCTAGAATACTAGATTGTGTGGATATTATCCCTTCCCAAACATTTGCTGCTCACTTCTAATATTCCCTGGGGGAAGAAAGGGTTGTACCTCACCCACTCCCCTTCCCCATACCCTTCTCTTCCCATGATCCTTCCCCTCCCTCCTCTTCTCTTGCCCCTACCCCTCCCTCCTCTTCCTTTGCCCCTACCCCTCCCCCTCCCCCTCCCTCCTCTTCCTTTGCCCCTACCCCTCCCCCTCCCTCCTCTTCCTTTGCCCCCCCCCTCTCCTCTTCCCTAACCCCATCTCCCGAGTCTCCTTTTCCTTTACACCTCCCTCCACCTTCCTTTTCTTTTACTTCTCCCCACTTGGCTCTTTCTTTGCCCCCTCCCCCTTCTTCCCTTAACCCTCCACCACCCACCTTTTCCCTTGCCCCCCACACTCCTTTTATCTTACCCCTCCCTCACTTCCCTGCCCCCATCCCCTTCCTCTCCTCTTTCTTCCACCCATTCTCCCCATCTTTTGCCTCCTTTCCATCTCCCTCCTTCTCTTCCCAACTCAGTCCTCCTTTTTCATTACCTTAAGGCAAAGGAAAGGGAGGACCTCTGTCCTCAACTCTACCCTTATCCCTTCCTCCCTCACTCTTCCCTTTTTCCTCCCTCACTCTTCCCTTTTTCCTCCCTCGCTCCCTTTCCCATCCCTTGCTCCCTTCCTCCCTCGCTCCCTTTCCCATCCCTTGCTCCCTTCCTCCCTCACTCCTCCCTGTCCCCCCCCCTCTCTCACTTCCCTTGTAACATACAGGTGTATATTGCTAGACTAGGTGATGTAGGGAGAGATTGACACTGGCTAATGCTCTTTATTCTGGTGGATACTTGTGTGTCGGCCTAAGGACTGACATAGTGTGGTCCTCACGAGGACTGACTGCAAAGGCCTAGCAATGTACAGAGGTCAGAATGACTGAATTGTCCAGATCCTAATATCTGAATATGACTGACTGGCTTTCCTGCTTAGGGGCAGGTGGTATATATATCCAGGCCCGATCTGACGCCTTGACCAGACACAACCTAATTGAGATGACCCATCCCAGCCTTTGAGTGTTGAGTCAGGTCAGACTACCACGCAACTTTAGCATACATCAATTTGCACCTACAAGCATACTTGTGGGGTACATGTACACCACACCCTTCCCCCCCTTCCCCTCTCTCTCCCCTCCCTTCACTCATTCCCTTCCTTTCCATTTCATCTCTCCCTCTGTTCCTCCCACTCTCCTTTTCCATCCTCCTTTTCTGTTACCCACTGGGTGAGTATGGGTATGGAAGGGAGAGTTGGGAGAGGGAGGAGGAGGAGGTATGGAAAATTCTTCTTGTCCTCCTCCACCCCCCACCCCTGTCTCTTTCTCTCCTCTTCTTCATCCTCCTTTTCCATTACCCCCAGGGTGAGTGGGTGTATAGAATTATGGAAGAGAGAAATGAAAGGGAGGGAAGACCTTTCTTCCCTCCCCATCCCCCATCCTCCACCCTCCTCTTTCCCAACTCCTCTTCCCATTTCCCTCGTCTTCCCTTGCACCTCCCCACCCCCCACCCTTCTCTTCCTTTACATCCCCCCCCACTTCCCTGCCACCCCATCCCCTTGCTCTCTTCTCCAATTTCTTTCCCCTCCCTCTCTCCCTCCCTCCCTCCCTCCCTCCCTTTCTCACTCTTCCCTTCCCCCATTTCTCCCTTCTACCTCCTTCCTTCTCTCTCCTCTACTTAATTATCCTTTTCCATTACCTTAAGGGGACAAGGGGAAGGAAAGCAAGGACCCTTGTCATCGCCCCCTCCCTCTTTTCACCCTTCATCACTTTTCCCTTCCCCCCTCTGCTCTCTCCCTCCCTCCCACTTCCCTCCCCCACCCCCTCCCTCCCACTTCCCTTCCCCCCTCCCTCTTCCCTCCCCCCTTCCACTCCTTCCCTCCCTTCCTCTTCCTTCCTTGCCCCTCCCACCTCTACCCTCTCCTCTCCCACCTCTACCTTATCCTCCACTCTCCCCCTCCCTCCTTTTTCTCCCATCCCTCCTCTTCCCTCTCCCTTCCCACGTCCTCCTTCTCCTCCCACCTTCCTCCCCTCTCTCCCTCCTCCCTCTCCCTTCCAAGGGAGGAGAGGGAGGGAGGGAAGGGGGAGGAAGGAGGAGAGAGGGAAGGGAGGAAAGAGAAAGGAGTGGAGAAAAGAGGGAGAGAGGGGGATGAAAAGGGAGGGGATGGGAGAAAGAGGGAGGGTGGGGAGAGGAGGAAAGAGGGAGAAGGGAAAGAGCAAGGAGGGAGGAAAGAGGATGGATGGCGGAGGTGGGAGAGGAGGATGAAATGAAGGTTGGAACAAGAGATGTGATAGAGCCACCTCCTCCTCCCCCCTCCTCCCCCCCTCCTCCTCCTCCTCCTCCTCCTCTTCCTCTTCTTCCTCTTCCTCTTCCCTCACACTACCTTCCTCCCAACCAGGAGATGGGAGAGAGAGGAAGGAAAAGTATGAAAGTGGTGGGAGAGGGAGGGAGGAGGGGAAGTGAAGGATGAGGGAGGATGAAGGAGGTGGGATGGGAGAGGGAGGAGGTGGAAATGGAGAGGGAGAAAGATGGACCTGCAGCCTCTCTTTTCTAATATCACTCTCTAACTAGCTACACTATTCCACCTCTCCCTCTTTCCTCCCTCCCCCTCCTCTCCCTCCCTTTCTCTTTCCTTCTTTTCTCCCTCCTCCCCTCCCTCCCTCTTTCCTTCGTCCCTCCTCTTCTTCCTCCTTCCCTCCTCTCCCTCCCTCCCTCTTTCCCTCCCTACTCTTCTTCCCTCTTTCCTCCCTCCCTCCTCTTCTTCCCTCTTTCCTCCCTCCCTCCTCTTCTTCCCTCTTTCCTCCCTCCCTCCTCTTCTTCCCTCTTTCCTCCCTCCCTCCTCTTCTTCCCTCTTTCCTCCCTCCCTCCTCTTCTTCCCTCTTTCCTCCTTCCTTCCCTTCCCTCTTTCCTTTCCTTCCTCGTCCCCCTCTTTCCATACCTCCCTCTCTTCTTCCCTCTCTCTTTCCTTCCCTCCCCCTCTTTCCATGCCTTCCTCCTCTTCTTCCCTCTCTCTTTCCTTCCTTCCCCCTCTTTCCATACCTTCCTCCTCCTCTTCCCTCTTTCCTCCTTCCCCTCCCTCTTTCCTCACTCCTTTCCTTCCTCCTTCCCTCTTTCCTCACTCCTTTCCTTCCTCCTTCCCTCTTGCCTCACTCCTTTCCTTCCTCCTTCCCTCTTGCCTCCCTCCCTTTTCTCACTTTTTCCTTCCTTTCCTCTTTCATCCCTCCTCCCCCTCCCGCCCTCTTTCCCTCGTCCCCCACCCTCCCTCATCACCTCCCTATTTCTTCTCTTGCTCCTCCCCCTCCCTCCCTCATCCCCTCCCTATTTCTTCTCTTGCTCCTCCCCCTCCCTCCCTTATCCCCTCCCTATTTCTTCTCTTGCTCCACCCCCTCCCTCCCTCCTTCCTCCCCCTCTTTTCTCCTCTCCTCTCTTTCCTCCTCTCCTCTCCCCTCTTTCCTCATCTCCTCTCCCCTCTTTCCTCCTCTCCTCTCCCCTCTTTCCTCCCTCCACCCCCACCCTCCCTCCCCCTCACTCCCTCTTTCATACCTCTCCCTCTTTCCTTCCTCCCCCTCCCTCACTCCCTCCTCTTCTTCCCTCTTTCCTCATTCCCCCTCCCTCCTCCCCATCCTCCCTTTCCAACCCTCTCTCTCTCCCTCTTTCCTCCCACTTTCCCTCCCTCCCTATTTCCCTACTGTTCCTCTTTCCTTCCTCCCCCTCCCTCCCTCCTCTTCCTTCCCTCATTCCTCCCTCCCTCCTCTTCCTTCCCTCATTCCTCCCTCCCTCCTCTTCTTCCCTCTTTCCTCCCTCCCTCCTCTTCTTCCCTCTTTCCTCCCTCCCTCCTCTTCTTCCCTCCCCTCCCTCCATCACCCTTTCCTTCCCTCTTTCCCTCCTCTCCCTCCCTCCCTCTTTCCTCCCTTCCCTCTCTCTTTCCTTACCTCTCCCTCCCTCCTCTTCTTCCCTCTTTCCTCCCTCCCTCCTCTTCTTCCCTCTTTCCTCCCTCCCTCCCTCACCCTTTCCTTCCTTCCCTCCATCCCTCTTTCCTCCCATCCCCCTCCCTCTTTCCTTCTTCCCTTCACCCTCCCTCTTTCCTTCTTCCCTTCCCCCTCCCTCTTTCCTTCTTCCCTTCCCCCTCCCTCTTTCCTTCTTCCCTTCCCCCTCCCTCTTTCCTTCTTCCCTTCCCCCTCCCTCTTTCCTTCTTCCCTTCCCCTCCCTCTTTCCTTCTTCCCTTCTCCCTCCCTCTTTCCTTCCTCCCTTCTCCCTTCCCCCTCCCCCTCCTTCCCTCTCTCCTCTCTCCCTTCTCCCTCCCCCTCCTTCCCTCTCTCCTCTCTCCCTTCTCCCTCCCCCTCCTTCCCTCTCTCCTCTCTCCTCTCTCCCTCCCCCTCTCCTCTCTCCCTCCCTCTTTTCTCCCTCCCCCTTCCCCCTCACTCCTCCCTTCCTCTCCTCTCCTCTCCCCCCTCTCTCTCTTTCATCCCTTTCCCCTCCCTCTTTCCTCTCTCCCTTCTCCCCTCCCCCCCATATTTCCTTTCTCATCCCCATCTTTCTTCCCTCTTTCCTCCCCCTTCCCTCTACCTCTTTCCTTTATCCCTCCCCCTCCCCTCTACCTCTTTCCTTTATCCCTCCCCCTCCTTCCTCTCCTCTCCCTCCCAACACATACTTTTGACAAATACTGAATATGTATAATATATATTCATACATATGAAATGTATATATATATATATATATATATTTTTTTTCCATTTTACAGAATGGGACATTATTGTGCAGTAGTGCAAATAAGGAAAATGAGAATGAAACCAAAATGGATTTGAAACCCACAGAAAAATGTGAACGGTCTTTCATCACTTTTTCTGATGAATATCACTTCCGCAAAGCCTTTAAGAAGCACAAGCCAAAGGGTTTGAGTAAAAGTGTGTGCCCAATTACAAGGTAAGCTGCTCTTTCTTAGGTCTATGTTGTAATTTGTAGTAACTAGAATTATGTTTTACCATTTCTGTTGCTTAAAATTAATTGACTCTGGTTCAGTTTTCTAAGGATGACACTGTTTGTGGCTGATTCTGAGGAGGAAATGAAGCAGTTAGTGGCAGAATTTGAAATGTGTGAAAGGATGTGTCTGATATTAAATGTTGATATAATTGAAGATTGGTAAAAAGTTGGGTATGAATTTAAAGAGCAAGAGGCTATAGGAAGGAGGGAGATTTAGGTACGAGTATTTGGTGTTGCATGTGGCAGTAAATGGGAGTGGAGGTGAAAGTGAATTATAAGAGTCAGTGAGACAAGTCAGTGTTGGGGGGGGTTCAAATTTATAACTTAACATTTTCATTTTTCATACTAGTTTAATGGTAATTGAACCTGTCATATGTGTGTGTGTATGTATATATATATATATATATATATATATAATGCGTAATTGGTTTTTGTTTAAAGACTTCCAGCCCGGTACTTTGATCCTGTGACACAGCTCCCATATGCCACTCTGCAAGCCTTTCGTGTACTGAGGGAAGCATATTACCAGCAATTAGAGGATAAAGGTGACAGAAACAACAAGGATGTTGCAGCTTGGTTGCATTGGCGGAGGGAGTACAAGAAGGCAAGGGCCACTGCTCAGAACATCAAACCAAACGTCACAACTCTTAGTCAGCCTGCCACACAAGCAGCTTCTGTAGCTCATGGGCCCATTTCCATCACTAAACCTGCAGGTGCAACGTTAGCATCTGGAGTTGGGGGCACTACTGGAAACTTAACACAAACACAGTTGACTACTGGTGCAGCATCAACTGCCACTTCCATTGCAGCTGTAGCACAGATTCTTCGGTCTGCTGTTCCCACAGTTTCATCCTTGATTAATACAAGTGCAGCTACCACTGTTCCCACTGCCTCTACCTCAACACCTGGCCTCTTGAGTAACTTAACAAATGGCCCTCGGGTAACAACCACCTCCCCAACAACAGCAGTAGTCACAGGTACTCTGACAGGGACAAGTAGCACTGCCACTGGTCTTGCAACATTGCAAGGACAGACAGTGCAGCTGGTGCAGACCATTCCTCGACAGATGGGCACCATCAGTGGAATGCGTGGTGGACAGCAGATGGTCGTAGTGACCAGTGGGGGTTCTGGAGGGGGCCTGCAATTGGTGGGTGGAGGCACTGGCACTGGTACTACCAATTTGCTAGTGCAAGGAGGAACTGCTTCTGCCAACCTGTTAGTACAGGGAGGAACAGGATCTGGAAATGTACAAATTGTTCATGGAAGTGGTGGGGGAGGTGTACAGGTTGTGCAGGGTGGTCAAGTGGTACAAGGAGCACAGGTGGTGCAAGGTGGGCAGATGGTACAGGGTGGACAGGTAATGCAAGGTGGGCAGGTTGTCCAGGGTGGACAAGTAGTGCAGGGTGGTCAAGTGATGCAGAGTGGGCAGGTGTTGCAAGGGGGGCAGATGGTTCAAGGGGGTCAAGTGGTACAAGGTGGACAGGTAGTGCAAGGTGGGCAGGTGGTCCAAGGTGGAAGGATCACACTGAGACCTGTGGCAAACCAAACCTTTACCAACCTCCAGTCATTGCTTAAGTAGCCATAATTTTTTCAGCAGTCTTAGGGATTTTTTGTAATGCTAAATTTCAAGGCAATTATCAGATTTAAATAGTATCTCTGTAGTATTAAATGTTTCACATTGAGTATAATCATTTTATAAGGCATTGTTGGTTTCATATGGTCAGTTCTATCACAGCTAGGTACAATGTTCTTGCTTTCCACAGCATTGCTCTCATTACATCAATTATTTATCACAAACACTTGCTAATGTGGGTTGACAATGCCATTTTGTTTTATGTTCATCATTGTATGTGATGAAATGTAACAGTTTGTACAGCATTTCTTTAGGTTATGATTTTTTACCAGAATTTTCAGTCCCATGTTAACTCTCCTGTCTTGTAGCCAGCTTAAACAAATTTCATTAAGCTACTACCACAAATTAAATAATTTAGCAGTAGAGTGCTCTTCTACTACAGTGTGTGACTAGTACCTGCAAGATGGATGTCAGAGAGACTTGTCTCCCTGCTGCCCATCTTCAAAATATGTCTGTACCCTTGCTTCCATCAAGAGGTACAACCCTGAGGGCCTAACACTCAGGATTGAGCCCAAGATCTGTCAAATTTCAGCAGTGCTTTTCCCAGTTGTTTACATAAGAGCTGACAACCAACAACCACTCCCTTCAAAGTTGGCGATGTAGAAACAGATATAGATAACACAGCAATCTAAAGTTTCTTCCTAGAGAGGACTAGTGATGGGTAACTGTAAATGGTGGTCCTGTAAGATGAATAGTTCAGCTACCTATTTTCAAAACATGACTATCTCCTCACCTCCATCAAGAGTTGCACCCCTGAGGGGCTGACACCCAGTCTCTGGACTGGGCCCAAGGTAGTAATGAACTTGGGCAGTTTTTTACATATTTTCATCACACATTGACAACCAGCAGCTGCTCTCCTACTGTTTTCAGATGGTGACAAAAATGACTTAACCAAAACAACACAGACATTTCAAAGTTTCTTTCTTGAGAGATTGTGAGAGGGCAAGAGGACTATTGCCAACCACTGTAGGGATGCAGGTTTCCTGCTATCAAATCTTGTGCCCTTGCTGTGGATGTGCTGTGTCTTGCTACATTGCTTCTCACCCAGGGCAGTGCATGAGATGCAGGGATGACATGTCATCCAGAAGAAGCCAAGATAAGAGGGAGGGAGGGGCTGAATGGGTGAAAGTGTTTATGTATGAATCTTATGGCAACAACTAATATAGTTGTCTAGCACTGTATTGAAATTAAATCATGTTAGTATTGAAGTGGTTAATACGATTTTTGATAATTTGGTTGGCATCAGACTGATGGGCAGTGATGTAGTTTCAATGGAAAGATTAGAGGGTAAATATTTGTATTGCCTTTAATGAAGAACCTTACTTTGTGGCTAATGGCTCATCAGATTGATGGGGGAAGTTTGGCAGACCTCACAACCAGTAGGGTGCCACACAAATGTGGAACTGGTGGTACCCAGAATAAAAGCACATGGGCCACCTGGGATGTGTGTGTGTGATAATTATTGTGGTGGTGGAAACAAGAATTTAATTTATTTCTGACATTTCAACACTGGGATCTTTTTTCAGGGTAATTACATCAGTCAGTTGTTGTTTGATCATAATGCACTTGTGATTGGGTATGAGGCAATTGGTGGCAGAGTTTGAGAAGTTATGCAGTAGGGAGAAATTGAAATTGAATATGGGTAAAAGGAAGGATAGATATACAAAAGGTAAGGATAGCAATAAGCTGGAGGATAGAGGACTTGGTGTTGATATTAAGGGTACCAAGTAGGGAATGAAGGAGTGGAAGTGAAGATAAACTAGAGTGAGGGAAGCAAGTAATTGCTAAAGGGGAATGAAGGGAAGTGTCATGAGAAATAGGTATCTGGGGATGGATATGAAGAGAAGACTGTATGAAGGGGTGGTTGTGCCTACAATATGATGAGATAAAGACATGGAATTTAAGGGAGATAGGACAAAATCAAACATGTTTGTAATGAGGGTGAATGGTATGGTTTAGATATAGTTTAACGTCACAAACTCCTCCCATCAGAAGGCTAGGATGGTGCCCCTTACAGAGGACTTTGTAGCATGGAATTTAATGAACCATGTCCTTGGTTCAACTTTGCTGGTGGTAGGATTCAAACCACCATCCCCTCAACCTTCACCACAAGTAATGACGTCCTAACCCACTCAGCCAGCGAACTTCCTTTGTAATGAGGATGAATAGCATGAAAAATTAGGAGAGCAGGGGTGGAAAGGGCTAGCAGTTGGGAATGATGAATGTGATAAGTGGGGTGAGCATGCCTTGGCTGGCTACCTCCCTTTGTAAGGGGAATCCTGTAGGTATATAGATAAAACTACATGAGGAGGTATGGAAGGCAGATGTGGAGGGAGTGAACATGAGGGGACGTCCTAGGATGAGGTGGATGGATGGGGTGAAGGGGGCTTTGGGGAAGAGGGGAATGTCTGTTGAGGAAGGAAGGGAGAGGACGGAAGACAGAGGTGAGTGGAGAATGGTTGTATATGGATGATGTTGTGACTGCATGAGGAGGAATGGGCGGGGGGTGGGGGGGGTGTAGTATGTGTGAGTAAATTTTGACGCAGCCCGAAGGGATTTCTCCCCGTCCTCGCCTTATATGGAGAGGGGGGGGTCGCCGATTAAATGAAGCGGCCTTGCTGTGGATGTACTGTGTCTTGCGACACTGCTTCTGACCCAGGGCGGTGGGCAGGGTGCAGGGATGACCCGTCATCCAGGAGGTGCTCAGATGAGAGGAAGGGTGGGAGGGGTGTGGAGTGTATTTAGGGATGAAATGGGTGGGAGTGTTTTTATGCCTTTCCCTTTTTGGCTACCTCCCTTGGAAGGGGAAAAAAGCCTTGGTATATGTATGTATGTACATGAGGAGAGATTATATTACTTTTTTCTCGCTCTCCCTCTCTCTCTCTCTCTTTCTCTTTCTCGCTGTCGTCCTTCACTGTTACTATTGCTGCTCGGAGAGATCACATGATAAATCCACTACAGCTATTAGTTAATTTACATTTGTTAAATTTTGCAGTTTTCAAGTCCCTGATATTAGATATTTATGTTCCAATCTGGTAGATGTCCTGTCATACTGGTTTGTGTTATAAGTGAATTAAGTCTGTGTAATTGGACATGTGTACTTTTGCCATAGTAAGTAGGTCATATTTAGTGCATAGTATTTTGTACACAGGAGATGACCCCACAGAAATTACACATCTCCTGTCTATTACTATTAGGTAAATATAATGATCTTTTATATTTTCATGCTATACCTTGTCCTTTGGGATTATTTGTTCAATATCCAGTAATTTGTTGTATGAGGAGTCATTAGGAATTGGGAACTGCTAAGGTTGCTATTCTGTTCATGATTTTCATACTTGTCATAGCCCCTCTAACCACAAACATCAGCAATAAGCTCTGAACATTAAATGTCCACAAAAAGATGGAATCTATTAGAGAAGAATATGAGGAATGCTTACTTTTTCTAGACACAACAATCAGAATATATTTTGGCCCATAATACAAAAGTATGCAAAGGACACTGCTGAAAATAGTTTTTAATGTGCATATAGAATGGATGCCTTTGCTTTTTTAAGAAATGTCCCTTTTGGGGCTACAGAGTAGGATGCCTCATACCGTCCCCATCTTGTTTTTGTCGCCTTTTACAATTCAAGTGGGAACACAGTGCCGACAGCACTGTATGGGGCAGAAACATGGAACATAAGATTTTAAATATGTTTGAGATGAAATGCCTGAGAAGTAAGGTAGGGGTTACTAGGCTGGATAGAGTGAGAAACAAGGTGAGGAGGAGAGCGAGGATGGAAAGGGAGTTGGGAAATAGGACAGATGAAAGAGTATTGGGATGGTTTGGACACATGGGAAGAATGAGTGAAGAAAGATTAGTAAAAGAGGTGTGGAAGGCAGAGGTGGAGGGAGTGACCATGAGGGGGTGACCAAGGATGAGATGTATGGATGGGGTAAAGGGGGCATTGGGAAAGAGGTGAATGTCTTGAGGAAGGGAGTAAACAGAAATTAGGGGTGAGTGGAGAATGGTTGTGTATGGATGTGATACATGGGAGTAGATGGGGATGAGGGAGTAGGTGTGAATGATATTTTGACACTGCCTGAAGAGATTTCTTTCTGTAAAGGGGGGGTGGGTCACCAATTAAATGTGGATGTGCTTTGTCTTGCAATACTGCTTCTGACCCAGGGCAGTGGGCAAGATGCAGGGTGGCCCATCATCCAGGAGGAGCCAAAAAGGAGGGAGGGGTGGTGAATGGGAGTGAAGTATGTGGGGATGAAATGGGTGAGAATGGATTTCCCTATCTCCCTTGTAAAGGAGAATTTGTTGCACATAACTACTGAGAGACAAAAAAAATAATGGAAAGAGTAGCAAGTAAAGAAATACCAAGAAAAGAAAATATTTGCAATTCCCAATTCCATGTTAATCCCAGAAATAACAAAATGTATTGAGCAAACCAACATTCGAAATATCCCAACCACAGGACAAAAAATAGGAATAATCACTCCAGGAAAACTGAATACATTGAGTGTGACTTAACATACTATAACAAAAGCTGACAAGGAATCACAGCCAGAACAACACAAAAATGTCAGATTACACAGAATATTCACAGCAAAAAAAAAGAGAGAGGAGCAAGAAGCAACCAACTCAATGTATACTTTGAATTAGGTGCCAGTGGTGAAACATAATAAACTGGACTCCTATCTCATGTTTCCATTTCCATTCTGTATATATATATCAATCATTGCACTTATAACTGGCTTTGTCATACAAAACAAAGAGGGGGGGATGAAAAAACTAAAAAGCTGGAATTTATGATAATATACAGTACAAGGCAGTGTCATGTAGAATTTGTAATGGACAAATTTGTTTATTGAAATGTTTTCTGTAAAGATTTTATGATTTATTATTTTAGGCATCCAATAGGATAGATGCATCTACATAAATTATGTAAAAAGAACAACCATGTGATAAGATTTTCTATGTTCATTTTTGTTCTGCTTGTTACTGAATAGAGTTAAGTGGCCATTGGCCCATTAATCATACATAACTTAAATCCTTACATTACCTGTGTTTCATTATGGCTCCTGTTACTGTATTCATCAACACCAGACAAATAAATATACCTTCATTATTGTTTTGTTTCATTGTAAGCTAACTGTTGGTTTAGAAACTTCAAATATGAAATAACAGGTGTAGAAGAATGAAGATACCTTTCAAAGTGTGGGAAGGGGGAGAGGGTTCTTGTCTATGTTGCCTCTTTTATGCACTCATTCACAAAGTGCTGAGATGGAAGGGTTTATTAAGGGTAATTTTGGTGACTTCCTCCAATTTTACCTCTTGCCCTCAAGTCATGAGGTGTCCTATGGAGGCAGTCATTTTGTTGCTCTAGCACTATCTTGCAAGAGAGCTATGGGCCCTCAGGAAACCAGCCACGACCACTGGGTCAACCCATAACCAATTTTGTGGAGTCTGGAGTGAGTTTAGGCCAGGCCAGTTTTGAGTGTTGCATAAATGGGACACCTTTCTGAAAATTAAGACTGGAAAGGACAATTATGTGACTAAAGGAGAATGACTGATTTAATCAAAGATAAAATTCAGTAAAAAATGAGATACAGCCTGGGAAATGGGGGGAAAGGAGCTATTAAATCAAAGGATACCCAGGTATGAGTATGTTGAGAGAAGCTTAAGAAAAATGTGACTAATGTTCTACAGATTTGGAAATGATTACTAAACTGAAAGTGGATTGAACAAAGCATAAAGATCCTAGAGCATTAGCAGAAACATTGAACAAGGTATGATAGGCAACACATTAGCCCAGTGGATACTGTCTTAAACTCATAAGTTCTGAGGCCCACTGGGTTTGCCATGTTAGTTCTCCAGAGTCTAGTATAGGTGGGGAGGGGACCCTGTGGTGAACAGAGTCCCCCATATGTGCGTCTACGCGACATTTTGGCTTATAGTATTGTTGCTGCAGAGATGGGATGGACAAGGAATGGATATGTTGTGTAGAAGCAGCTGGCCTTTGGCTTTATATTACTATTGTGTAGGTTAAGTCCATATTATGCCTGTACTACAGGCATTTGTATCCTCATGAAAGCACAACCTTGGCCCTGCCAAGATATGTTCCCACAAGGCTGGGTCCTTTGCTACTTTAGCATATGCAGGGTGTGTATATAAGGAGACAGGTTTTAGATTCCATGGTCAGTTCTCTTCTGTACTTGTAACCAGCGGTGCTCGTCCCCAGGCCCCCTCAGTTGGGTGTGCCTAGGAGCCCAATGTTTACGCAAACGTTACTTGGACTATGGTGACAAGGGAGTGAATGAAGTTCAAGTTTGTTTTCTGGATTCTGGTTAGTGCAAGTGTCGACCTAGGCTGGGCCGGTGGTCAGGCGCCTCTGTGGTGAACAGAGTCCCCCACATGTGCATCTATGTGACATTTTGGCTTATAGTATTGTCACTGCAGAATGGGATGGACAAGGAATGTATATGTTGTGTAGAAACAGCTAGCCTTTGGCCTTATATTACTATTGTATTGGTTTAAGTCCATATTATGCCTGTACCACAGACATTTGTATCCTCATGAAAGCACAACCTTGGCCCTGCCGAGCCATGTTCCCACAAGGCTGGGTCCTTTGCTACTTTAGCATATGCAGGGTGTGTATATAAGGAGACAGGTCTTGGTCTCCATGGTCAGTTCTCTTCTGTACTTGTAACCAGTAATGCTCTGTTTACCAAGGTAAGGGGGAATGATCTGACTACAGGATTTATGTCACTAAAGCGGATAGATTGCACTGACAAGAAATCTTGGATGGGAGAGCTTTAAGAGATCATGGGATCAAATTAAGTTGGGTCATATGTCTAAATGATATGAAGAATTACAGCTTTCCACATGGATGCATAAATACTTGGAATAGTTTAGGTGGTATAGCTCAAGCTCAAACACTACACAAATTCAAATCTATATCTTTGATTTCCAATAATATTTAGATTAAGTTGGAATTGGACAGGAATACGAGACTACGCACAATGAATTAGAGAACAGGAGACGAAGGCCAATGAGCATTGCTTCTTTCCTCTATACTACATTAGGTAAACACACACACACACATTCCGAGCTACGTGCAGCTTACCTTAGTGTTGATATGCCTGAGGAAGTTGAGACTGAGCACAAGATTATCATCCTGCCTACACCCTTGGCACTTCACAAAAGTAATTGTGTGCATACTATAATTATCATCATCCACATGCCCCTTCCACTCGTCTCATCAATCATATCGCTGAGACTGCTGACGTCATACGAGTGAGATTTTATGCTGCAAAGCTGAAGCTGGGGGTATGTTATTTGGGGATTTTAACTGCTTGAACATCAGCAAAATCATACACCAGCTCAATCTCACACAAGTGCTATCCTGATCATACACTAACAACCCTCAACCTTATCCTCACTGATATGGCCCAGCTGTATTCCCCTCCCCAACCTCCTCCCCCTCAGCTGCAGTACACACATCACCATCCTATGGACACCAGTACCTAGCACCTCTATGCCAAGGGAAAGTGCCATCTGTTACTACCAACCAAAGCCTGAAGTTCAGGTCATGGATAATTCAATACCCATGGAGGAAAGTTTTGGATGTCAAGGATGTGGAAACCAAGTGGAGGAATTTTCTTAAGGAACACCCATCCCCAAAGTTCATAACCCAGTCACTGAGCGACCTCAGATCAATTACCATCACTCCCCTCCTAAGCCTTATCTGCAAGGATTTTGTTTTTGACAGACAAGGCATATGACAAAATTAAAAACTCAATAGACACACAACAATTTGGCAACATGAAGTCCTCTTCCACTACTGACTACTTCGTGAATTTTCTTTATTCTTACACAGCCACCTAAACAAGCATACCACCTACCTAGCTGTCACTTTTATCATTTCCAAGGCCATACAACTAAGGCTCCATCCACACCTGGCCAATTTCCTCACCAGACAATAGCAGACCGTCAGATATTGGGGGTCGATATCTTCCCTCCTTCCCCTTACCTGTGGCGTTCCTCTGGGACACTGCTTCCTTATCCTTATTAACAATGCCCTCCCAGACACCCCACATTGCTGGAAGTATGTTGATGACAGTACCATTGGCATTCCCATCAATACTAGGCAGCCTGACTACTCACCAGTGCAGTCCACCCTGGACTGAGGACAACAAAGTGACAATTAACCACAATACTCTTTCATCAACCCTATCTCCCAACTCTTTTTCCACTCCTACTCTCCTCCTCACCTTGTTTCTCACTCTATCCAGCCTATAGTAACCTCTGCTATATCTCAGACTCATACACATTTAAACTCTTCCTATCATATGTTTCATATGGTTTGTCCCTAACTGTCTGTAAGTGCCCATCCCCTCCAAGTGGTCCAATCCACTAGGCTGCTCAGTGTAATGGTGGATAACCAGCTGAACTGGAAGCAACACTCAACAACACATTCAAGAGAGCCTCATACAAAATGTGTTGTCCCTACTCGAATCACTAGGGACACCAGCAGAGGAGCTATGTGGACTCTACACCACCTTTATACTCCCACCTTTGTGTACACTTCCTCAGTGTGGTACCCCTCTCTCACCCTGACATAAAAGCAATAACTAGAGAGAACACAGAAGAGGGTGTGCAAGATCATCCTGAAATCTGACTACAATGGCTATAACAATACCCTAACCACCCTGAATCTCCCAAGGCATTCCAAGGGGGATCTGGAGGCAATGAGGTTTGGAGATCTGCTCACCCTTGTCACCGACACTTCCACCCAACGTCTCCTTATCATGCCACTCTACCAGGCACATCAATAAGCTCATCCCCAAAAACAAAGCCCTAAAGACAATTATAAGCTGCACAACTACAACACCTACAAACCATTTATATCACGAAACAAGTCTTCAAATTCAAGGATCACCTTGACATGAGAGGCACACGAACACCTTGCACAGGCATCACAAACACAGAACACCCACACACACCAAGAAACATAAAAACAACACCCAAATACTTATATCACACATATACTTTTTTCTTCCACAACAACCACCAGACACCAGCCTCCAAAAGCATATCCAGTCATATCATTCACTGCTCCATCAACAAACTGAAAGACAGTACATTGCTGCATACCAAACCATTTCCAAATTGTAATAACCCCAGAGCATATTTACCTAGCTGTATTATACGGGAAGGGAGCTATGCTCGTGGTGACCCGTCTTTGTATCTTTCAGCATCAAGTTTTTTCTTAAAATCTCAAATATTGTTTGCACACATGGTTTCCTTATCTAATTTATTCCAGGTATCCACCACTCTCTTCTGTAGTTATCCTTTTTGAGTTTCTTTCCTCTTGTTTTTCCATTGTCTCATTTTAATAAATCATCCCTTTCTAGGATTTCCATTCCATTCATGATTCTATAAATAGTCAGCAGATGTCCTCTTTCTCTTCTTTGTTCCAGAGTTGGTACTTCCAATTTGGACACTCTTTGTTCATATGTTAATTTGGAGAGAGTTGGTGCTAACTTTGCCATTTCTCTTTGTATTCTTTCTAATTTCTTTATGTTCTTTTTAGTACTGGGTGTCCATAGTATTGCTGTGTACTCCAGTTTTGGTCCTATTAGTGTAACTAATTTTTTTTTAATCATTTCCTCATCCAAGTAGTCAAATGCCACTTTCATTGACCTTAATAGGTTGAAGGTTTCTCCGACTATTTTATTGATATGTTTGTTCAGTGTCATGTCTTTGCTGATTATTACTCCAAGGTCTCTTTCCAAGTTCACTTTTTTGACTTCTTCGCCAATTTCATAATTTCTTTATATTCTATTTTTACTTTTTCCAAACTCCATTATACTACACCTCTTGATATTAAAGTTCACTTCCTTCTTTTGAGTCCATTTTCAGATTTTGTCTAGGTCTAACTATAATGATTCAAAATCCTCCTCTGTTCTTACTTTCTTTAGTATTTTTGCGTCATCTGTGAAGAAATTCATATATGAGGGTCGTTCCAAAAGTAATGCCTCCTATTTTTTAACTCAAAAAGTTGAAGGGCTACGAAGACGGGAGTGGCGCCATTAAAACGAGCGACCTTTTGTGCTCCAGAATTTATTTTTCTACGTAGTCACCACCATTATCAATGCACCTTTGCCAGCGATGAACGAGAGTCTTGATGCCTCGGTCGTAAAAGTCAGCGCCTGCCGAGGCGGTCCATTTTTTTTTACGGCTGCGATTACGGCGTTGTTGTCAGGGAAACGCTGCCCACGTAATGCGTCATTGAGAGGTCTGAACAAGTGGAAGTCTGACGGTGCCAGGTCGGGACTATACGGTGGGTGAGACAGCACCGTCCAGCCGAACTTTGTCACACATTCCGTGGTCTTCAAACTTGTGTGTGGTCTGGCGTTGTCGTGTTGCAAATGCAATGTTTCCCTTTTCTCTGCCCTTACACGGGCAATCCGGGCTTTCAGCTTGGTCAACGTTTCAATGTAACAGTCAGAGTTGACAGTCGTCCCTGGTTCCAAGAAATCCAGGAGGATGGTGCCCTTCCTGTCCCAGAAGACGGTGCACATCACTTTGCCAGCAGATGTCTGCCTCTTGATCTTCCTCTTTGCTGGGGAGTGTGAGTGGTGCCATTCCATCGAGTGCCGTTTGGACTCCAGCTCGTAGTGGTGACACCATGTCTCGTCCCCAGTGATGATGCGGTCCAAGAATCCATCACCTTCGACTTTGTACCAATCCAACAAGTCCTGACAGACATCCCCTCGGTGGTCCTTTTGGTCCTGCGTGAGCATTCGTGGAGCCCAACTAGCACACACTTTGCTGTATCCTAGGGATGACAACATTGTTTCCAGTGCACTGACACCCACATCCAACTCTACACGCGTTTCATTCACCATTATCCGCCGATCAGTGCGGATGAATTGATCGAGGCGCACTTTGTTTTCCAGGATGGTGGCTGTGCATGGGCGTCCGGAGCGCACTTTGTCACTCACATCTCTGTCGCCACTCTGACATAAACTGCATCAGCTTCATAAATGTTCACCAGGCGCCAGTGAATGTTGATTGGTTATTTATTTTTTCTGCATGGAGGAATTCAATGACACATCTCTGCTTCTGACGCACGTCCATGACAAGGATTGCTTTCTTAGTGTCACACCATCAATATCTGCAACAGAGATAAAACTTTCAGGTCATGAGTGCATAAGTTCAGTCATGATAATGCAATTTGCAATCCCCTCGGATCCCTTCGGGTGGAATAAAAAGATAGGAGGCATTGCTTTTGGAACGACCCTCGTAACACTACTCCTTCATCATTGTCATTTATGTATATGGCAAATATGATTGGAGCCAATACCTAACCTTGCGAGACACCAATTATCATTTCTTTCCAATTCGAGTTTCTAATTACTACCCTCATTTTTCTCCCAGTCAGGAAGTCTTCCATCCTTTCCATTGATTTTCCTTTGATGCCACCTATTGATTTTATTTTTCTTATTACTTTTTTGTGTGGTACTTTTATCAAATGCTTTTTGTAGGTCTAGAAAGGCACATTCCGCCCATCCATCCTTTCTTGTATTATTTCTATTGTCTCTAATAGAAGCAGATCAGGTTTGTTATACATAATCTTCCTTGTCTAAATCCAAATTGATTTGGATTCAGTATATCTTTTTCTTCCAGATGTTTAACCCATCTACTTTTGATGACTTTTTCACATATTTTTGCTATTGTGCTTGTTAGGGAGACAGGTCTGTAGTTGGTTGGATTTTCCTCGTTTCCTGCTTTATATATTGGTACAATACAGGGATAACTCACATCCTGACACCCCGATGCACAACAATTCACTCTTGCGATGTCTGAAAATATAGGAAGTACCCTGGAAGTACATAAAAAAAAAGACCCTCAGCAAAAAAAAAAAAAAAAAAAATTAAAAGCCAGCGCGCTGACCCTCCGCAGCACCATCGCTGGCGCGAGGCCACTGTATGCATTGTTGCCACTTTATGGGATTTTCCCACAGATCTGTGGGACAAATGATCTGATGTGGGACTGTTTGTGGGGAGACCAATTTTGTTCTTAATTTGTGGAATTCTTTGTGGGATTCCATACAGTTTGTGGGAAATTCTATGGAATCAACAATTGGTCAGACAAATAACTAAGATTCTCCATAAATAAGAGAATTTGAAAAAGTATTGTTGGAATACATAACTAGGTTGTGTTGAATCAGTCAGTTTAAATACTGGAACTAATTCTGTGGTACATAATATGGGTAAGCTGGGAATGGGGTGGATCATAGTTTGGTCCGTTCCATAACTCACGCGTCCTGGACGCGTCCATCTGACTCCATCACTCGTTTAGTCGGCACTCGGAAGGGATTGGGTAGGGGGGAGGAGGAGGACTACTTCTTAACAATGAAGACACAGCCCAAGCGAAAACGTTTTCTCTTCCCTCCTCGCGATAGGTCGAAAGCGTCATACGTTCAAGTACGGTCGACCCTCCCCGCGATAGGTCGAAAACGCCATACGTTCAAGTACGGTCGACCCTCCCCGCGATATGTCGAAAGCGTCATACGTTCAAGCACGGTCTGGCCAGTAGAAACTCTCGACTCCTTTGTCAACAGGCTCAAGTTGGAATCTTGGAACGTTTTGGAAGTCTCGCCAGAGGCTTACTTCACTCTACAGTTTCAGTTATACAGTAAGCTCTGTTGCTCAGCTGCTGTTAGTCATACCGGTCTGCAAGACGGCCGGTGCTTGTAGGACCTACTTTATTTGCTAGTGATAGTCAAGATGACTGACAAAAGTACAAGGAAATACAGTCAGAGGTACCGTCCATCATGGAAAAATGATCAACGTTTTAAAGGTAACGACAAAAATTTCGAATCTGTTAAGTTACCTTTTTAAAAATAGATGAAGAGCATATACAAATAGATACATGTATGCTTTCCTTATATCCATTAATTGATTACCGCTGGATAATCTTACTTTACCAAGGTGTGGTGTACGCTAGGCTAGATCTACGTTTTCTCAGTGCTTATGTAGTCGTAATATAAATTACCGCAAGATGAAATGGTATAACTATTGTATGTTTATCAGAGAACTTTGACTTGGTTTTAGGTTGGCTGCAGTCAGTCCCAGGTGATGCAAGCAAAGCACGATGCAAAGTTTGCGGAAATTCCTTTCAAGCGCACATGAAATCCGTGATTGGTCACTCTCTTAGCAAGAAACACGTCGATAACACTAATCCTCTACAAGCAAGAGCCAGAGGTCCATCAAAGATGCTATGCGTCCCATAGAGAGAGATCCAGTCAAAATTGCTGAGCTTAGAATAGCAGTTTATATAGCTGAACATGCCTCAGCTTTATCAGTAGATCATTTGGGTGAACTTTTGCCTAAGTTGGATATGAAATCACGCACATTACAAGATTTCAGAATGCACCATACTAAATGTGCACGTCTTCAAAAATATGTCATTACTCCATCTTTTGCTGTTAAATTAAGAAATGAAATTGGAGACCAATTTTTTAGCTTAGTGGTTGATGAGAGTACCAACGAAGCAAATATATCTTGCCTTGCCCTTTGCATTCGTTTTTACAGTACAAGTAAAAAGTCTGTAGTGGACACTTTCTATTGTCTACTACCAATAGAAAATGCTACAGCTGATAATCTCTATCAAACTGTTAAAAGATGCTTGGCTGAGGACGGCCTAGATGTGAAAAAAATGATAGGCCTAGGGACTGATGGAGCCAGTTCGATGATCGGTCGAACTCATTCACTCTCAACACTTTTAAGAGTTGATAATCCTGAATTAACCCTGTTTAGGTGTGTGTGCCACTCCCTTCACCTTGCTGCCAGTAAGGCTTCTGAATGCCTTCCTATAATTGTTGATTTTGTAGTTAGAGAAACTCATAATTGGTTTTCTACTAGTCCTAAGAGGACTAATGAGTATCAGGCTATATACAGTGTTAGAAAACAGTGTACAGTTCCCAAACATTTCAGGCCTCGTACTGGCATTATTGTCCCTTCCATTTTCAAATGCCTCAGTAGAAAGAATTTTCTCTCAAATGAGTGTTGTTCACTCGAAACTGAGAAATCGTCTAAAGGTTAGGTCGGTAGAGGCATTGTTGCAGATAAGGTATGGGTTGGTTCATTATTATCAGTCGTGTGTAAACTTTCAGCCCACTGATGACATGATAAGAAGTTTCGGTACTAAAGGTTCTAGAGAGGAGGAGGAGGAGGAGAATGTCATTAATCTTGATTTAATGCAGTAAGAAACTGAGACTGTAGGTTGATGCAAATTCCTGGACAGTGGAAGAAGGTGGTAGATGAGGTGGTGTGGGTAACACGTACCTTAAGTGATTGATGAAGGGAGGGGGAAGATAGCTGCAGTTGGGGAACCGAAGTCCAGGCGATTTGTATCACATCTCGGGACCACTCGCCTTCCCTCCAAGGCAAGCGTGAGAGTAAATCAAATAGGGGGGAGGGGTATGATGGGACAACTCATTAAGTGAACCGTCCTAGGCTAATGAAACCCAGAACTCCTATTGTGAGTTTTAATGAATTAAATAATTAAACACTAGAAATATATCTTGACATTAAATAAGGGTTTTAACAGTTGGATTCACACATACATCCTATCTATCCTATCTCCCTGCGCGCCTATCTAGGGGTCCTATCTAGTAAATACTCTTTGTTACTTGCTATTATCCTTAGAGGGTCTCTGCTGGGTGAGGGGATGACTTCCATGGGGTACTGTTCCTCGTTCTGGCAGGATGCTTTTGCTATTGAAGGATATCGTTGTTGTCGATCACGGCGGGAACCCGGGTCATCCTTTGTGATTAGCCTCGTGGAGGGGGAGCGGGATTGAACACGTAGGGGGCTTCTCGTGTACGCTATCCAGTTCCTTTCAGGTCAGTGTCCCGAGGAAAGGGGTACAGATACGTACGTGACCCCTTGATACACGAATGTTTTGTTCACTGGAGGCTGGATGCCTCTAGTCACTATGATGGTCGGGATGTTACACACAGCACTCCACCTGATAAGTTTCGGAGGGGGATTTGACCCGCTATTACTCCTTGAGAGTCCACAGTGCGTAAGCGCTCACTTAAGGATGTAAATCCTTAACCACATGAGGGAGGATAGGGCGCGATTGGGCTCTCCAGGACGTGAGCGGCCCGAACCTCCCTGATTGACTTTAATGGGTAGACTGACCTATGTCTCGCGGCATGTGAGGTCGTGATGCCCGCTAGCCGGCTTCCGACGTTGCCAATAGTTCTATGTCTCCGTCCCTAGTTGCGAAGGGTACTACGAATAATGTTCATGCGGGAGGGTGACACAGTTCCAAGTGTTCCTTGAGGTAGACACTGATCACGAGCGTGTTAGACACAATCCTAATTATTCTAATTGCCTAGCTTAAACAAATATGTGGCAGCGCGCAGGGGGGGGAGGGGGTGTGTTTGGGCGCTTTGTTTGGGCGCGAAAACCGTTGAGCTTGGCTCTGAGAACACAAATCAAAAGGGGGGGGGGTGTTTCTAGATAATTAGAAGTCTCTCCCTTCGTTAAGGCACTGAAATTGATTGTCAAAAATGGCATGACAGTTGAAGAGGATAAAGAGGAGGAGAAAGGACAGGATGTAGCTACTGGAAGTCTTAAGGACTCTGGTAATTCCCCCGAGTATAGGGAATGAAGGCCCGTAATGGTGAGAAATCAGACGAGAAAAATGGGAAGGGGAGACAGCGAGCCGGGTGTCACAATTTCAAAAATTGTGACATAGGTAACTATAAATCTAATTATTGTCATTATGATGTTTGTATTAGTTTTGGTTGGCCTACTGTAGCTGCAGGCTGTCTACCGAACAGTCATAATGGAAAGACCTAGTTTTTAAGTTTATATAGTTGTTAAATATTAAGTAACTGCTTTTTTTGTAAGGAATTTTTTTTAATTTTCTTCATCAATAATAAATTTATATGAAATAATGCTGTATTAATTTTGTGGGAATTTTTGTGGGATTTTAATTTCAGTTTATGGAAATCTGTGGGGAAAAAATCTTTAATCTGTGGGAATTCACCTCTACAAAAGTGGCAACACTGACTGTATGTACTGCGCACGCACCGCCCTGTCCACTTGCGCTCCACCTCGCATAGCGACAAGAATTGCTGCTCCTGCTCCGCTCCACTCAACCCACCTCTCCACGTGTGCAGCCACCTTCAACACCTAAGAAGGCGCACAAGCCTCTGGATCTCCAAGCCAAGATAAAGATCATCCACCGAATGCAGCAGGGTGTCCGCCTTGGCTAAGGAGCTGAAGTTGGCTTTGTCGACCATCAGCACTGTATGGAGCAAGAGGGAGAAGTACGAGGCGTTAAGCAAGACCGCTGTGTTTGGTGACAGGCTCAAAGTCGTCAGGATGAGAGACAGCCACATGGAAAAGATGGCGAACATCGTCGATGGTGGCATGCGAGAGGAGGACGTCGACGAGCTGTTGCAGGCTCATTCTCAGGACCTCACAGACGAAGACCTGACTGAACTGCACAGCCAGCAGCAGCAGCAGCAGCAGCAGGAAGAGGAGGCAGAGTCACCAGTCATCCCAGTCATGCAGCCGAGCAACCTTGGTGACATTGTTACCAAGGCCGCTACACTGTGTGACGCAATCATGGACAACGGCATCAATGCCGATTGCAGCTTTCAGGCACGATGGGCTGTGAAGGCGGCTGTGGCTGTGTATGAAAATCTAATGAAAGAAAAGAAAAAACAGTCACAGCAATCAAAGATCACCTTCTTCGGGCCACGGCCAGACAAGCTGCCACGAAGGGTTGTGGTGGAGGAGCCTGTCGAGTCTGTGGAGTCCAAGCTCTTGGAGCCACAAGTTATCTTAGAAGACATGGATGAAGAAAAGGTGGATGATGTAGAGGTGATGCTGGAGGATGACTAAAATTTTCTGTTTTTTTCTAAGTGCACATTGTTGGTTTATTTGTTAATAAAAGTTCTTGTTAGTCTAAAAACATTCATTATTAATTTGTGGTGCCTTCTACATTCTGAATACTTATATAAACACAAAAATATGTGCTATAAAGTAGGTAAAACAAATGTTGGGTGTATGTGAAAGCCCCAGGAGGCAAAAATTGAGGAGGTTGACAGGGTCCATGAACACAACCCCCCCTATTTACATGTAAAACCCACCTCGATATACGAATTTTCACATTGCGACCAGTCAGCTGGGAACACAACTCGGTCGTATAATGAGGTATTCCTGTATTTGCATTTTTCCAGTCCTGTGGTACCTTTCCTTCTTTGAGTGAGTATTTAATTATATTGTATGTTTTGTCCGTCAACTCCTCTATGCATTCTTTCAATATCCAATTTGTAATTCCATCCGGACTGTGTGATTTTCTGACATCAAGGTTTTTTATTTGGTCTCTGATTTCCTTCTGTGTTACAGTTATATACCTTCTAATGTGACATCAATATACCCATAGCATAAGAATAGTATACTCTCATACATACCCACTTCCTATTAGCTAAACCAACACAATTAACCTAAAATATCTCACTAGCAGTGTTATATTGTCCTCAAGGATAGAAACACAAGTGAACTCTTGTCAAAAATACCTACCACTTCATATTTATCAACGGATAGAAGCATTGGTAAGCTGTTGTCAATAACCCCTACCTACCACCTCCTCACATTTAGCATTATACTTCACTTTTGGGAATTCATCATAGGGGTTACCATGAGGAAGTGGAGGCCAAGTCTTTTCTCCATGAAAGGAAGTCCTAACTCTCCAATTTGTCTGTAGTTCAATGATTTCTCTTTACCACCTCCATACACATTAGCAATTTTGAAATCCTATTGATTTTCCCAACTGGTCTGTAGTTCAGTGGTTTCTCCTTACTACCTCCTTCATGAATTGGTACCACATAAGCAATTTTTCAGTCTTGTGGCACTACACTGAATAATTAAATTATTATGGTAAGCTAATTCCCATTTTTAATATTTTGGATTTTGTCACTGAAATTCATTTCATGGTTCTAGGCATTGGAAGACTCCTTTTACTCAATCATTGGCAGTTTTCCCAGGTGATCAAAAACAGCCATCAAACTGGGCAATGTAAGATGAGGTGTTTTGGTGTGTCATGTACTGACACGTTACACAACGGACGTGGGCATCTGGCATGTTATGACATGTACTGACATGTTACACAACGGACACGGGCATCTGACATGTTACACAATGGACGCAGGCATCGCACACAGAAATGACGTGGAAGAGTTGGAAGCCGGCAGCGGAGGAATACAAAAACAGGGCCTCCTGCCATCAGAGGTCAGAGGGCACGTAAATCAAAATGATGAATTATAGTAGGGCCCTCACTTCTAGGCCCCATTGCTTATATAATTCAGATGAGTATTAGTGACTATATTGTAAGCCCTCTTCACACAAAAATAAAGATACGGGTAAATTGTGTGGAGTTGGGTAGATAAGAATAGGGTAGGTTATATCGGCATACATTGACACCTGTGCCACGGCACTGGTGTTGTACGGCTGCAGTATAAAAAAAAAAGATGTGCAGGCACGTTTTAGCTCTCCTGATTACCGCGCTCGCGCTCTGTTCACACCAACTTAATTGTAAGTACAAGAAATACTATAATTAGAGTCATGTATTAAACTAAGTGGAGTACACTTCAAACTTTCCTTATCCGGTGAAGTGAAACTTTATCATAAGAGGCTAAGTGTTACTTTAGAACTTTGACTGCAGGAACTACACAGATCACAGCTTATGATTCGATGTACCAGCTCAAATACAAGGCCTAGCACGTGACAAGAGTCTTTTGTTTTGGTGACTGCATCTGGAACACTTTGTACCTTTGTTTAGGCCAGGGGTTCCCAAAGTGGTCGATATCGACCCCCAGGGATCGATGAAACCATCCAAGGGGTCGAAGGGGGGTCGGTAGATTGCTAGGGGGTCGATGAGACCATCCAAGGGGTCGAAAGGGGGTCAGTAGATTGCTAGGGGGTCGAAAGGGGTCAGTAAATTACTACGGGGTCGAAAGGCAGTCTTTAAAATTAAATGGTTAGCATGGAATGACCCTGTTCTCTTCCCGTACTGACAGAGTGAGAATAATCAACCAACCAATATCTAAACTTAAAGAAAAAACATGTCAGTTCACTCTGAGTCGAAAATCCTCCCTATTCTGTGTATGTAGGTAGAATCTCACATACACACAACCACATCGTGAATGTACATCAAGATGACGAGAGTGTGTAATATTATTGGCTTGAATATTACTTATAGCAATATAATAAAGAATATATAATATCACTCTTAAAGCTATTGGTAAACTATAAATATTTATTTTAAAACACTTATGTTTATGTATATGTGAAAGTGTCTGTATCATTATTGGAACGCCGTCGCCTTGATGAATGTTGTCATTTAGCCCTTTTATAACCGATAACGGATCAAAATTACAATAATAATTACAATAATAATAACAATGATAAAATAATAATAATAATGATAATAATAATAGTAATAATATTACTAGCATTATTAATAACAATAACACCAATAATTATAATAAACTGACATAATTTGTGAATTAATAGTTTGGGGGTCTATAGAAAATATCAAACTTTACAAGGGGGTCGATGAGCTGAAAAGTTTGGGAACCCTGGTCTAGACCCATTTTGTGTAGGCATTGACACGAATTTCCTGGACAGTGGAAGGAGGTGATGGATGAGGGGGTGTGGGTAATACGTACCTTAAGTGAGTGATGAAGGGAGGGGGAGGATAGCTGCAGTTGGGGAACCGAAGTCCAGGAGATTTGTATCACCACCCGGGACCACTCGCGCTCCCTCCAGGGCGAGCGTGAACGTAAATCAAAGAGGGGGGGTGATGGGGCAACTCATTAAGTGAACCGTCCTAGGCTACTGAAACCCAGAACTCCTATTGTGAGTTTTAATGGATTAATTAATTCTATAATTAGACACTAGAATTATGCTACTCGTCATTAACAATGTGAGTTAACAGTTAACTGGATTTCACACATACATCCTAACTATTCTATCTCCCTGCGCGCCTATCTAAGGCTCCTATCTAGTAAATACCCATCGTTACTTGCTATTATCCTTAGAGTGTCTCTGCCGGGTTGGGAGATGGCTTCCACGGGGCGCTAGTCCCTCGTTCTGGCAGGATGCGTTGGCTATTGAAGGATAGCGGTGTCGTTGATCACGGCGGGAACCCGGGTCATCTTTGTGGTTAGCCTCGTGGTGGAGCCGCGGGTTTGATCTCGTGTGTTCACTGGAGGCTGGACGCCTCAAGACACTATTCAAATCCCCACGATGGTCGGGATGTCACACACTGCTCTTTGTTTGTCCCGGAATCACTCGTTTGATGTCCCGTGGTACGCAATCGTCACTTAAGGATGAAAATCCTTAATAGCCACATGAGGGAGGAAAGGACGCGATTGGACTTCCGAGAATGAGCGGCCCGACCTCCCTTGTTGACCCCGATGGAAAGACTGACCTGTGTCCCGCGGCATGTCAGGTCAAAATGTCCGCCAGCTAGCCTCCAACGTTGCCAATACTTCTACGTTCCCGCCACTAGTGTTGAAGGGTACTACGAACAATGTTCATGTGGAAGATGACACAGTTCCAATTGTTCCTTGAGGGTAGACACTATTCACGAGCGTGTTAGATACGATCCTAATTATTCTAATTGCCTAGATTAAAGAATATGTGGCAGCGCGCAGGGGGGGGGGGTGCTCGCGCGGAGCCGGACAAGGCCGCTTTGTTACTTTGGCCGATGAAAAACCGTTGGGCCCAGGTCGTATGGGAACACTTGAATCTAAAGGGGGGGGGGTTCTCTAAATAATTAGAAGTCTCTCTCAACTTCGTTAAGGCACTGTAATTGATTGCCAAAATGGCACAACAGTTGATGAGGATAAGTAGAAGGAGAAAGGTCAGGAAGTAGTTACTAGAAGTCTTAAGAGTTCCAGTAATTCCCTTGAGTAAAGGGAATGAATGACCGAAACGGGGAGAAATCTGACGAAAGAAAATGAAACCTGCGTCAGCTAGGCCCATGAGCGAAAGTATTTGGTAGCTGGGGTTTGAAAGCAGACGAAAAGGAATGAAAAAGAATAGTAGGCCGTGTGGCACAATCCAAAATTGTGACAGGCATTGTTTCAAAATTGAACGGTGACCTAAACACATATATGCCAGTGTGGTGGGAGTTTGGTGGTTGGTCTTGTGACTGTGGAACAATTTATGGGGGTCAGACATTTGTGAAAATCTGCTATCTGTGGCATTTTGTTTCCCCTTACCCCCTCACAAATAGTTGGGATTAACAATATATTAGGTAACTAAACTTTTTTTTTCAGGCTACCTGTAGTCCTTGTCTCACAGCTTTCTCATGATTTTTGCATTGTTAGTGCACCTTATTGGGCCTTCATCGTGTCATTTATATAGATAAGGAACATGGCAAGAACTAGTAGATCTTACCCATCTTACAAATGAGTTATGTTCTGAACAACCTTTTGTATCACAAAATGTTTGTAATATTTTCATTGTCATTTTGGTGGGAATCCTTGGTTTACAATGGTCTTGAATTCTGCCATTTCATGTATGTGGGCGGAATTTACGCATTAACACACCTTTACGAATATAATGACCTCTGTCAATGTCATTAACTTCTGCCTCAGTGGCAGCCTTTTCATAAAACGGGACAAGAGTCCCATCGCTTTTCTGTTCCTTTATCAAATTTTCTCTAGTTAAGGGGAGAGGATTTGTACTGGTTAATGTCTCTGACTCTGAGGAAAATAAGCATGATAAATTAAAGGAGTCTTCCTCATCTACCTTTCTACTCTGAGACCGAGTTACTGCACAGGCAGGATAAAGATCAAGGTCTTCAAGAGGGGGATCTAGAACAAGGTTAGGGGTTTCTGTAACAATGGGCAAGGTTACTTTACTACCTGCAAGGTCGTTAGCTAAAAGTAGCTGGATTCCTGAAACAGGCAACGAGTCTATTACCGCTACTTCAACAGGACCTGTGACTAAATCGGATGTAAGATATATCTTATGCAAAGGACATTTACGCGTTCCACCGATTCCATCTAGGAGTACATCAGAATGTAAGTTGAGGATTAGTAAGAGTCTGAGTTAGTACGAGACTTTGGCTGCTGTATCTCTAAGAATGAACACTTGTATAGGAGTATCATGTTCTGTCGTGGATATTGTTCCTGTAGAAATAAATGGGAGGAAACATGGATCTACGTCATTTTTATAACCACATGGGGGGCTCGCATTACTAGACAAGACTGGAGGTTTGGAAGTTAGTTCTAAGGGCGTAGCTTTGAGAGGACTAGCGGGTTTTTCTTGGGACAGACTATCAGAAACACTGTTAGTGTTGTGAGTCAATGTTGTTCTTTGGTTAGGCTGCATGGATTTACCTTGTTTCTTGTAACAGGTAGAGACTGTATGTCCGTATCTGTTACACCAAGTGCAATGTCTGTCTTGGTAGTTTGGGAAAGACTTGTAAGGGTTAGTGCGAGGAATATCGGGATTTGTACTCTGAGAGGGTGTACTCTTAGTATTTGTGTTATAAGTAGTCCTCTTAAGATTATCAGTTTCTGCTGTTTTGTATTTCTTGGAGTGAGTAAGGGCATACTCTTCCGCTAATACAGCAGCTTTAGACAAACAGTTTGGTTTTTGTACTTCTAGATAAACCCTAATATCTGAGTCTAGTTGGGATTTAAACTGTTCCACTAAGATTAACTCTCGAAATTTCTCCAGAGAATCAACTTCACTAGCCGAGCACCATTTATCTAGGAGGCGTTCTTGCATTGCCGCAAACTCTACAAAAGTTACACGAGGCAATTTCTTAAAGTTTCAGTATTTCAACCTATATGCCTCTGGGACGAACTCATACGACTTTAGGACCCGAATTTTAACACTTTCGTACGAGTTTTCACTCAGGGGAAGAGATGTTGGGCCTTTCCCATGAACCGAGACTGCATTAACATAGTCCAGTATTCTCGTGGGATTTTGAGTTGAGTAGCTATTTTCTCGAATTGCACAAAAAAGTCTCCGGCTTTATCTCCGAAAAATGGGGAATGTAGCAGTGTGTCGGTGAGGAAAGTTGAAAAACTGGGTCTTGCTTTCTTGAGTTTATTAGCAAGCGGATGTAAACAAAGAAGCGACGTCTAGAACGTCTTCGTATCAGTAACTTAACATAAACAAAATATTCAATTAGATACACACGACTAAAAGTGCTGTATAGGATCTAAACCTATTACAAAGTATAAAACATATGAGAATTACATATATAAGGAATCTACAGCACCAGTATACAATTCTTTAACACCATCTACATGTATATAAAACTAATAATAAGACAATTAATCTCAATTTACCACATCCCTTTTCCCTTATTGAAAAAGGAGTATCCATAAGAACATAACTGAAACATTTATCTTTATAACACCACAATTATAGATTCAATCTATCAGGTGGTTTCACAACTCTGCTAGATCTTCTAACTGGTTGTGGACTTGGTACATTCACAGCATTATCATCATTATCAACATTTACAGAGGAATTTTCATCAGCCTTATCCATTACTTCTGAACTATCAGGACAGTGTCCTTGACCTGAAAAATACATAGGCACAAAAGGTTTACTGCTACCCAAGTTATCTTTACGTACAGTGTCATTACTGGGAACAGTTGGTGTATATCTAGGCATAAGTTGATCAGAATGTCTTTTCCAAACAATGTTTCCAAAATCTCTTAACATCACTTTGTAGTTTCTCACACCTAGAACTTCAGTTACTTTCCCTTCCAACCATGAATGACCTTTGCCATAATTCTTTACAAAAACAGCATCATCAATCTTATATTCAGACTTCTCAAACTTACACTCTTTTTCCAAAACCTTTTCCTTCTTATTTTGTGGTTTAATTTTCTCAATTATACCTCTGAAGTTTCTGTTAAACATTAGCTCAGCTGGAGCTTTACCTGTGGAACAATGAATTGAACGTCTGTAGTTATACAAAAATCTACAAATTCTGGTTCTGATATCACCTTCCTTAAATTTACTTAATCCTTCCTTGAAAGTTTTTACAGCTCTCTCGGCTAAACCATTAGATGATGGGTTATATGGGGCTGGTGTCATATGTTTTATTCCATTCTTTTCAAAGAAAGTCTCCATTTCCTCAGATACAAATGATGAGGCATTATCTGAAACTACAATGTCAGGTAACCCAAAATTACAAAAAGTTTTTCTCAGCATAGAAATTGTTACTGTAGATGTTGTTGACTTTGTTACATGAACATCCATAAATTTTGAGTGTGAATCCACAATCACTAAGAAATAATTTTCATTGATTGGACCTGCATAGCTTGCATAGTCCATATGGAGTCTACACCAAGACTTACCCGTCTCAGGCCATGATAAGGTAACTTCCTGAGAACCTTGAAATTTTTTAAAACAAATTGAACAAGCTTTAGTAACCTCAGATATATCTTGATCTAACTTAGGCCACCATATCCAATTCCTGGCTTCAGCCTTCATAGCACTGATACCATTATGACCTACATGCAGCTGTGAAAGTACACTACTTAATTCAGCTGGTATAACTACTCTATTCCTAAATAGCAACACATCTTCATATATACTTAAATCTGCTTTAACTGCTGCATATTCAGAAATAACAGGATTATCAATCCACCCAAATTTAACACATTGGAAAACCTTCCTCAAAACAGGATCACTCTTTGTCATAACCTTAATCCTTTCATAGGAAATATTTTGATCTTCCAAATTTTCAACTAAATTCACATATTCAGCAGGTGTATGTGAGTCTAAAACAGAATCTGATACAGGCAAACGGCTCAGGGTATCTGCTACAATGTTTTGTTTGCCTGATTTAAAACACAATTGGTAATCATACTGGGATAACAATAATGCCCAACGCTGTACTCTTGCGTTTGCATTGACAGGAATCTGTTTCTCACTACCAAATAAACCAAGTAGAGGTTTGTGATCTGTACGGAGCACAAACTTACGTCCAAGCAAAAAATATTTAAACTTAGTTACAGCGTACACTAACGCTAGAGCTTCTTTGTCCAACTGAGAATAATTTAGCTCAGCAGCAGACAGCTTTTTACTTGCAATTAACACACATCCTACTCCTACTGGTGAAGCATCTACTTCAACAATAACATCATGTTCACCATCAAAATTGGCTAGTAAATCAGAGTTGGCTAACTCTTCCTTAACAGTTATAAATGCTTTTGCTTCAACAGAAGACCACTTAAATTTTGCATTTTTCTTCAGTAAATCATACAGAGGTGCTAATACACTTGAAAATTTTCTTACAAACCTACAATAATAAGTTACTAGACCCAAAAATTATTGAACTTCACCTACTGACTTTGGTATAGGTGCATCTAAAATAGCACCTAAGTATTCTAAGGAATTGGTATTCAGAACAGTTTTCTTTTTGTTAATAGCAACATTATGTTTCTGAAATACCTTCAACACTTTATCTAATCTCATATCATGTTCCTCCTTAGTCTCTCCTTCGACTAATATGTCATCTAAGAAGGCAACTACTCCATCTATATTCATCAATAATTGGGATATCAATCTTTGGAAGATGGCAGGAGATGATGCAAGTCCAAAGGGTAATCTTTTATATTTAAACAGACCTTTATGAGTATTAATTACTAGCAATTCTTGACTCTCATCATCTACTGGCACCTGTAAATAAAGCATCTTTTAAATAAATCTTTAAAAATATCTTGCTTTTACCCACAACAGCAAGGATTTCATCAACTTTAGGCAGAGGGTACTGGTCACATGAAATATTTTTGTTTAACTCCTTGAAATCTACACAGATAAGCATTGACTTTTTGTCAGCTTTTAACACTGGTACAATTGGAGCTGCCCAAGTACTAGAATTTACTGGTTCAATGATATTGTTATCAACTAACTCTTCTAAAGCATCTTCTACCAATTTTCTGTAGTGGTAGGGCACAGGCCTTGCTTTTTTCCAACTAGGCACAGCACCGCTCTTTAGGTGTACCTTTGCTACAACACATGAAATTGGCAATCTAGAATCAGCTGAAAAATTATCTAATTGTACCTTGGAATCCAAAACATTAACTCCTTCCTCTATACCTGTGAGTGCAATACCAATTTTAGGCATTAAATCTCTTCCACATAAGTTCGAGTTATTAGATTCAACTACATACAAACTTTGAATTACATTGTGACCATTATAAAATATATTTGCATAAACCTTACCCAAAACATGCAAATCATTATTACCATAAGCCTTCAAAATTTTATCACTAGGCTCCAAAGATAAATTTAATGTCTTAACCCAATGTAAGGTTAGGGTAGACACACTGGCACCACAATCTATTTTGTACGGTACATTATGACCTTCAATATTAATATCAACCTTATTTCTCACTGGCAAAACCTTACCTACAACACTGTGTACAGGTTCATGAGAAATATCAACACTAACCACTTCTGGAAGGCTAGGTCGATCCACTAAATGTAACAATTGGTTATCATCACTACCAGTATCTCTCTCTTCCTGAGAAATTCCCTCAAAAACCATATTAGTTTTCTTTTTTCCAAACGTCTTCTTGTTGGTAAATTTTCCAAAAGATCCTTTCTGGGCACTTTGTGGCTTACCATGAGTCCCTGTGTGCTTACCAGACACAGACTTATCAAGACGGCACACTCGTTTTAGGTGCCCTCTCGTGTTACAAACTGAACAAGTTAGGTGCTTAAACCTACAGTTCTCACTTTTGTGTGGATACCCGCAATGCTTGCAACTTTCTTTTTTCTGACTATTAAAATATTCAGAACTAACCCCCACTTTCCTCACTTCAGTAGTCGGGAGCTTTTCTCCAACAAAAGCTTTTTCCAAATTTAGAATTTTCTCTAAAATGTCCGTTGAAGACATAGTTTGTAAATCCAAATTCTCAGCAACTAAGTTCGGGAAATACACTTCAGTTTCTATTGCCATGAATAGTTGGTCTCTCACTCGAGCATACAAGTCTCTTAAACTTTCATCAGATTTTTTCTTTCTATTCTGAAATTTGATTAAACTCCGATGATAGCTCGGTTTAACCTTGTAATGTGCTTCTAAAAGCTTCTCTAAATCATTATAGGTTTTCACATGTGGCAGATCAGGTGAAGTCAGGGAGGCAAGCGTGCTATACGTATCACTTCCTAATGATACTAATAAAGAATTTTTCTTCTTGTTATCATCAGTGATTCCATTGTATGCAAAATGAGCTTGCAGCATACTAAGCCATATCTCCCATCTAATTTTATTGGGGTCAAAACAGTCAATCTTACCTGAGTTATTTGCCATTGTAAATCTACTTGCATTAAATCCTGTTTCCTTGTTAAACTAATGACTCGTAGCCTGCTAAACCAAGGCTATTTTCGAATCCAGAGTGGCCAGGACGGTTCCGATGGAGTGAATAGGCGAGTATATCTTCACCTTCGATTTCTCCACCATCAGTTGGAAAGGCAGCTATTTCTGTCTTCTAAAACTTAAATCAGTCCTTTAGCACACAAATCCACAAATCCTCGTCGCCACTGTAGCAGTGTTTCGGTGAGGAAAGTTGAAAAACGGGGTCTTGCTTTCTTGAGTTTATTAGCAAGCGGATGTAAACAAACAAGCGACGTCTAGAACGTCTTCGTATCAGTAACTTAACAAAAACAAAAGATGTCTACATAGGATTCAATTAGATACACACGACTAAAAGTGCTGTATAGGATCTAAACCTATTACAAAGTATAAAACATATGAGAATCACATAAGGAATCTACAGCACCAGTATACAATTCTTTAACACCATCTACATGTATATAAAACTAATAATAAGACAATTAATCTCAATTTACCACAGGGAACTAATTTAATGTATTTAGTGACATCAAAATCTCTAGGCGAGAAAGAACTATTTCCAGAATTCAACCCTGCTCTACTTAATTCAACTTCAGCCAATCTAATTTTCGTCTCCTTAGCTTCTATCTCCAACTCCATTCTGAGCCTACGCTCTTCACTTTGCAACTCCAACTCCCTAAGCCTTAACCTCAGTTCTGATTCCTCTGATCTAGGGGGACGGGTATATAGAATAGCCTCTGGGGGCAACAAATTCCTCTCAATTAACTGGGACACCACTTCTCTAAGTATATCTGCCTTATCACTATATCTACTCAAATCCAACTCTAGGCTATCTCCTATCTCTAGCAACTGTGAAACGTCTGCACTTAGCAGGACCCTAATGTCTCGGGACTCAAAGAAATATCGGAGGACTCCGTCTTACCGGAATTGTTGGTTCAATCCGTTGGCTTCCTTCTATCCTTCGATCCTGGCAAGGTCATCACTTATTCTCTTCTCCCTGTGACGACTAGGGAGGAAGAGCTAGGTTCATAAAACTCTGGGAGTTACTAAAATAATAAGAAATTATTATTTCCTTCTCAAAAATAAACAAAATCGAAAGATAGAGGTCGCCAAGCGAGCACAAAAGTATAAAATCCCACATATAGAAATAACAATATATGCACACAATATAAAATGCTCTGCCAAAATAGTTCAAATATATATATAAGAGTAAGTAAATGTGTGTCCTGTAGAATACGAGTGGCTAAAGTCGCCAGGACCTAGCACATGTAAATCAATATTCAAAGTCGAGGAATCTTACGACTTGAAAAGAAAATTCTAAGTCCTACAAAGAGGAAAATTTTAAGTATAAGGCCAGCAAAGATATGAGATAGAGACTCCGCAAAAAGACGGAGCCATTTTTGACGGTTACAAAAGATATAAACACACACACACATACACACACACACACACATATATATATGTGTGTGTGTGTGTGTGTGTGTGTGTGTGTGTATATATATATACATATATACATATATGTGTGTGTGTATACATATACATACATACATATATATACATATTTATAAATATATGTATATATACATATATATATACATTTATATATATATATATATATATATATATATATATATATATATATATATAAATATTTTTATATAAAATGTATATATATATATACCTTCCTGGCGAGCCAACGAAAGAGCTGCCAAATGTCGCCAGAGGCAATGAACATAAAAGATTTAGAATATATCCGTTGACATATTTACAAAATGGGGCATACAAATGATAAATGATGTTACCTTGTCAATCTTAGTTACAAGAAGAAACTTTTTTTTTATGAAAACAAAATAGACATTAATAGATACGTAGAAAGGGGCCGAAATACGCTATTGCCAAAAAGTCAGTTACCACGCATTTATTGTGTGGGTTCGGCGTGCCGCGAGAAGCAGGCGCACAGGTGACAAATAATTATGTTTCCCACACAACTAGCGAAGTAGGCGAGGTTGACAGAAGTCCCTGGGTGAGGTCACTAGGAGGGATAGGGAAGGTCATCTTTCTCGTCACAGACTGCATAGAGGAAGCTCTAGCTTGGCTTCTGGTTCTTGGTCCTGTGTGATGGGGGTATTGGTGTTGTTGAGGGTCCTGGCAACCACTATGTTCCTGGGAGGGTTCAGGGTCATGTTGTCTATGAGATCGTTGGTGGGCAAGGTGTTCCTGGGGGTGGGATGAAGGGAGGATGAAGTCTGCGGCTTGTTGTATGTTGATGGAGGGCTATTGAGTTGTAATAGATACAGCTTCAGTGATCTGCAATATTTTAGAACTTGCTTCTTTGTGGAGTATAATAGTGTTGTGTATTAATGTGTTCATTGGGGGCTTCATGTCGTGGTGGTCAATGTACTGTTGAAAAATGGAGCCTTGGTTTCGGTGGTGTTGGAGACGTCTTCTTAGTGAAGTGGAGGTTCTACCAATGTAGGAAAAAGAGCCGTCACAGCGGCCCTCCTGGCATGTAAACTTGTAAACTACGTTGGTAGAAGCCTCCTTCGGTATCTTTGGTGTGGTGCTATTTTTCATGATTAAAGATCTGGTCAGATTAGCCTTGCAGAGAATTCTAACATTAATAGAAGAGTCTTTGTCTGTAGGAATGACTCCTCTTTTTAAGATACCTTTAAGCCGGATCTTGGGTGGCGTATTGATCCACTTTCTTTTTAATAACATCTTCGATCAATTGGTCAGAGAACCCGTTATTTGTGAGAAGTTGTCGGATACGGTCGAGTTTCCTGTACATCTCCCTCAAACTGCTACGATGGGTAAGCGCTCTGTTAACATATGCTGCAGCCAGATCTTTTATAAGCTGGAGGACATTCCCCAATATTGATGTCTTTGGTGTATACTTTGGTGTTAAAACCATTTTCAGTTTTGCTGATGTCTAAGTCGAGGAAGGGAAGACGTCTCTCTACACTCTGCTCGTGTGTGAAAGTCAAGCAGTTGTTGTCCAGGAAGGCAGAAATCAGGTTGGGGACGTCTTCGTTTGAATTGGTGGTGATAAAGATGTCGTCTATGTAACTGGCATAAATTCCTGGGGAAGGTTGATGGTGGAAAGTCTTCTCCTCAACGTGGGCCATGTACATATTTGCAGAGGACCCCTAGTGGTGAACCCATTGCTACGCCATCAACTTGCCTGAAAAGTTCTCCTCGGTGAGAGAGGAAAGGGGCTTCCTTAGTACAGGTTTCGAGCATAGACTTTAGAACGTCACCGGGGATGTCAATTATGGGTCTATCGCTTCTATAGACTCGGTTTTTTTATGTCAATTGTCTCATCTACTAGAACATTGGTGAAAAGGGACTCCACATCCAGGGAGACGATATCTTGACAAGGTGGAGCAGTACGCAGGAGGTCAATGAACTCGGGGACAGAGGAACTGAACGTCCTGAGGGGACATATGGGGTTAAAAGCTTTTTTTTTTTTTTTTTTTTTTTTTTGCAACATGGTAGGCGGGGGTGGTGATTTGGGATATAATAGGTCTGAGGTGGTTACCTGGCTTGTGGGTTTTTACGGTGCCGTAGCAGTTTCCTGGCCTGAAATCTCCTATTGCTTTGTTGAAGTGCTTGGTGGTTCTATTTGCTTGTTGGATGAGGCTGTTGACCTTCTTCAAAGCGTCACTGGGATCTTTTTGAAGGCGCTGGAATTTTGCGGGGTTCTCCAGGATCGTCTCCATCTTCTCGAGGTAGGTGGTCTTTTCCATTATAACGTACACCGCCGCCTTATCTCCTTTGCGGATGATGATGTCTTCCCTTCCCCTAAGTTCCTTGGCGGCCTTCTTTAGTTCTTTATTCTCTCTCTCTTTCTTATACTTAATAAAAATAAAATCTGTCATTTCCCGAGATGGGGCGGGCCGGTGGTAAATTGGTTACATCATCGCTTGGCAGGTGTAAGGGTATATTTAGGGTTTCACTCGAGTGTCTTTGTGCTATTGTTTGTTCTCGGAAGAAAATGCCGGAATCTTCACAGTTAAAATTGCAAAGGAACCGTCACTTTTGGAAATGGGTGGCGGAAAAGAAAAAAATGACGAAAGCATCTCTAACCAGGAATAAACAGTTGATGGGCGAACTGCGAAGGGAACACGCCTCGGGGCTTCCAAGTTTGTATAGTAAAACTAAAGCGTATTCGGTAAAGGAATCTATAAAGGTGTTTCACCGAAAGTTGCTGTTATTCAACAGGAGATTGAAAGAGGACAAGGATTACAAGTACAGTGACGAAACTTTTGAAAAACTCGAGTTGTTTGACGGAGAAATTTCGCGAGAGAGTACGTGTGAGTTCGAAAAACATTACTTTGCGGGTTATAAGAATTTTACAAAACATGGGGGGAAATCGGATCATGGGGATTACCAAAGGTATTATTTGGAAAGAACTCACAATGCTATGCGGCGAATAAATCGAGTCAAAAAGTACGCGATTAAAAAGACTAAATACCAACATTCGCAGAAAGCTGTGGATACTGATGTAGTGGCAGAAATAAAAGAAAATGTCAACATAATAGAAGAAGCAAAGGATTTACTGCAAAAGAAACGTATCGAAGAAGAGCAAGAACGCCAAAGAGAGAAACTATGCGTGCGCAGAAAGAGGCGCAAGCAAAGCGGGAAGCTGAACGGATACGAGAAAGAGAAGAAAAAGAGAAGACCAGAAAAAAAAAATAATGGAGGGAAAAAGAAAATACAGAGCAAACATCTTTAAAAAGAATTTTTCTCCGGAGGAAATTGCTTACTTAGATAGCTTGCACGAACAGCGTATTTGGCTCAATATAAAAAAGCAAATATTTGTGGAATCATTAGAAGAGTTGTCTACGACATACATAGGGTCTATGCGAGAGACTGATAAACAAGGAGTTCCGTCTCATTCGATTGGTGAAATTGGGGCATTTAGGTGTAAACTTTGTCAAGCATTGCTGTGGAAAAACTAACGTTGCAATGCCGGTCAAACCAGTATTTTTACTGTCGAAACTTAAAGGAGATCTTAAAGCTTTATATGACGGCACGTCTTCTTTTTCGAAACGTTATCCACAAAATTTAGTCGGTTTTAATGCGTTATTCTCCTTTACATCTTTTAAAACCACGGGTACGCTTCAAAACAAGCGAGACATTTCAGTATGTTATAAGATCCAAGGAAAGGTGTACCACAGAATTGGTTATCTGAAACCAGAATAATTTGCCGGGGGAAAAAAAAATTCTGGAAATCAGATAATTCATTTTTGGATCTCTACTTCTACCACAACAAGGAACAGCAAACCAAGTTGCGTACTCAGAGTACGCGCGATTGTGTAGTTTCTCTCAGAGCTGAATAAAAGCTATAGGTCGAATAAGGAGACTGATAAGCGTCGAGCGAGAGAGTTAAAAGAAGTTTCACAAAACGAAACTATAATAACTCAGTTGTATAATTACTTGGTGGATAACAATATGTCTCTAGCAGGTATGCTCAGAGAAGTTGAGACTTCGAGAAAGCTCATTGACGAATACGTTAAAAGGAACGGTAAGATACCCAATATGTCTATAACGTTAAACTCGGCCGAGGGTATCAATACAAGAGAACATAAATGAGTATATCATCACCCGACTTCTTCATCACAAGTTGGGGGATCGTTGAATTTGGTCCAAACAGAGATCCCTTGCAAATAGTGATAACTTCTCCTGCTGAGAATACAACAATTCCTCTCATAATAGTTGACAACACCAACTTCTTTTACGACATATTTCAGTATCCTTTACTGATTCCTAATGGGGATATTGGGTACTCTTACAAAATGGTGAAAAAATGTAAACCTGGGAAGAAAAAGGGAACAAACAACCGTCTTACAACATCCATGTTTTATTCATCGCTATACGTGGAAAGAGAAGATATTTTCAACTACTTAACGAAAGGACGACGGTTATTTCAACAATTTACAGTAGATAACTACGTGAAAGTAGAATCGAGTAAACTATCATATTTGGAATTCAATCAGAAACAAATCCGTAAAGAAAGAGCGGACATATTGAGTGTTGCAGAGAAGAATGCAACCAGGCAGAGAGTTGTGTTGCCATCCACCTTCATTGGTAGGCCCAGATACATGAAGGAGCGGCAACAGGATGCTCTTGCTTAAGTAACCTATTTCGGTTCACCGGATTACTTTATAACCTTCACGATGAATCCAAATTGGATTGAACTGCGTGAAGCAATGGACAAAACAGGTTCGTTCGATGCACAGACGAATGATTTGGTGAGCAGAGTATTCAAATTGAAAGTTGATAGTCTCATGGAGGACTTGACACACAAACATATTTTTGGACGGGTCAGAGCACACCTATACTGTACAGTATAGAGTGGCAAAAACGTGGACTACCTCACGCACATATACTGTTGTGGATGGAACAACGCGTGTCCGCTGAAACTTTCGCTCAGTTGATTTCGGCAGAAATTCCGGACAAGGAAAAGGAGCCAAGACTTTACGATGTTGTTGCCAAGGAAAACACACAAGAGGGCAAAAGTGCGGAAAAGGATTCCCTAAAACTTGCAGAAAAGATTTGTTGTTTGGAAACAATGGGTACCCCGAATATAAGAGGAGATCTGGTGAAGGGGGCAATTGTTTTCAAGTCAAAATCAAGGGCGAGATGAAAACGATAGATAATTCATGGGTAGTGCCATACAACGCGTATTTGTGTTTAAAGTACAATGCTCACATCAACGTGGAATGCTCAAATTCAATTAAATGCATAGCTTACGTCACCAAGTACGTTAATAAAGGGTGTGATCGTATCCTTTTTACCAAGACAACTGGGAGTGGTGATGTGAATGAGGTCAAAAACTACCAGGAGGCAAGATTTGTAAATGCCAATGAAGCCACTTGGAAAATATTCAAGTTTGACATTCATAAAAGTACCCCTTCTGTAATAACACTCGATCTTCATTTGGAGGGGGGAAATGAAGTGTTTTACACTGATGAGTCCACAAAAGAAGAGATAAAAAAGAAAACCCAGAAAGACACTCAATTAACAGCATTCTTTAAATTGTGTTCGAATAATACGTTCGCTGCTACTTTGCATTACCATGAGTTCCCGAATCATTTCATCTATAATAAAAAGACCTCAAGTTGGGAAGAGAGGTGTGGTCGCACATTCTCCCTGGGACGCATACGCGCTGTTACTACCAAGAAAGTAGAATTGTTTTATTTGAGGCTTTTGCTTACACATAAGCCGGGGCCCACGTCGTTTGCGGACTTACGAACAGTCGATGGGAAAATGTATGATTCGTACAGAGAAGCCGTCAAAGCTTTGGGTCTTTTAAGTGACGACGAAGAAACGTGGAAAAACACTATATTGGAGATAATTAATCACACAAATAACAGGAATCAGCTTCGAGAAACATATGCAAACATGTTGGTGTTTTCAGATCTTGAAGATCAACCGGGAATATGGGAGGAGACAAAAGATTTGTTCGCGAGTGACTATCTGCACAAGAATAATTTTACCGATTACAACGATGAAATTTATTTGGACGCGTTAGGACTTATCACTGAATATGGGTTACCTCCTTCGAGGGGTGGAGAAAAGACAGCGAATGTGATTCGAAGAGAAAGGTCTTACAACAAGAACATTTTGGGGGAGGAAGTTGCACATAATTTTTTTTTTTTTTATGATAAACAGCGCCAAGTGTATGATGCAGTGTTATATCGAGTGAAGTTTGGAGACCAGTACAATAATAACGGAATATTTGTGAATGCTGCTGGGGGTACCGGTAAAACATTCGTCTTGAATCTTTTGCTCGACACGGTACGCTCCCAATGAAAAATAGGTTTGTCGGTAGCCTCTTCGGGTATTGCAGCAACGGTTCTTCATTGAGGTAGGACTGCTCATAACATGTTCAAAATTCCGTTGATGGAATTTAATGAAGTCAGATCCTGTGGAATCAAGAGAAACTCAGAGCTCGCAAAATTGTTGCAATTGACGTCGTTGATTGTTTGGGATAAGGTTGTAATGGCTAACAAAAACACGCTAACTGCACTTGACATCACGATGATATTATCGGTAACGATAATGTTATGGGTGGTAAGGTGTTTGTTTGTGCGGGAGATTTTAGGCAGATTCTCCCCGTTATTAGGGGTGGTGGAAAGAATGCCGAACTTGAGTACTGCATCAAATCAAGTTACATGTGGAACGATACGACAAAGTTAAAGTTAACGGAGAATGTACGTCTGAAGAAAGATGATAGAAAAAATATCAAGTTTGCTCAGTTTATTAAGGCTGGGGTCTCGCGAGGCAGGTCCGGTGGAATTTAGTGAAGACTTTGGCGTGAGAGTTAACTCTCGCAAAGAGTTGGTAGATCGAATATATGATGACATAGAAAACAATCACCTAAATGCTTCATATTTCGAGAAGCGAGCTATAGTGTCACCCACAAATGTGGATGTGGACAGCGTTAACCAGATGATTTATGACAAATCAAAGGAGAAAGAGGTAGTTTACAACAGTGTTGATACAGCAGTTGAAGAGGGAACGGATATTCAAACTTCAGTTTTCAATGCAATGACGAGTCCTTTTTTTCCGCTGCACCGTTTTCAGGTAAAAGTTGGGAGTGTGACATTTGTCCGCCGAAGTTATGTAACGGAACAAGGATCATAGTCACTAACTTAAAGAAAAATGTTTTGGTTGGTAAAATATTGGGTGGAAGCTACCGAGGAGAACAGGTGATGATACCTAGGATCACCTTAGAGGCGCAATATACACCTGTTAACTTCAAGCGCAAGCAATTCCCAGTCAAACTGAGCTATGCAATGACTATCAACAAATCGCAAGGGCAAACGCTCGAGCGCTGTGGGCTTCTTTTGGATACGGTACAATGTTTCACCCACGGGCAACTGTACGTGGCATGTTCAAGGGTAACAAATTGGGATTCATTAATCCTCTATACAGGTTGGCATAAGGTAAATGAAGTATGTGTACCAAAACCTGCAATCAATTGCGTTTATAAGGAGCTTTTTGATGAGACCTCATTCAATCCTGAAGTGGACGTGCCAGAGACACCGACAAAATATAGGTCCGACACAGAAGAAGAGGCTAGATCTTCGAATAAACGCGGACGTGATGAAGAGGATACAACCCCAAAACCATCTCCTAAGAAATGTAAATGTGTTGGTTCAGAAACGCGGACGTGATGAAGAGGATACAACCCCAAAACCATCTCCTAAGAAATGTAAATGTGTTGGTTCAGAAATAAAAGTTGCTTAAATATCAAGCGCTTTCGTATATTACATCTTCAGTGCAACAAGTTCGTATATTACATCTTCAGTATATTACTATCTTAAGCTTTAACGGGCGGAGCCCAGGGCGCGTTAGCGAGCAGCGCCGCAGGCCAAGCCTCCCGACGTAGCCGGGGGTTTGTAATAATACAATGTACTAGTCAGTGTGTATGGCAGAGGAATACATCATCATGTGATGATAGATCGAGGAAGAAAGCATTGGTCAATTTTGGTTGTGCACCATTTTGGATTACTACTTTTCATTTGTTCTCTTGATTGTGTTGCTTGTCTGGGAACTTTTTACCTTTATTATGGCTCCCAAGCACTAGGCAGACTCTTCTGATTGCAGTGCATCAAAGAAAAGGAAAGCAATCACAATGGAGGGTGCTTAGGCTGGTTCCGAACTACACCAAAAATCAGTTTAGGACGTTGCATAGGAAAGGTGCTCCGTCATAACTTGAGGACCTCCTGTATTGTATGTGCCTATGTAAGTATGATATATAGTGAATACATGTTTTTTTTTATCCTAAACACAAAACTGTTGATACATATACATACATATACCAAGGGCTTTTTTCACCTGATAAGGGAGGTAACCAAAGTCAAAAGGCATAATTCCACTCCCATCCATTTCATCCCCACCCACTCCACTCCCATTCACCACCCCTCCCTCCTCTCTCTTTTCTTGGCTCCTCCTGGATGACGGATCATCCCTGCATCTTCCCCATTGCCCTGGGTCAGAAGCAATGCAGCAAGACAGAACATCCACAGCAAGGCCACTTCATTTAATTGATGACCCCGCATCTTCATCCCCTCATGCAGAAAAAGAAAAGACGGAGAGAAATTCCTTTGGGCTTTGTCAAAATATCATTCACACATAACCATTCCCTAACCCCCCATCCCCCACCCCCTCCCTTCCATGCATCACAGCACCATCCATACACAATGATTCTCCACTCACCCCAATCTTCTATCTTCTCCCTTCCTCAATTGACATCACACTCTTTTTCAATGCCCCTTTTACTACATCCATTCATCTCATCCTTAGTCACCCCCTCTTGTTCACTTCATCCACCTCTATCTACACCTCTTTTACTATTCTTTCTTCACTCATTCTTTCTGTGTGTCCAAACCATCCCAATACTCTTTCATCAATCCTATCTCCCAACTCTGTTGAGGAAGAACGGGAGAGGACAGAAGACAGGGGTGAATGGAAAATTGTTGTATATGGATGTTGTTATCCATGAGGTGGAATGGGTGGGGGGGGGGGGGAGAGGGAGTATGTGTGAGAAAAATTTGACGCAGCCCGAAGGGATTTCTCTCCGTCTTCTCCTTTTCTGCATAAGGGGATGGAGAGGGGTGGTCGCTGATATAATGAAGCGGCCATGCTGTGGATGTGCTGTCTTGCAACGCTGCTTCTGACCCAGGGCAGAGGACAAGATGCAGGGATGACCTGTCATCCAGGAGGTGCCAAGATAAGAGGGAGGGAAGAGGGTTGAAGGTGGTGGAGTGTGATAGGGATGGAATGGGTGTTTTTTATTTTTTTTTTATTTTTTTTTTTTTACCTCCCTTGTAAAGGGGGAAAAATCCTGTGGTATATGTCTATGTACCACACAAAAAGCTACTAAAATTGAAATAATAGGTGGTGTATTAATTTTGACTAATAGATTTAAATGTAATTAAAATAACTGAAGGAGAAAGTAATGTAGAATCAATTACGATACAAGTTAAAAGCATCTACTTTTGAAGAGTAGAAAATTTGTAGTGGTGTATGTGCCCCCCAAAACACAGTCCTGGACAGAAAGTGATCATTCCAAAGTATTAGAAGATACAAAATACGAATTAACTAATATACTGAAGGACAGACGAAATTTAGTCATTATGGGTGACTTTAATTCAAATTAAATATGTTGAGAGGAAATGACAGTGAAGGGAGGGGAGGAACTCTGGGTCAACGTCCTGCTCGACATGACCATCGAATACACAACGACTCAGTGGATAAGGGAAAATACCAGATACAGAGGTAGTGAAGAACCATCAAGGCTGGATTTAATACTTACGACAGAGCCTGAAATTGTCGACAAAATTGATTACAAAACTCCGATAGGAAAGAGTGACTATATACTAATAGAATTTGAGTTGAAAGAGCAAATGGATCAAAGCAGATATATATATATATATATATATATATATATATGTATATATATATATATATATATATACATATGTATACATATACGCATATACGAGTATATACATATACATATATATATATATATATATATATATATATATATATATATATATATATATATATATATTGAAGTATGGAAGACAAATGAGTGGAAGGGTGGTGAGTTAAACACAGAGAACAGTTGGAGTTTTATTCACTGACGTTTCGTCCTTACCAGGACATTCTCAAAGTACATACAGTTTCAGAAAATTAACAGCTTATATAACCCATCCTTGCCGAGTTCCCTCCCTCTATCATCCGTCCTCTACCCTTTCTCTTTCATGTGACTCCGACCATGTCACTTCTCCCTTTTCTTCTCAATTGTCCTTTTTACCTCCTTGATAATCAGAGTACTTACCGCTCCTGCTAATTTGATAAACCCTTCCCTATGGTTGATGCAGGGGTGGGAAGTAATGTAGGCTGCCTCCACTATTTTTCTTTTCTTTTTCTCTAGACCTTTGTGGAGCACCTCTATCTTGTTCCAATCTGGAAGATGACCACATTGGTCTAAATGAACTACTAGCGAGTTGGAGGTTCTGTGAGCTCTGACGTCATTTTTTTGCTCATATGTCCGTAGCTCCACTGATCTTCCCGTCTCTCCATAATATCCTAACGGACAACCACCACATGGTATATTGTTTTTTTATTTGTCTGATTTCGTCTCATTGAGTTTTGTGGTTTTTCTGGTCTCTCGTGGCTGTTCGATTTTTGATTTGGATAATTCGACTTTGGATATTTAAGGATTTGAATTCATTGATTTGTTAGCATGGAGCAAGAAGAAAATGTAGCTATGGCCGTACAAATCAGGGCTCCACCATTTATGTTTGAAAGCGTCGAAGCATGGTGTTCAATATTAGAAGCTCAATTCCATTTGAATCGAGTGCGGAATCAGAATACTATGTTTTATCATGCGCTGTCAGTTCTGCCTACGGAAGTAGTGGCTAAGCTCCCGAGGGAAGTTATGGATACTAAGGAATTTAAAGCACTACGGCAAGCTCTTATCAGTATAGCTTTTGTAATTGATTATTAAGTACTTGAGTGTTGAGTCGTCCACGTCAAGTGGAGGGAGTTGTTGGCGCTGCCGGTGACACGTTGTTGGTTGGTTGGTTGAGAGGTTGAGTTGGGAAAGTTGAGTTTTCTGTTTTGGGTAATTCGTTGTTTATTTGAATATACTTACCTTTTTTCGTTTGAAATTACTGTTTTGATTACAGCTTTGTTGAGTTAATTCCTTCTCATTCTCACAAGGAGTGTAACATGAAGCGAGCCAGGAGTGAGAGGAAGATCACCTCGTTCTTCAAGGCAAAAGTGATCCAGAAGAGTGATGATGGTGAACATGACAGCAATGAACCCGAGAAACATCCAGGCACTTCAACATCAACAGCTGTCGGACCTTACATCGAAGCTGACGTTGCCGTTAAGGAGCATGAGGACGAGGAGCTCTCTTCTACTCCTGGCACACTGACACTGCCTGCAGCTCCAGTTGACGTTGCGAGTTTCATTGGAAACAATGTGGCTACAGACGCCGAGATAATGGCCATAATCTATCAGAAGGCCCCGTCTGCTGAATCGCTACCCCTCTGCGACGAAGGTGGTCATAGAAGGCGATTCCAGCCAATCTGGTGCTCCACATACCCCTGGCTCAAATACTCACAACTGAACAAGGGCGGATACTGCATAGCCTGTGTTGTGTTCGGCGGGGACACGGGCGGACTTGGAGACCAGAGGCTGGGCATCTTGGTGTTAAAACCAATGTGCAAATACAAAAAGGCCACCGAAGTGCTCAGCAACCACAACGCGCGCGGATATCATGCGGCGGCTATGTCGAAAATGGAGGGGTTTGTCTACACTGTACGAAACCCGACGAGGGCTGTGGACACTATGCTACACTCGAAGAGGAAGGAGCAGGTCGAAACCAACCGGCGCCTGCTGGTTCCAGTCATTGAGACCATCCTCTTCTGCGGACGAAATATGCTGCCCCTCCGTGGACATCGGGATGACGGTCCATTGGACCTCTCTGTTCCGAGCAAGACCGGAGAGGGAATCTTTAGAGCGCTGCTACGTTATCGAGCCCAGGGAGGAGATTCCGACCTCACCCACCTCCTCATCAGCTCTGTCAGCCGGACCGGGATTTCTACCCTCATCAGCAAGACCATTCAGAACGACTTGATCGATATCACAGGTGGGTCACACATGGAAGTCACACCATAAAATAGCTCTCTTATTCTTTGAGTAAAATACATGCTGAGGGCAGATGTTATTGAGACCTATTTTGCTTCGCAGGTAGATTGGTGCAGGAGGAGATCTTGGCAGGAGTGTCGGGGGTATATGCAGTGCTAATGGACGAGACCACTGACGTCTCAGGGAAGGAACAAGCAACCATCATCATTCGACACGTCAAAGAAGATGTCAAAGAGGATTTCCTCGCTTTCGTTCATGCCCATGATCTCACTGGTGAAGGCCTGGCCCAACTGCTCATCCACGCCGTCGAGGGCCTCGGTTTGGAGATGTCAAAATGCCGAGGGCTAGGCTTCGACGGGGCGAGTGCCATGATGGGGAAGTTCAGAGGTTGTGCCGCCATCATCATGCAGCAATAACCCCTGGCGAAACCGATCCACTGTTTCAGTCGCCGACTGAACCTGGTGCTGACTAAGGCCTGTGATGTCAAAGAAGTCAAACTCGCCCTCCAGACGCTGAACGAGGTGTACAACTTTATCCATTCCAGCAACATGCGTACGCTTCGGTTTACCAAACTCGTGAAGCTATCCTCAGCCAAGCGGGAAAAGCTGGTGCCCCTGTGCCCCACCAGATGGGTCGAGCGGCACGATGCTGTCCTCGTGTTCATCGAGTTTCTGCCTCTCATCGCTATTTTTCTGGAGGATGAGATGAAGTTGGATGCCAACGCCGGACTCCTACTCGCTGCGATTCGGGACCCCCGCTTTCTCGTTGGGTTGGTTGTGGCCGAGACCGTTTTGGCACACACGCTTCAGCCAAGCAGAATCATACAGAAAAAGGAAGGTGACCTGGTATGTGCGTACGCACTGATTCGTGAAATTGGTACTCTATTCGCCAAATTTAGAGCGGATGCCGAGGTGTACTTCCACGCTGTGTTCGTGAAAGCCGAAGATCTTCTAGTTGAAGTGGGCTCAGCTCACGATGGCATCCCTATTCCCAGAGTCTGTGCACGACAGACACAACGCGCGAATGTCCCAGCGGCATCTGCTGAGGAGTACTATCGGCGCTCGGTGTATATTCCGTTCGTTGACCATGTGGTCGCTGAGTTGAAGAGCAGATTTGATGATGACACTGTGCCCGTTGCTCTCCAATTGAAAGAGCTGCTCAGGGGCTCAAAAGCAAACGTGGATGCTGTTCTTAAAGCCACTAAACTCTACGAAAGTGACGTTGAGTCACTTTTGCTCGTGCAGACGGAAACACATCGGTGGACATGTTCCGCTCCGGCCTTCGAATCTGTCAAGAAAGCAAAGGAATACGCCGAGGCCCGTATGTTTCCGAACATCGCGAAGCTCCTTACCATCCTACTGACCCTGCCAGTCTCAAATGCAGAAGCCGAACGATCGTTCTCAGCCCTTAAACGCCTGAAGACATACTTGAGGAGCACCATAGGTCCGGATCGCCTCAACGGCCTCGCACTACTCGCCGTCCATAACGATGTAGATGTTCCTGTTGATCGTGTGAACAACAAGTTTGCGGAAAGGAACCGCCGTCTTCTCCTTGCTTAGGCTGCAGTGTGATTAATCCTTTCAGTGTAATAACCTTTGCATGTTACTTTTAAGGCTACTATTATAGGTAATATTATAAAGTATAATGCTTACTGTCTTATATATATATATTCTACATTTAAATTGAGGTCTAATGTCTCTAGGTCTCTAGCTATTAATTTCTTACTTTCAATAAAGTTTTGATAAGATACAAAATTCCTCTCTCATTTGAATCCGAAGAGAAACACTGGCACCTAGAGCAGATGGTTATGCCTATTCATTTAGGTCAGTCCGCCAGTTATTAACAAATAAGAATCCCGTGAGTGGAGAAACGGTAATGCTAATGCTCGTTAAACAACCGAAAATTCTGCCGTCGGCCCCCCCCCCCCAAACTTTGTTCCTAGATCCGCGCCTGCCTATGGAAATGGCTAATGGCTACCAAGGGTATAACGAAGAAGACGTTCCAAGAATATAAGGTGTTGGAAGCTAGACTAAGAGGCGAGCACAGTAAAACGTTCCCTGGGATGTACTCTGATACCAAAACCTTTTAGGTGAAAGCGTCTATACACAATTTCCAAAGGAAGGTGATCGCCTTCAAATAAACTCTAGAGAACTATAAACAACTCAAATACAGTGACGATATGTTTGACAAATTAGAATGTTCGGACGATATGATATCCTATGAGGATTGAGAGGCGTTCACGCGGCATTACTTCTCAGGATATAAGAAGTTCGTTAAAAACGTGCAAAGTCTGATCACAGGAACTTATAGATGCATTTCTCTTTCAAAATGATTCTGAAATTACCTCAGTGGTGACGGTGTTTGGGTGACACTTTCGTAAGGCTGACTATATAATATCGACTACCAAGAGACGAAACGGCGAAGAAGCGTAGGCTACATGATATCGAAATGTATAATTTGTAACGACAGGCCATGGGTCCCCTTAAATTCATGGGATAGCTCCTTTGAGGGCCCCCGTGGTTCCCTTGGGGCCCCCATGGCTCCTCTGGGGGCCCCGACGCATATACATCAATGTGTATATAAACATGTGTATGTGTATATGTGTATGTGCGCATAGAAGAAGAATGTGAAGCAGAAGAAGAACGCGAAGTAGAAGAGGAAGAAATAGAAGTAGACATCTTAACCAAGCTGAAGGAAGAGAATAGGAAATTGCGCAACAATTTGAAGGAAGAGAATAGATAATTGCGCGAGAAGTTGGAAAGTATACTGACAGAGATCAAACGTATGAGTGATGTAGACACGGATGGCGGGCAGAAGACACCAAAACGTAAATGAATAAGCGTAGATAAATACGCTGACGGGACAGACGACGAATGCAACCCTCCTTTAGCTAAGAAAAGTAATATTACATGTGACTAAATAGAAACCATATTTTGCATAAACTTCTTTTATTTACACATGTGGGTTAACAAAGGGGCGGAGCCCTAAGCGAGCAAGCTCTGCAGGCCAAGCAACCTGGCGTAGCCAGGTACGGCGAAGCCGCTGCTTGTATACTAAAAGGAATTTATAATAAGGGAGTGAATAAATACGTAAAAAAAAAAAAAAAAAAAGCTAGTGCAACCAAAAAAATATATATATATATATAGTGAGGCTAAGGATAAAAGAGACAAAGCTTGGAAGAAATTAAAAAAAAATACAAGAAAACAAGTAAATGGCTAATGTACATCAAACTAAGAAATGATTATGTAAAGATACGCAAAAAAGAAAAGAGAATATACGAAAAAAAAATGCAAGGAAGAACCCAAACTATTTTACAGTAAGTAAATGGCAGACTGAAGATTACACAAGAAATAGAAAAGCTGCACCAAGGTAAATATGAATATACAGAAGAACTGGAAATGGCTAAAACTATGAACAACCACTTCAAATCAGTATTCACAATAGAAACTCACCTAACTGTGAGGAAATAGAGAGATATCCCCCTCAATGAAAGAAATAATTGTAACACAGAAGAAAATCAGCAACCAAATCAAAACCCTTGACGTCAGAAAATCACATTGTCCAGACGGAATTGCAAATTGGATACTGAAAGAATGCATGGAGGAATTAACAGATATAATATACAATATTATTAAATTCTCACTTCAAGAAGGAAAGGTGCCACAGGACTGCAGGAATGCAAAGATTATACCGATTTATAAGGGAGGAAACAAGGAACATCCATGAAATTAAAGACCGGTCTCCCTGACAAGCACAGTAGCAAAAATTTGTGAGAAGGTCATCAAAAATAGATGGGTTAAACATTTGGAAGAAAAAACTATACTGAATCCAAATCAATTTGGATTCAGACAAGGAAGATCATGTACAACAAACTTGATCTGCTTCTACTTGAGATTAATAGATATAATACGAGAGAGATGGTTGGGCAGACTGTGCATTTCTGGACCTACAAAAGGCATTTAATAAGATACCACACAGGAAACTAATAAGGAACATGGAGTCAATAGGTGGCATCAGAGGAAAATTATTGGAATGGATGAAAGACTTCCTGACTGGGAGGAAAATGAGAGTAATAATTAAAGATAAATTCTCAAATTGGGAAGAAATGATAAGTGGTGTCCTGCAGTGATCAGTACTGGCCTTAATCATGTTTGCCATATACATAAATGACATGGATGTAGGAATAGAGTGTTATATGAATTTATTTGCAGACGACACAAAAATACTAAAGAAAGTAAGAACAAAGGAGGATTGCAACTCATTACAACAAGACTTGGACAAGATCTGGAAATGGACTCAGAAGTGGGAAGGGAAATTCAATATCAAGAAATATAGTATAATGGAATTTGGAAAAAGTAAGAACAGAAGAGGTAAAAAAAGTAAACTCGGAAAAAGACCTTGGAGTGATGATCAGCAAAGACATGACACTGGACAAACATATTAATAAAATAGTCGGAGAAACCTACAATTTATTGAGGTCAATAAAAGTGGCATTTGTCTATTTGGATGAGGAAATGATAATTTTTTTTTAACTACACTAAAAAGACCAAAACTCAAGTACACAGCAAACCATGCAGTACCAAAAAGAATATAAAAAAATTAGAAAGAATACAAAGAGCAACAACAAAACTGGCACCAACTCTTTCCAAAACGACATATGAACAAAGACTGTCCATATTAGAATTACCAACTCTGAAACAAAGAAGGGAAAGAGGAGACCTACTATCTATAGAATTATAAAGGGAATGGAAATCTTAGATAAGAATGATTTATTAAAATGGGACAATGGAAAAATAAGAGGACATGAAAAGAAACTCAATAAGGATAATTACAGAAGAGACCTGAAAAAAGAAAAAAAAAATAGCTTCCCACACAGTGATAGATACCTCGAACAAATTTGACAAAGAAACAGTGTGTGCAAACACTATTCAAGATTTTAAGAAAACACTTGATGCTGAAAGATACAAAGATGGGTCACCACGAGCATAGCTCCCTTCCCATATAATACAACTAGGTAAATACTGTACATGGAAAATTATTGAAATGGATGGAAGATTTCTTGAATGGGAGAAAAATGAGGGTGGTACTTAGAGACAAATACCCAACCTGGGAAGAAATGATAAGTGGAGTCCCACAAGGTTCTGTATTGGCTCCAATAATGTTTGCCATATATATAAATGACATGGATGAAGGTGTGGAATGTTATATGAGCTTCTTTGCAAATGATGCAAAACTACTAAAGAAAGTAAATACAGAGGAAGACTGTGAATCACTACAGAAAGAGCTGGAAAAAGTCTGGGAATGGAGTCAAAAGTGTGAACTTCAACATCAAGAAATGTAGTATCATGGAGTATGGAAAAAGTAAAAATAGAATATCAGAGCTATACAAAATTGGTTCAAAGGAAGTAAAAAAAGTTAGCTAGGAAAGGGACCTAGGAGTAATTATTAGCAAAGACATGTCACCAGACAAGCATATCAACAAAATAGTCAGAGAAACTTTCAATTTACTAAGATCAATGAAAGTGGCCTTTGACTACTTGGATGAAGAAATGGTAAAGAAAATATTAGTCACACTGATAAGACCAAGATGCTGTGACACTATGGACACCCAGTACTAAAAAGAATATAAGAAATTAGAAAGAATCCAAAGAGCAATGACAACGATGGCACCAAGACTCTCTAAATTGAAAAAAAAAGATTGTCCAAACTTGAACTACCAACCCTGGAACAAAGAAGAGAAAGAGATGTACTGACCATTTACAGAATAATGAAAGAGATGAAAGTCCTCGACAAAGGTGATTTATTAAAGCGGGATAATAGAAAAACAAGAGGACATGAAAAGAAGCTTAAATAGGATAGTTATACAAGAGATCTGAAAAAGAATAGTTTCCCACACAGAGTGGTAGATATCTGGAACAAATTGGATGAGGCAACAGTGTTTGTAAAAACTATACCAGAATTTAAGAACAAACTAGATGCTGAAAGATACAAAGACAGGTCATTATGAGCATAGCTGTCTTCCTGTATAATACAACTAGGTAAATATGATCTCCTCTTAGCATCCATTACCAAATGTCTACTTCTCATTGCACTTTTTAAACTCTCAAGGTATTTACTTGTTTCCCTCAATCTACATTCTAACTCCACCTCAAGTCAACTTGATACATATAACCTGAGTAAATTGTCATAATAATACTTTAATATTGTTTTTCTTACCTTTAAAACTGGTAGAATTTGCAGCTCTTTCTTTTTGTATCTGAATGCTCATAAATGGGGTGGTGTCTGTACCTACCCTTGTGGGACTCTGTTAGTCACCGCTCTCCATTCCAACATCTTATTTTTTACTGATGTCTTTAAAAAGTCTTATGTGGCTTAGGCTTTCTGGGACCTGGATCTCCTAAATAAATAACTATAGACGTTTACATGAAATCAGTTAATGAAATCTATTTCTATATATTTTGAAAGCACATATTGTTTAGCAACAACCTTTGGATAGAAACAGCATTCATTGATAGATAATGTGTATTAACAGATTTTATTCATCATTAAATGCTCACATGGATGTCACTGGTGTGCTGGTAAGTTATGTTGTTTTAAAGTATAATTAGTAATATATACAAACATATATATACCAAAGGCTTTTTCTTCCTTACAAGGGAGGTAGCCAAAAAATAAAGGCATAAAAACCACTCCCACTCATTCCATCCCCAAAATATTCCACTCCCCTCCACCCTCTTATCTTGGTACCTCCAGGATGACAGGTCATCCCTGCATCTTGCCCACTGCCCTGGGTCAGAAGCAGTATTGCAAGACAGCATATCCACAGTAAGGTTGCTTAATTAAATCAGCAACCCCCCCTTTCCATTTCCTCATGCAGAAAAGACAGGGAGAAATCCCTTTGAGCTGTTTCAATTTATTTCTCACACATACTCCCTCACCCCCATCAACTACCCCTCATGCATCACAGCACCATCCACACACAACATTCTTCATTCACCCCTATCTTCTGTCCTCTCCCATCCTTCCTCAACAGACATTCCCCTCTTTCCCAATGCCTTTTTTACCCCATCCATCCATCTCATCCTAAGTTGTCCCCCTCATGTTTACTCCTTCCACCTCTGCCTTCCACATATCTTTTACTAGTCTTTCTTCACTCTTTTCCATGTGTCATCAAACCTATCTACCAACTCCCTTTCCACCCCTGTTCTTCTCCTTACCTCCTCCTTTCTCACTCTGTCCAGCCTAGTAACCCCTATCATACCTCTCAGGCACCTCATCTCAAACACTCAAAGAAGGAAAAGTACCACAAGATTGGAAATATGCAAATATTGTACCAATATATAAGGGAGGAGATAAAGAAAATCCAACAAACTATAGACTGGTATCCCTTACAAGCACAATTGCAAAAATATGTGAAAGATTATAAAAAATAAATAGACTAAACACTTGGAAGACAACAACATACTAAACCCCAACCAATTTGAAACTAGAAGTGGAAGATCATGTACTACAAACTTAATATGCTTTTACTCAAGATTGGTAGAAATAATACAAGAAACAGATGGATGGGCAGACTGTGCCTTCCTGGACTTACAAAAGGCTTTTGACAAAATACCACACAAAAAGCTACTAAGAAAAATTGAAATAGGTGGAATACAGGGAAAATTATTGGAATGGATGAAAGACTTCTTGAACAGAAGAAAAATGAGAGTGGTACTCAGAGAAAAGGACTCAAATTGGGTAAACATGATAAGTGGAGTCCCCCAAGGCTCTGCATCAGCTCCGATGTTTGCTGTTTATATAAACGACATGGATGAAGGAATCAAGTGTTATATAAACTTCTTTGCAGATGATGCTAAACTATTGAAGAGAGTAAGTAAAGGAGATTGCAAATCTTTTCAAGAAGACCTGGACAAAGTCTGGAAATGGAGTATAAAGAACGAAGTGCATTTCAACATCAAGAAATGTAGTATAATGGAATTTGAAAAAGGAAAAATAGAATATCCAGTCAATACAAAATTGGTACAAAGGAAGTTACAAAAGTAAACTCAGAAAGAGACCTTGGAGTAACTATCTCAAACAACATATCACTAGACAAACATGTTAGAAAATAGTTTGAGAGACTGACAATTTAATATGATCGGTGAAAATGGCCTTTGACTACATGGATGAGGAAATGGTAAAGAAAATACTAGTTACCAGTACACTGATAAGACCAAAATTAGAATATGCAGTGTCACTATGGACACCTAGTACAAAAAAAAATAACAATAATAATAAATGAATAAATAAATAAATAAATAAAATAATCAAAGGGCATTGACAAAGATGGGACCAACATTTAGCAAGTTGACATACAAACAAAGATTGGACAAAGTAAACTTACTCTGGAACAAAAAGAGGCAATTTGATAACCATCTACAGAATTATGAAAGGGATGGAAATCCTTGATAGGGATGACCTACTTAAATGGGAGAGGAAATACAAGAGGACATGAGAAGAAACTTAAGGACAGTTACAGAAGAGATTTGAAAAAGAACAGCTTTTACACAGAGTAATAGATACATGGAACAAATCAAAAGAGAAAACAGTGAGTGCTAAAACTATACATGATTTTAAGAAAGAACTAGATGCAGAAAGATACAACTGTGGGTCACTATGTGCATAGCTCCTCCCACAAAATACAACTAGGTAAATACTAAGTAAATACATTCAAACTCCTCCTTTCTTATGTTCCATGTTTCTGCCCCATACAGTGCTGTCAGTACAATCACTCCTTCATACAATCTCCTCTTAGCATCCATTCCCAAATGTTTATTTCTCATAACACTTTTTAATCCCCCAAAGCATTTACTCACTTCTCTCAATCTACATTTCACCTCCACCTCCACTCCTCCCTTTCCCACCACATTTAAACCCAAGTATCAAAAACTATCCACTTCCTCTGGTCTCTTTCCCTTAATACTCACTTCTAGTCTGTTGCCACTTTTTCCCCTTGTATATCTCATCACCTTACTTTTACCCATATTTATCAACTTCCTTCTTTTGCACACCCTCCCAATTCTGTCACTAACTTCCTCAATCCCTCCTCTGATCCTGCTACAAGCGCAGTATGGTCAGCAAACAAAAACTGGGTTATCTCCATTTTCTTTAACCATCTCCAATTCCTGACCCACTACCCTTGCATTTACCTTTTGCACCACCCCATCCATGCATAAATTGAGCATCCCTGATGAAGTCCCACCTTTACCTCAAACCACTCACTCTCTCCATTTCTTATCCTAACACAAGCTCTACTACTCTCATAAATACTCTTGACTGCTCTTAACAGCTTTCCTCCTATCCCATATATCTGCAGTACATTCCACAGTGCCTTCCTGTCTACCCTGTCATAAACCTTTTCCAGATCCATAAAAGCCCAAAAAAACATCCTTACCTTTTCCTAAAGCTTTCTAACATATCTGTCTTACCAAAAAATCTGATCTACACAACCTCTACCTGTCCTAAACCACACTGTTCCTCACCAATTACTCCCTCTGTTCCTCTCCAAATCCTCTTAATCAAGACCCTCCCACAAGACTTCCCAACTACACTTAATAAACTGATCCCTCTGAAACTACTACACTCACACTTGTCCCCTTTTTCCTTGTAAAGTGGAGCTACGCAGGCACTCCTCCAGTCCTCTGGCACTCTATCCTTATTTAAACAAGCATTAAATAACCTCACCACCCAGTCCACCATTACTGTACCTTCTTTTTTCAGACATTCTGCATGACATCCATCCAACCCAGGTGCCTTACCTGCTCTCATCATCTTAACAACTGCCTTCACATCATCTTTCCTTATTTCTCCTCTATTTTCCTCACTCATTACAGTGATTTTCTTAGCAATTCCCACTGCAACTACCTTTCCCTCCCTATCCTTCACATTTAGCAACTCCCTAAAATACTCTGGCGATCTTCCTCTTACTGCCTTCTCCTCCATTATCATCTCTCCATCTGTACCTTTTACCTTTTCTTCTCTACTTAATTTGGCCCCTCTTCTCTCTTATTTTCTTTCCATTTTTTTTTTTTTTTTTTTTTTACATTTTTAAAATTTTGTCATAGTATCACTTCATTTCACATCTGCTCTCCTCTTTGCCTTCTTTATTTTATGATTTACTTCTCCTCTCTTTTCTATGTACCTCTCATATGATTCTCTCATCCTATTTTGTAACCAATTTGTGAAAGCTCACTTCTTCTCTTCTACAACCTTCTTTGCTTCCTCATCCCACCACTCACTACCCTTCCTTCTATTTCCTCCCATCCTCCTTGTTCCACACACCATCTTTGCACACCTTGTGACCCTCCTTGAACCATTCTCATTCTTCCTCCACTCCTAGTTCTACTCTATCCTTCACTCCCTCCCACTCCTCTCTCAGCTTCTTCTTGTACTCCTTCTCCTTTTCTTTCTCATTTAAGCAGTTCACTTTAAGTAGCTCCCTACCTTCTGTCCTTTTCCTCTTTCTCCACTCTCAACTTACCTTCCACCAAAAATTATCTGATATTCCCCCACTCTCTCCCCTTAGAACATGTACATCCTTAACTCTTCCTACTATAATTCTGGTTACCACCATATACTACATTAACACTGTCTATCACCCTTCCACCCACCACCCTCTCCCATGTGTACTTATGCTTGACTTTCTTCTAAAACAATGTATTTGCTATTATCAACTCTCTAGACACATCACCATCAACCACTCTGTCTATTGGTCCATTTCCTACCCTAGCATAAATGTCTCCCAATACTACTACATTGACATTTCTCCTTAAACCCTCTATGCACTCATTTAAATCCAACCAAAAAGCCTCCCTTTCCTCTACACTCTTCTCACTACCTGGTCTACATGCACTTACAAAAATCCACATCTCCCTTCCCAGTTTCACTTTCATCCACATTAACCAGTCTGGGGTATTGGCTGCATGTTATTGTGGCTAAGTAGCATGCAGCAATACTTTAGGGTCTATATGGGGTGCCCCTAGAGACCAGAGCCACACATCATTTTGTGTGTGATAGAGGAAATCTCTGTTCATAGAGAAATTATGACACTTTATTATACTGTAGCTGTCCCTCCGTTATGCTGTCCCCCCACCCCTTGTTACTGTCCTGTAACATTTCTCTGAATATTTCACGCTAAATTTACCTCAATGTAGTCACATTGGTATAGAAGAATTTAGCAAAATAAGAATGTTACCTGTAAAATATCTGTCCAGTAGCTGAAACTAAATCATGTTTACAATGTCGCTTATAATTATGCTCCTTCATATGTGAGCTGTAATTTTACATTATCTGCTGAGAACTGAACCTGGAATGAAGGAATGTGTAATATCTTAAACAATTATTTTAGCTCGGTATTCGTAAACGAAACACCTCAAGGTGAATTCCAAACTGAAACCTGTGAAAAGTCTAGGGTAAACTTACTCGGTACGGTAAATATAACAAAAGAAAAAAAAGGTGTATAGACAAACTCAAAGTTAATAAAACACCAGGGCCTGACGGTTGGCATCCAAGAATCTTAAAGGAAATGAAAAATGAGATTGTTGTTCCATTAGAAATTATTTTCAAGAAATCCATCATATCCGGAGATGTCCCAAGAGAATGGAAGCTAGCTAACGTTACTCCCATATTCAAAAAAGGTGACAAAAGAAACCAAATAACTATAGGCCTATAAGTTTGACTTCAATCATAGGAAAAATAATGGAAACTATCATCAGAGATGCTATCGAACATCATTTAGAAAGTAACCGTTTGATAAATGATAGCCAGCATGGTTTCAGACGGAAACATTCTTGCGTGACTAACTTACTCGAATTCTACAACACAGTTATCTCAAATTATGACAAAAGAAACAATATAGATTTAGTATATCTAGACTTTGCAAAAGCTTTTGATACCGTCCCACACGAAAGACTACTTACTAAATTAGCTTTGCATGGAATAAGTGGTAGCCTATTAAGTTGGACTAGTAATTGGTTGAATGATCGAAAACAGAGAGTTGTTTTAAATGGAAAAACTTCTGGATGGAAAAGTGTTGCAAGTGGAGTTCCTCAGGGTTCCATTCTTGGGCCACTTCTATTCATAGTATATATAAATGATATAGACCACGGACTAAAATCTACTGTTTCCAAATTTGCTGATGATACAAAACTGTGCGGAGTGGCAAATGATCACTCAAACCAATTAGATATTCAAGAAGATTTAGATAAATTACAGCAATGGTCTGAAAAGTGGCTAATGAAATTTAACACAAGTAAATGCAAGGTAATGCACATAGGTAAAAATAACAGTAAGTACGATTACAAGTTATTTGGAAATTCGTTAACAAAAGTGGATAGTGAAAAAGATCTCGGCGTAATTATCAGTAACGACCTCAAATCATCCAAGCAGTGTATTTCAGCTTCTGAGAAAGCAAATAAGATTCTAGGACTGATTGCGCGATCTTTTAATTTCAAAAGTCCATCACTCATTAACAAGCTATATAAATCGTTAGTTCATCCACATTTGGAATATGCTGTTTCCGTATGGTCACCGAATCTCATTAAAGACATTGACAGATTGGAAAGAGTACAACGGCGAGCCACAAAACTGATTCCAAATATCAAAAATAAATCATACGAAAATCGACTAAAACATATGAATCTGTTTTCCCTAAAAAAGCGTAGACTCAGAGGTGACTTGATACAGGTCTTTAAAATTCTAAAGGGAATTGACAACATCAAAAGTGACCAAATTTTTACATTGAATGAGAATCAGACAAAACAATGGTCTTAAACTCTCCGGAAATAGATTCAATTTGGAAGTAGGTAGAAACAACTTTGCCAACCGTGTAGTTAATGAATGGAATAAACTTCCTGCACAGGTAGTGCAATGTAGTTCAGTTCAAAGCTTTAAGAATCATTTAGATAAATACCTAAGTAAGATGCTGTAATGATTATAATTTATCTTATATTATTTGTTTTTGTTTTGTTATCATTTATCTGTCTGATTTTGATTTATTATTAGTTATATGTCAATTTATTATTTACTATTTACCTGTTTGTTTATTATTTAACTATACCTATGCATTTATTTATGTATTTTATTTGTTATTTACATTATCATAGTTTTTATTTATTATTTTATTATTAATATGATTTTTTTTTTTTCGCATCCGACCTAGATATGGATCAAAAGGTCTCCTGTCGGCATGCTCCGCCTTTGTAATCCTTTGTAATCCTTTGTCAAGGGTCTTTTATTGTAACTCACCAAAAACAGCTTTTGCTTCACAGGTGTTCAACTATGGAACTCACTACCTATGTCCATTAAGCAGTCAAATAGCAAGGTTACTTTCAAGAAAAAAGTCAAGGATTACTATATGTCTAAGCTATGGACTGAGAACAGCCTTGATTTCATGTACTACCGGTACTAGCTTAGTGAGGGGTACCAGACTCCATGAGTAATACCATCCAAATCTGTGTTCACTCATAACTGTTCTGACCTCTCCTTTTGTCCTTCAGAGGTTTAGCTTAGTATAACAATGTTTGATGTTCAAAACAGGTTGCCACCTTTGTTTTGCTCATCATAGTATGGTATGTGTCTCAGGTATGGTCTGAGAACAGATATGATCTGATCATAATACAAGCCTAGTGAATCAGGGCACCAGGCAACAAGGTAATTGGGCCTTTCCCTTGATCTCCTTGTTGTTTTACTCATATGAGTACTGGTCCCCTGTACCCTATTTCTGGTGCTTCAGGTTATAATGTACTACTTCCTCGTGCTCAAACTAATGCCCACTGCATCCTGAGGTACAGTATAGGTAAATTTTGGAATTAATTAATAGGTGACCCAAGCTGCTATGTAGCATTCACCATAACAACATGTTGATATTGCTGATGGCCTGCTACCTTCTATCCTGTGGTACTTGATATTTACTCTTACCCTGGGATGGACTCACCTTTTATTGTCCTACACTTGCTGCTACAGCTGTAGAATAATGTAGTATATCATTAATGCTACAACACTGATCTGGTACTCACTGATACTGTTTTGGTACCTTTTAGCAATATTTTGTTGTTCCTGATGCATAATGCAATGTTCCTTATTGTGATGGTGCTCAAGTTTTGATCTCGATATCCTATGTATTACGAACATTTTAGTAGTATTAGCAATTCTATGATAATGTTTGTGTCATATATTTACTGATTGGTATTACTCATGACTGTCTCTGGTCCTCTTAACTCCTATGTATGTTGTCTGTGTATCCTCAGCAATTGTAATTGTTATTTTGAACTATGTGTTCTTTTCATTATCTGCACTTCATATATATTGATTCAATGCCAAATAAACTTATCATTATGTATGAATGTATGTATTATCATTATTATTATTAAGTCTTCCCACTTGAGTCATATGAGGCGACAAAAATGGAATGGGGATAGGAATAGGCATCCTTCTCCCTGTAGCCCTAAAGGAAAAAAAAAAGTAATATTTACAGTAAGTAAATTGAATCAATTACTACCAATTTTGTACAGGTTTTATTTTTGGTTGAGAGTGTGGTTATGTAATGGAAATAATTGTACCAGATCTCCCTAAAGGGCATTTCAATTTGTGTTCACTTTTTTTTATTTGTGTATCTGTTTACAATTACAATATCCAAAAAAGGATAATAAAACACAATTAGTAATAAAGACTTCATTAATTATGATAGAAAAGAGACAGTGCAAGAAAAAAATTCAAGAACAAAGACAGAAGGGAGAAGCTATGGAAGAGACAGCAGAAAGGGAATTTAGATCAGCAAGAAGGAAAAAAGAGATGAATATAAAAAGAAAAAACACTGAAAGACAGGAAAGGAAAATAAAAGAAACAAGAAGAAATAAAGAAAGAGAAAGTGTGGATAGAAAAGAGAGACAGACAACAAAATGGACAGACAGATAAAAAATAAACAGAAAAAAGACTATTAAAAAAGAGACATACAGAGATTGACAGAAAAAAGAAAGAGTGAAGGGGGAGGGGGAACAGATAGAATGCATAGAATTAAATCCTGAAAGGTCTTTACACTATAATTTAGTTCAGGTAATTACAGAGTGCCTCCAGTATCATTATGAAATAAATGTAACAAATAAATGTAATATCTGATAATCTTTTTATCAACATTACTTCTACAATCACCTGCTTTTTCCTTGATATAGATTTTACATTACTCCTCTGATCTCATTATACTCCTATAATGAAAACCAGCCAACCATTATGAAGATATTTCCTACATAAAAACCAGCCAATAAAAAAAAAGAAATCTTACACAATTATGAGAGTATTACAAAGGAGTATGGATGTTAAGATAAGAGAAAAAAAATTCTCAGAACTGAGTTACTTCCCATCTTAATGTTAATCTCTAGTCCAAATTTCTGGCAACCAAACAGTATTTTTTTTTGCTCTATATAGATCAATCTTTCTAGATATCCTTGATAAAGGTTAAAATATACCCTAAGCTAAACAATGGTATATTAAATATCTAAAGTTTTAAATAATGGCATCCTGGGTGTTTGTAAACAGGAATAAAATTATTTCTAGAATGTTTAACTTTTTGTTGAGATGTGAAAAAATTATACTGTTTAACTGCCTATTTGATCTTGAGATCTCACATATGTATATTACCATAACAAAAAAGTAATTATATGATTCAACTCTCATTTCATCAAACACAGAGAACAAAATGATACACAATATAATAATAAATATGGCATATTACTGTGCCATTAGAATACATATTTTGAAGTGAAATAAAACTGACAAAGTCATGACTGGCTAAATAATGTGCTCAATAATTCAAACTTATTTATATTTTAAGAATACTATTTCATACATTACTGGCTATTCTCTTGTTCAACTCTTGTGATTTCCTGCTATTCATTCACTAAAAAGAATAAGACAGTACTAATAGACATTGCTGCATTACCACTAATTATTTGTTGAAAATGCAACACTTCCTTGACCTACTACTCTCCTTGTCTCTCCTAGCCAGAAGCAAAATCCCTGATTTGTAACATGGCATAGTGACATAAATGAGGACAGAGGTAATGTAGCATATAATTGCAATGCAGGGCAGCATTCACAACATTGCTACAGACATCATCTCTGGTCTGTACTCAAGTTCCTACACTCTAGTAGAATGAAATCTGAGTGAAACTTGTCTCCTAAATCGTCCCTGAAGTTTCACTATTGTGTTCATCACAACTTAATTCTTTGCCCTTCTACCCATTTACCCTATACAGCTGTACATACACAGTACAGTATAATCCTAACTTTAACTTTTCTCCTGGACTTTTTCTTTATGCAACTACATCTTGTATTAAATGTATCCAAAATGAACAGCATGTATTTCATACTGCTCAATAACTAAATTTGAATTTCCTCACACCTGTATTAACTAGTCAAGTCTTTACTTTGCATACCAAAATTTTGGCTACACTTACATATATCTTTTTCCAAAACCTTCCCTGAAGCTAAACCAACCTACTAAAATAAGACAAAATGAAATAAAATAAAATAAAAGTCACTGCTAATACCTAAGCTGGTGGGAACTTACTAGCCTGAATGATTTAAAAGATTCCTACCCTTCATTAATTCTTGAATTTCTTAGCCTTATTGTATGTGTTGAGGATTTTTTGGGTAATCTGAAGCTAATCTCCTGATGTCTGACATTGCCTAAAGCTACAATATTACATGCATAGCTTCACACATATCAGTAAAATTAAAAAAAGCCATACATCAATTGTAATCACAACTAAGTCACTCATACAACTATTCGTGTTAAACATGAAATAATGCAAGTGTTAACCACTTTTAAAGCAATGCACTCCCACCTTCTCAGTCTTCTGTCATACACCCACATGCCATATATGTGCTTCTAATTCCACCCCATTACCCCCTCCCTTTTACCTTTAAAATTATGTGTGTACAAATAATATTTCCCTGTAATTACAGATTACTGGCATGTGAGTGCATACAGGCCTTTACATCAACTTCCTGCCTTAGGTTGTGCTCACAGCATCCCCAACCCCAAGCAGAAAACCCATCACAGCAAACTCAGGCTTCTGAAGCCTTGTTATACTAACATACGTAAAACAAGCAAATGGCAGTCATTAGAGCTGTTGCAATCACTTTCCTCTACTCCAAACACTTTAAGAGCACCCCTTCCAACTTGTCTCCCCTCCCAACTTATCTAACTAACTCTGTCATGCTAAACAAAGGGCACAATACTGCACTGCTCTGCCCTTGGAAAGTGACCTGAATGAAATCAGGGGTAGGGTGAATATCACCTAAATTTGATCGCTGCATGACTAATAGAAGTTAAACATCCTACTTATCACATATTTGTTGCATCCTACCAATGTCTCCTCTCCTAACAAAATCATCTTCCCTTCTCACCTACTGGAGTTCACCAAACTCACTCCATCCATTTCAGACTCTATAACAAAATATTCCACCTTTCCCCAAGTACAAACACCTATGTTCCACTCTCCTTCTGTTACCTCCTCACCTTACCTCCTTCCATCCCTACCCCCATATACCCTTCCATCCTATCTCTAACAGCACCATACATAGCTGATACCCAGCTCTTGTATACTGATCCCTCCTATATTTACCAATACCTTTAGATCCCCAGCGGTAATTACCATCATCTGAACATTACCTGTATCATCACCAACCCCATCATCACATCACATCACATCACATCACATGTTCAAGTGCCAAGAGTAGCAGCATCCAATATCACATACCTAGGTGGAGCCTTCCTTTAGCTCCTAGGCAACCCTCCACAGCACCAACATTTTCTTGAAGTCACAGCAAAGTTGGCTCAAGAAAGATGAGATGATTTATCATAGCAGAGTTGTCACAGCTTATGGGCTGTCACAATGCAATGCTCTAAAATGCTTCAATCAATGGACCAACTGTATCTACCAAATTCTTAATGACAAACCAATTAGGCTACAGGCGGCAGCTGTGGCTCCACTCCTTTTCTCCCTGCCAAAGCTAATGCTGCTCCCTTAACACTTTCTTCTAAATTTCCAACCCCTATCATAGTACTTATTCTTGTACACTGCTAGTATTTACCAATATGAATATTCATGCAATAGCTTGGCTGCCAAATGTACCCTATAAGTGCTTTAACATAGTTCTGACAATTGGTATAAAAAATAAAAGAATTTTGTCAAAAAAAAGAGAATATTAATAAAAACAAAAACTAAAAAACAGTACCATCAAAACCAAATCAAAGACTAAAGTACAGCCACAATACTGTCCCAACACTGTTAATTGCACTACCTGTAAGATTTAGAAAACTGCTTTTTCTACAGTTTTTTAGAATTACAAAAACATAAGTTTTCTGCAGTCACATTAATAGCATCATGGTTGATTCATGCAGTCTAAGAAAAATAAATACCTATTGTGTACTGCTGCCAAACAAGTACTCAAGAGATGCTTATGTGCAATTTCAGATGCATACAGCAGAACATGACAGTACATGCCTTATAGTATTGTGGAAAAATGGGCAAGCTGTGCAGTCATGCAATCATAAGTGCTTCATAAGCCACACTACTTTCAAACCAAGAGCCTTGCATTACCTAATACACAAAAGTGCAAAACTTACTCTAAAGGCTTCCAAATCTCCCCCATTAACCAATTCTGTCACCCCTTCATTTCTTGAATAAGTATATTTGACATCATCAAAGAAAAAATCACATTGCTCATGAGTGTGCAGAGCATTAAAGGAACATGAAACCTTAAGTTTCACCACACAAACTACTGTTGCTACATGTCAAGTAATCACCACTCTCTTCAGTACACTGTTGTATACAACTGCTCTTTCTGCTTTTCATGTACAATCAACACATTTGCCTTACAATGACTCCAGTGTTCAATACACTGAGAAGATGCTGACCAAACATCTGGCTTGGTGTCTAGCAATCAAATGCACAATCCCACACTTGTCAGACAAGAATTATTAACAAAGAAAGGATGATAATGACTGGAGGTAAAAGATAATATGTATCAGTGACTACTACATGAAAACATAAGATCTTTTATACATGGGATAATCTGTGTTTTCCCCAATTTTGGTAATCTGCAAATTTTACAGTCTTTCTTAGTCTAAACACACTGCATTACATGACTTGCTCAAAGGTATTGAGGGATGAGGAATTGTATAGTCCCATTTCACAGCTGATACTAGTGCTTAACACAAGGCAGCTGCTTCCTCTATCTATAGTCATAGTCACATATTTCGTATCACCCTACATGTGGGCAATACCTAATATATTACAATCTTTTGAAGCTTGATATCCAATAACAGTGCTTGGGGTAAATTACTTGTCACAATTTGAATTAATTACCAATTGCTGCCCTTGGGGCACATATCCCATTCCTCTTTGGAGGCATGTGGAACGTTGCTTAAATTTCTAAATTAATCACAAATTAGACTCTCAGTGTAGAGTTAAATGGGTAACCTTAACAATAATTCATTGACATCACTGTCTTTGTTAATCATAAATATGAAACTGGAAATGTACCAACTAGTTTCACCTCTCTTTCACTCACTCACTCTTCACTATGTCTCTCATCCTCTCTCTCTGTATCTCTCAGAAAAAAGTGATCAACATAGACTTGAACAAATACAATAAATACATACTGGACATAAACACATGTGAGCTACATCTTGCCAACACAACCAGCATACAGTGCTGGGGTCCTCAAGGGGCAACTCTGGAGCACAAGTGACCCTTTGGATGTGCTGCACTCTCATCTGCACTTATAGCCCAGGCCTTTTCAAGCTGTGCCGTTTCGGGCCAAGGCCAATGATACTTAAAACACTCTCATTAATATGTCATACTTGTTTTTAGGTCAAGTTGTGCAGAATTTACTCAATAGCATATCCAAAGAGTTCAGTAATGATATTGATTACAATATTAATCAGTCAAAATAACCTTGCTAACTGGTTATGTAATACATCCACCCAAAACATGTTGCTACCACTTCTAGTGTGAGTGAGGTCCTAGTTGTATGATACAGGGTAGTATTATTAATATCTATCAACACAAAGCCAGGATAAGGTATACATTATCATTATTATTATTGTGTAGTCTAAGGTATTACACTCAGTTAATAATCATACAGTGAAATAGTCTCATCATATTCACAGTAATCAGTTACCAATCCAACTGGACAAAAGTCACTTGTAAAAACGCATGTAAATGTAAAAATAGTCCCTGCTCGTCGACTCACAACGGCACATTATACTATAAAAGTTTCCTGAAAGGTTGCTGCAGACCTGCACAATTGTGTTGTACTGCAACGTGCCACTCAGAAAGTCCTGATGATATAGTTAATAACGTCTGATTCCTGAGGTAGAGAAGATACCGGTATGTGTGCAGGCGGCAAATACAAAAACAAATCTTCTTTCACACATCTAACCCTGAGCCAAGAGCCAAGGCATCTACAAGTTCTGCTCTGCTCCTTACTAAACCCTGAAATGACCAAAGGCAAGAAAGGCTCCCACACACCTACTATATACAGAAAACAGTGGTATTTAATTTCACTATTATTTCTTAGAGTGACTTAGAATATTCTAATCATAGCTGACAGATGAAAGGTAATCTATAAACATCTTCTATGGCCACACTTCATACAGTTCATTTCTGTATTTGCCGCTTAGTTAACTATGGACTGGAATCTGTAGTTTTGCAAAAAAAAAAAATAATAATAATAATAAAATACAATATGAGGCAAATAAAATCAGCTCTGACTCTGCTCTAAATCACAATGTACCTTATCTTGCATTGACAACACAATAATAGTCATTGTCATTCACGATCTACAATTATAATGATGTTATTCAGTCACAATATAACAAGCCATGATACTGATATCTATGATAGTACACTAGTACAGGCTATACACAAAGAAGATAAAGGAATTATAGCAATTACACTGACATTATTCAGTTATAGACACATTGACTACATATTAATTCATATTGGAGGTTTGGCCAGTAAAAATATTTTTCACATATACAGAACACAATAACAGCTCAAATCTATGCATTTAGAAGTAGTTATTTATGGTCAAAATATTCCCAGCAGTATTAGGATGCAATTCACTCCTGAATCAACTAACTGATTAAGGGATGGGTTTGTACTTAATATGGGATGGAGAACATGGTAAGACATCTATAGTTCAAACATCATATAATGGATTTCAAATTGACAAATCTGTATAAAGGTACTATCAATATACATGCATTCAACTTCTGATTATCCCTATAATTTCAACATTCACTCCACTAAGCTTATCTTAACAAGGAAGAAGAATGGTGTATTGCAGTCAGGAATGTACTTAAGTGATGTTTGTGAAAATTGTATACAAGTAAATTCAGTATTGTGTGATGTTTGTGAAAAGTGGTGCCACAGATAGCTAGGCTTTAAGAATTTGATTGGAATGATTAATCTCTGCTGTATAGCATGGGTTTATATGACACACCTCAATTTGGGCAGGCATTGATTTGGTACATGCATGGTTGAGCATCATCACTTAATTCTTTTTTGACTGGTGTTATTTTATATGAATTACCCAGTACATTATACACTATTACCTTGATGGGGTTTTTTTTTTTTTTTTTTTTTTTTTTTTTTTTTTGTGTAGAAGTGATCACCACTTTGTATACATGTGTGGTAAATGTTTGTGGTTTGATTAAAGGACCATTGCTGCCATACACTTACTACTAGCAACTAACTCAAAGCAGATTCTCTGAGGGAAATAAAAAGGCCTTGTATGTCAAATATGGTATGCTATCTGATAAACATGTTGGAGAATGAAGGTGGAGTACAGAGAGTTTAAAGAACAAGAGTGTTAGTAACTTGGAAGAAATGGTGACAGACTGTAAGGTTGTTGATTAACAAAGACATTCCATTAAAAAACTGAGGAATGGTGTATAATGTTTGTATAACACTAGTGTTGATATACAGATCTAAAACATGGGATAGTCATTTGGAAACTGGAGTGGGCATTGGTAAGCTGTGATGAGAAACTTATGGTATATGGCAGGGATAATTTAAAGGGATGATATGAAGAGATCACAAGAGGTTGTTGAGTAATACAGATGAGTAAGGTGCTGAGAGCTAAGAGACATGATTTAGGCATGTCAAACAGAGAGAGGAAGAAGAGTAACTTGGAAGAGTTTATAGATGGACACCAAAATTGAGGAAGACTGCAGAAAACTTGAAAAAGATGTATTGAGGAAGATCTGGAAATACTTAATACTACTGAAGAGGACATTTAGGATATAAGGAGATGAGAGCATTTAAATAAACATCTAAACTCCTAAATATAGTAAAACAATACACTGAAAGGAAGATGAAGATATTAATGATTCTATAAAAGAGATTATTGCTCTACACACATTCCTCCTCAAATTCATATGCAAATGACAAGTGTGAGGAACATTCTATGACTGATACAAGATGGTGCAGACATGTGGAGAGAATGGATGACAGTAAAAGGCAGTCTGTAGTGAAAAATTGAAATGTGTAATATATTCAAAAAAGAAATTGGATGGATATTACATTGGAATAAAAGACATGGAAAGATAGGTTCTATGCTTAAAGGTCAGATATCAACAGATATACCATTCGCTAAAAATCATCGTATTGCTCGAAAAAGTACTTTTTAAAAGCATACAAATAAAGTTTTTACCTATTACAGAAGAATTTATTCAGAAAATTCACTTTTAATTGCGACTCGCATACCACTTTTCCGAAGTCTAAATATTCAGAATAACAATATTGTTTGTTTGGCAACTGTGACGTCATGAACGCGGATTTCCCCGAACCTTTCCCGAAGCGCACGGGCGGAATGTTTCGAATAGCAGACGACGCAATGAAATGAAGACAAAACTGTTTTTTGCCAAATTTGATAAGATGTAGAGGGTGGAATTATATAGAATACTGTCAGTATGTTTTTTTATGTACATTAAACTGTAAATACAAAAAGTTATGGAAGTGTTGATATCTGACTTTTAAAAGTCAGATATCAAGACTTCCATAACTTTTTGTATTTACAGTTTAATGTACATAAAAAAACATACTGACAGTATTCTATATAATTCCACCCTCTACATCTTATCAAATTTGGCAAAAAACAGTTTTGTCTTCATTTCATTGCGTCGTCTGCTATTCGAAACATTCCGCCCGTGCGCTTCGGGAAAGGTTCGGGGAAATCCGTGTTCGTGACGTCACAGTTGCCAAACAAACAATATTGTTATTCTGAATATCTAGACTTCGGAAAAGTGGTATGTGAGTCGCAATTAAAAGTGAATTTTCTGAATAAATTCTTCTGTAATAGGTAAAAACTTTATTTGTATGCTTTTAAAAAGTACTTTTTCGATGATTTTTAGTGAATGGTATATCTGTTGATATCTGACCTTTAAGGGAAAAAAGTTATGAGAAAGGCTATATCCAGTATTTTGCATTTGTGTGTGTGTGTGTATTTACCTAGTTGTAGTATAAGGAAATGACCAATGCTTGTTGGGTCCTGTCCTCTATTCTCTGAATTCCTAACATGTCTAGACTTAAATTCATGTACAGTTCCAAGTTAATTTATATCTTTGATTTCCAATTATCATGTTTAGATTTGAACTTACGTATTCTTTATGTGTGTATTTACCTAGCTGTATCTTATGGGAAGGGGAGCTATGCTTGTGGTGTCCCATCTTTGTATCTTGCAGTGTCTAATTTGCTCTTGAATTCATGTATAGTTTTTTGCACACACTATTGTTTTGTCCAGTTCCAGATATCCAGCACTCTGTGTGAAAAACTTTTTTTTTCAGGTCTCTTCTATAACTGTCCTTTTTGAGTTTCTTTTCATGTCCTCTTATATTCCTCTTATCCTGATTTAATAAGTCTTCTCTATCAAGGATTTCTATTGTATATGGTCAGTAGGTCACCTCTTTCTCTTTTGTTCCAAAGTTGGTAAATTCAATTTAGCCAGTCTCTCCTCATATGACAGGTTTGAAAGTGTTGGGACCATTTTTGTGGTTGCTCTCTGGTTTCTTTCAATTTTCCTTATATTCTTTTTGGTACTGGGTAACCAGTGTCGCAGCATACACCAGTCTAGGCCTTATTAGTGTGATTAGCATTTTCTTAACCATTTCTTCATCTAATTAGGTAAAAGCCACCTTTATTGATCTTAGCAAGTTGTAAGATTCTCCAACAATTTTGTTTATCTGTTTATCAGGGAATATGTAATTTGTGATAACTACTCCTAGGTCTTTTTCAGATCCCACTTTCTTTACTTCCTTTGTTCCGATTTTATATTGTCCTGATATACTTTTTTTTTTACTTTTTCCAAACTCCATTATGCTACATTTCTTATTGCCGAAGTCTACTTCCCACTTCTGACTCAATTTCCAAACCTTGTTCAGGTCTCTCTGTAGTGATTCACAATCAGTTTCAGTATTCACTTTACTCAGCAATTTAGCATCATCTGCAAAGAAGCTCATGTAACATTCCACATCTTCATCCATGTCATTCACATAAATAGTGAACATTATTGGGGCCAATACCAATCCCTGTGGATCTTCACTGATCACCTACTCCCAAGCTGAACTGAACTCTTTTTTCTGAGCACTACCTTGTATCCCTCCTATGTTTTCCATTTTTCTTTTCTTTTTTAAATAATTTTTTGTGTGGTACTTTATCAAAGGCTTTTTGTAAGTCTAAGAAAGCACAATCAGCCCATCCATCCCATTCTTGCATTATATCTATTAGTCTGAGTAGAAACAGTTTAAGTTTGTGGCACATGATCATCCCTGTCTGAATTATATTGTTTTCTTCCAGGTGTTTTATTCATTCTATTCTTGATAATTTTTTCACAAATTTTGGCTACAGTGCTTTTAAGGGAAACTGGTCTCTAATTTGTTAGTTCTTCTTTGTTTCCTCCTTTATATATTGGTACACTATTGGTATTTTCCCAGTCCTTTGGTATTTTTTCTTCTCTGAGTGAGCAACTTATTATGTTATATATTTTGTCCATTAATTCTTCTTTACATTCTTTTAGTATCCAATTTGCAATTCCATCTGGGCCGTGTGATTTCCTGACATCAAGGTTTGTTAATTGATCCATTATTTCTTTTTGTGTTATTGTTATTTCCCTCATGGGAGGATCGCACTTCACTTCCTTCATCCCAATGCTGTGTGAGCATTGTGTGTGTGTATTTACCTAGCTGTATCTTACAGGAAGGGGAGATATGTTTGTGGTGTATTTACCTAGTTGTATTTACCTAGTTGTATTTTACAGGATGAGAGCTATGCTTGTAGTGATCCATTTTCGTATCTCTCCACATCCAGTTTGTTATTAAAGTCTTGTATAGTTTTGGCACTCACTGTTTCCCCGTTTAGTTTGTTCCACACATCAACCACTCTGTGTAGGAAGCTATTCTTTTTCAAATCTCTTCTGTAACTGTCCTTTTTTAGCTTCTTCTCATGTCCTCGTTTCTCTTTTGTCCCACCTTTGTATCTTGCAATGTCTAGTTTGCTCTTAAATTCTTGTATATTTTTTGAACACACTACTGTTTTATCCAGTTTGTGTCAGATGTCTACCACTCTTTGTGGAAAACTTTTTTTTATCTCTTCTATAACTATCCTTTTTTTTATATCCTCTTGTGTTTCTCTTGTCCCAATTTAGTAAGACCTCTCTATCAAAGAGTTTTCACAATTCTGTAGTTGGTCAGTGGGTTGCCTCTCTCTCTTCTTTCACCCAAAGTCAGTAATTTCAGGTTTCAACAACTTTCCTTGTGGGAATCCATTTATCATTTCTTCCCAGGTCAAGTTCTTGTCTCTAAGTACCACCCTCATTTTACTCCCATTCAAGAAATCTTCCATCCTTTCCAATAACTTTCCTTGTACACCTATTATTTAAATTTTTCTTAGTAGCTTTTTGCTATTGTGCTTGTAAGGGAGACCAGTCTATAGTTAGTTGGATTTTCCTTGTCCCCTCCTTTGTACATTGGTGTGTGTGTATTTACCTAGTGTGTATTTACCTAGTAATATTTTATAGGAAGAGCTGTGCTTGTAGTGACCCGCTTTTGTATCTTTCAGCATCCAGTTTGGTCTTAAATTCTTGTATTTTTACCTAGTTATATTTACCTAGTTGTATTTTACAGGATGAGAGCTATGCTCGTAGTGACCTGCTTTTGTATATCTCTGCATCCAGTTTGTTCTTAAAATCTTGTATAGTTTTGGCACTCACCATTTCTCCTTTCAGTTTGTTCCAGACATCAATCACTCTGGGAAGCTATTCCTTTTCAAATCTCTTCTGTAACTGTCCTTCTTTAGCTTCTTTTCGTGTCCTCGTTTCTTTTCTATCCCATTTTAATAAGTCATCTCTATCAAGAAATTCCATCCCTTTCATAATTCTGCAAATAATCAGCAAATCACCTCTTTCTCTTCTCTGTTCCAGTATTGATAGATGTAATTTTTCCAATCTTTGTTTGTATGTCAAATTTGAGAGTGTATGTGCCATTTTTGTCGCTGCTCTTTGAATTCTTTCTAATTTATGTTTTGTTTTGTTTTTGTACTAGGAGCCCATTGCGTCACAGCATACTCCAATTTAGATCTTATCAGTATAATTAATATTTTCTTTACCATTTCTTCATCCATGTAGTTGAAGGCCACTTTCATTGATCAATAAGTTAAAAGTCTCTCCAACTAGTTTGTTGACATGTTTATCAGGTGCCAAGTCACTTGAAATAATTACTCCAAGGTCCCTTTCTGAGTAAACTTTTTTTTACTTTCTTGGTACCAATTTTATATTGACCCGATATTCTATTTTTGCTTTTTCCACATTCCATTATACTGCCTTTCACTTCACACTTCTGACTTCATTTCCATATTTTGTCTAGGTCTTCTTGTGGCAATCTGCAGTCTTCTTCTGTGCTTACTCTTTTAAGTAGTTTGTCATCATCAGCAAAGAAGTTCATGCAACATTTCACTCCTTCATCCCTATCTTCCCAGTTCAAGTTCTTGTCTCTAAGTGAGTGTGTGTGTATTTACCTAGTTGTATTTACCTACCGGTAGTTGTACTTTATGGGAAGGGGAGCTATGTTCGTGGTGACCCATTTTTGTATCTCGCAAGATCAAGTTTGTTTTTAAATTCTTGCATGGTGTTTGCACACACTATTTTTTCATCTAATTTGTTCCAGATATCTATCACTGTTTGTGAGAAGATGTGCTTTTTCAGGTCTCTTCTGTGTGTGTGTGTGTGTATTTACATTGTATTTACCTAGTTGTACTTTACAGGAAGAGAGCTATGCTCATAGTAATCCGCTTTTGCATCTTTCAGTATCCAATTATATCTTAAATTCTTGTATAGTTTTTGCACTCACTCTTTCCTCTTTCAATTTGCTCCAGATATCCACCACTGTGTAGGAAGCTATTCTTTTTAGATCTCTTCTGTAACTATCCTTTTTAAGTTTCTTTTCATGTCCTCTTGTTTTTCTTTTATCCCACTTTAATAAATCACCTCTATCAAGGACTTCCATCCCTTTCATAATTATGTAGATGGTTAATAGATCTCCTCTTTCTCTTCTTTGTTACAGGGTTGGTAGTTTGACTTTGGGCAGTCTCTGTTTGTATGTTAATTTGGAGTGTTAGTGCCATCTTTGTCGCTGCTCTTTGAATTCTTTCTAATTTCTTGATGTTCTTTTTAGTACTGGGTATCCATAATGTTGCAGCATACTCTAATCTTGGTCTTATCAATGTAACTAATATTTTCTTTACCATTTCTTCTTCATCCAAGTAATCAAAGGCCACTTTCATTGATCTTAGTAATTTGAAAGTTTCTCCAACTATTCTGTTGATATGTCTGTGTGTGTATTTACCTAGTTGTATTTACCTAGTTGTATTTTACGGGAAGGGGAGCTATGCTCGTCATGTCCCGTCTTCATATCTCATTTTATCTAAACTATTTTTAAATTCATGTATTGTTTTTGCACACACTTTCTCATCTAACTTGTTCCAACTGTCTATTACTCTGTGAGGAAAGCTGTTCTTTTTCACATCTCTTCTATAGCTGTCTTTCTTGATTTTCTTTCCGTGTCCTTTTGTATTTCTATCATCCCATTTTATTAGATCCTCTCTATCAATAATTTCTATGCCTTTCATGATTCTGTAAATAGCTATCAAATCTCCTCTCTCTTTTCTTTGCTCTAGTGTCTGTAGCTCAAGTTTTGCTAGTCTCTCTTCATATGATAGTTTTGAGTGTTGGTGCCAATTTTGTAATTGCTCTTTGTATTCTTTCAAGTTTTTTTATACATTTTTTTAGTACTTGGTGACCACATCGTTGCTGCATATTCCAATCCTGGTCTTATCAGAGTGATTAGTATTTTCTTCACCATTTCTTCATCCAGGTATGTAAATGCCACTTTGATTGTTCTTATTAAATTATAAGTTTCTCCAAAAATCTTATTTATTTGTTTCTCAGGTGACATATTCATAACAATGACTCCCAGGTCCTTCTCATTTTCAACTTTTTTTTTATTCTTTCTTCTCCCAAATTATATGATCCTGTTATTCTGTTTTTGCTTTTTCCAAATTCCATTATACTACACTTTTTAGTATTGAACTCCATCTCCCACTTCCTACTCCATTCCCATACTTTATTTAGATCACTCTGTAGTGACTCACAATCTTCTTCCGTGTTCACTTTTTTTAATAGTTTTGCATCATCTGCAAAGAAGCTCATATAACTTTCAATTTCTTCATCCATATCATTAATATATATAGCAAACATTATTGGGGCCAAAACTGTTCCTTGTGGAACACCACTTATTTCTTCATCCCAATTTGAGTGTTTGTCTCTTATCACTACTCTCATTTTTTTTCTTGCAAAAAGTCTTCCATCCATTTAAGCAGTTTACCCTGTATTCCTCCTTCAGTTTCTAATTTCTTAAGCAACTTCTTATGTGGCACTTTGTCAAAAGCTTTTTTTAGGTCTAGAAATGCACAATCAGCCCATCCATCTCATTCTTGTATTATATCTATTAGCCTTGAATAGAAACATATTAAATTGGTGATGCATGATCGTCCTTGTCTGAATACAAATTGCCTTGGATTTAGCACATTGTTTTTTTCTAAATATTTTACCCATCTACTTTTGACAATTCTTTCACAAATTTTTGCTATTGTACTTGTTAGAGAGACTGGTCTATAGTTGGTAGGGTCTTCTTTATTTCCCCCTTTATATATAGGTACTATATTTGCTATTTTCCAATATTTTGGAACTTTTCCCTCTTTCAAGGAACTTTTTATTATGCTATGTATTTTGTCTGCCAGTTCATTTCTGCATTCTTTCAAAATCCAGTTTGCGATTTTCTGACATCAAGATTACTCAAGTGTTTCATTATTTCATTCTTTGTTACTTCTATTTCTTTCATAGGAGGGACTTTCTCTTTCCATTTGATCTCTTCAAGTTGTATGTTCTCCCTTGTAAACACTGATTTAAAATGCTTGTTCATAACTTCTGCCATTTCTATTTCCTCTGTGTATTCCACTCCTCCTTGTCTTTATTTCTCTAAATCTAGTTTGTTTTTCAGTTTGTTGTTTACAAATCTGTAAAATAGTTTTGGTTGATCTTTATATTTTTCTATGACATCTTTTTCATATTTTCTCTTTTCCTCTCTGCACACTTGTACATATTCATTTCTATAACAAATATATATTTTCCATTTTTCAGGTATTTTGTCTTTCTTCCATTTGGTCCAGGCTTTATCTCTTTTGTCTTTTAACTCCCTACAACTTTTGTTGTACCAGTACTTTACATATTCTTTTTCTTGTTTTTGTCTTGGGACATACTTTTCCACTCTTTTTTTTTTTTTTTCAAAATATTCCATTTCTCTTCCACTATTGTTTCTTCTTTGTATATTCTTCCCAGTTTTCTTTTTGAAAGAATTCTCTTATTTTATCAAAATTTGTTTTTTCATACATCATTCTTCCTTTTCTATATTGTTCATTTCTTTTCATGTATTTCTCCTCATTTAGTTCCAGTTCAATCAATATGTGGTCACTTTTACTTATTGGTGTTTTATATTCAATCTTTTCCACTATTCTACGTTCAGATATGATTATTAGGTCTAGTCTCGATGGTTCTTCTTCATTTCTATACCTAGTGTTCTCCTGTATCCACTGTGTCATTGTATGGTCAATAATCATCTCGAGTAGAACTGTATTTACCTAGTTGTATTTTACGGAAAGGGGAGCTATGCTCATGGTGTCCCGTGTGTATTTACCTAGTTGTATTTTATGGGAAGAGAGCTATGCTCATAGTGACCCACTTTTGTATCTTTCAGCATCTAGTTTGAACTTACATTCTTGTATAGTTTTTGCACTCACTGTTTCCTCATTCAATTTGTTCCAGATATCTACCACTCTGTGTGGGAAGCTATTCTTTTTCAGATCTCTTCTGTAACTATCCTTTTTAAGTTTCTTTTCATGTCCTCTTGTTTTTCTTTCATCCCACTTTAGTAAATCATCTCTATCAAGGACTTCCATCCCTTTCATAATTCTGTAGATGGTTAGTAGATCTCTTCTTTCTCTTCTTTGTTCCAGGGTTGGTGGTTTGACTTTGGCCAATTTTGTTTGTATGTTAATTTGGAGAGTGTTGGTGCCATCTTTGCCATTGCTCTTTGAATTCTTTCTAATTTATGTTCTTTTTAGTACTGGGTGTCCATAGTGTTGCAGAATACTCCTATCTTGGTCTTATCAATGTAACTAATATTTCCTTTACCATTTCTTCATCCAGGTAGTTAAAGGCCACTTTCATTGATCTTAATAAATTGAAAGTTTCTCTGACTACTCTGTTGATATGTCTGTCTGGTGCCATGTCATTGCTGATAGTTATTCCTAGGTCTCTTTCCGAGTTGACTTTTTTAACTTCCTTTGTACCAATTTTATATTGTCCCAATATTCTATTTTTGCTTTTTCCAAATTCCATTATACTACATTTCTTGATATTGGAGTTCACTTCACACTTTTGACTCCATTCCCAGACTTTGTCCAGGTCTTCTTGTAGTGATCTGCAATCCTTCTCTGTACTTACTCTCTTTAGAAGTTTTGCATCATCTGCAAAGAAGTTCACATAACATTCCACACCTTTATCCATGTCATTTATGTATATGGCAAATATTTATTGGAGCTAATACAGAACCTTGTAGGACTCCACTTATCATTACTTCCCAGATTGAGTTTTGTCTCTAAGTACCACCCTCATTTTTTTCCCATTCAAGAAATCTTTCATCCATTCCAATAACTTTCTTTGTATTCCATGCATTTTTTCAATTTTTCTTACTAGCTTTTTTTGTGGTACTTTGTCAAATGCTTTTTGTAAATCTAAGAAAGCACAATCTGCCCATTCGTCCCTTTCTTGTACTATTTCTGTTAGCCTCAAGTAAAAACAAATCACATTTATGGCACATGATCTACTATGTCTAAATCCAAACTGTTTTGGATTTAGTATATCATTCTCTTCCAAATATTTAATCCATTTACTTTTGATAACTTTTTTCATATTTTTGCTACTGTACTTGTAAGGGAGACCAGTCTATAGTTGGTTGGATTTTCTTTGTTCCCTCCTTTGTATATTGGTACAATATTTGCATTTTTCTATTATTGTGATACTTTTCCTTCTTTGAGTGAGAAATCAATTATCTTGTGTATTTTGTCCACTAGTTCATTTATACATTTTTTTAATATCCAATTTGCAATTCTATCTGGCCCGTGGGATTTTTCTGAAGTCAAGGATTTCAATTTGGTCCCTTATTTCTTTCTGTGTCACCGTTATTTCTTTCAGGGAGGGGGGGGAGATCATTCCTCCCAATGTAATTACCTAGTTGTATTTTACGGGAAAGGGGAGCTATACTCATGGTGTCCTGTCTTCATATCTTGTTTTATCTAGACTGTTTTTAAATTTGTGTATCATTTTTGCACATATCACATTTTCATCTAACTTGTTCCAAACATCTATTACCCTGTGGGGAAAGCTGTTCTTTTTCAGGTATTTTCTATAATTGTCTTTCTTGATTTTCTTTCTGTGTCCTCTTGTAGCTCTACTATCCCATTTTACTAAATCATCTTTATCAATAATTTCTATGCCTTTCATGATTCTATAAATAGTTATCAAGTTTCCTCTCTTCTTTGCTCTAATGTCTGTAGCTCATATAGTCTCTCCTCATATGATAGTTCTGAGAGCATTGGTGCCAATTTCGTAATTGCTCTTTGTATTCTTTCAAGTTTTGTTATACATTATTTTGTACTTGGTGACCACGTCGCCGCTCCATACTCCAATCTTGGTCTTATCAAAGTGACTAGTATTTTCTTCACCATTTCTTTGTCCATGTATCTATTTACCTAGTTGTATTACACTGGAAGGGAGCTATGCTCGTGGTGACCCGTCTTTTTATCTTTCAGCATCAAGTTTTTTCTTAAAATCTTGAATATTATTTGCACACACTGTATCTTTGTCTAAGTTATTCCAGATATTCAGCACTCTGTGTGGGAAGCTTTTCCTTTTCAGATCTCTTCTATAGTTATCCTTTTTGAGTTTCTTTCCTCTTGTTTTTCCATTGTCATTTTTTAGTAAATCATTCCTATCAAGGATTTCCATTCCTTTCATGATTCTATAGTCAGTAGATCACCTCTTTCTCTTCTCTGCTCCAGTGTTGGTAGTTCCAATTTGGATAATCTTTGTTCATATGTTAATTTGGAAAGAGCTGGTGCCAACTTTGTCATTGCTCTCTGTATTCTTTCTAATTTCCTTATATTCTTTTTAGTACTGGGTGTCCATAGTGTCACTGCATATTCCAGTTTTGGTCTAATCAATGTAACTAATATTTTTTAATAATTTCTTCATCCAAATAGTCAAATGCCACTTTCATTGACCTTAATATGTTGAAGGTTTATCTGACTATTTTGTTTGTATGTTTATCCAGTGTCATGTCTTTGCTGATTATTACTCCAAGGTCTCTTTCTGAGTACATTTTTTTTATTTCTTCACCAATTTTATAATTTTTTGAAATTCTGTTTTTACTTTTTCCAAACTCCATTAAATTCTTGTATTTTTACCTAGTTGTATTTTACAGGACGAGAGCTATGCTCGTAGTGACCTGCTTTTGTATCTCTCTGCATCCAGTTTGTTCTTAAAATCTTGTATAGTCAAATGCCACTTTCACTGACCTTAATATGTTGAATGTTTCTCTGACCATTTTGTTTATATGTTTATCCGGTGTCATGTCTTTGCTGATTATTACTCCAAGGTCCCTTTCTGAGTGCACTTTTTTGATTTCTTCTTCACCAATTTTATAATTTTTTGAAATTCTGTTTTTACTTTTCCCAAACTCCATTATGCTACATTTCTTGATATCAAAGTTCACTTCCCACTTTTGAGTCCATTTCCAGATTTTGTCCAGGTCTGATTGTAATGAATCACAGTCCTCTTCCGTTCTTACTTTCTTCAATATTTTTGCGTCATCTGTGAAGGAATTCATATAACATTGAACTCCTTCATCCATGTCATTTATATATATGGCAAACATGATTGGAGCCAGCTCCGATCCCTGTGGAACACCACTTATCATTTCTTCCCAATTCGAGTCTCTAATTACTACCCTCATTTTTCTCCCAGTCAGGAAATCTTCCATCCATTCTAATAATTCACCTCCAATGCCACCTATTGATTCTAATTTTCTTATTAATTTCTTGTGTGGTACTTTGTCAAATGCTTTTTGTAGGTCTAGAGAGGCACAGTCTCCCCATCCATCCCTCTCTTGTATTATATCTATTGGTCTCGAATAGAAGCAGATCAGGTTTGTTGTACATGATCTTCCTTGTCTAAATCCAATTTGATTTAGGTTCAGTATAGATTTTTCTTCCAGGTGTTTAACCCATCTACTTTTGATCATTTTTTCACATATTTTTGCTACTGTGCTTGTTAGGGAGACCGGTCTGTAAATAGTTGGATTTTCCTTGTTTCCTCCTTTATATACTGGTACAATGTTTGCCTTTTCCAGTCTTGTGGTACCTTTCCTTCTTTGAGCGAGCATTTGATTATAGTGTATATTTTATCTGTTAACTCTTCTACGCATTCTTTCAGTATCCAATTTGCAATTCCATCCAGACCATGCAATTTTCTGACATCAAGGTTTTTTATTTGGTCACTGATTTCCTTCTTTGTTACAGTTATTTCCTTCATTGGGGGGATTTCTGTCTCTCTATTCCCTCACAGTTAGGTGTGTTCTCAATTGTGAGTACCGATTTGAAATGGTTCTTCATAATTTCTGCCATTTCTTGTTCTTCTGTATATTCATGACTTCCTTGGTGCAGCTTTTCTATTTCTTGTTTGTTTTTTAGTTTACCATTCACATATCTTTAAAATAGTTTAGGTTGTTCCTTGCACTTTTCAATTATTTCTTTTTCATAATTTCTTTTTTCTTCTCTGCATATTTTTACATAATCGTTTCTTAGTTTGATATCTGTTTGCCATTTGCTCGTTTTTTGTCTTTTTTCCATTTTTCCAGCCTTTGTCTCTTTTATCCTTAGCTTCACTACATTTTTGGTTGTACCAGTTCTTTATGTATGCTCTTTCTTGCTTTTGTTGTATTTACCTCGTATTATACGGGGAGGGAGCTATGCTCGTGGTGACCCGTCTTTGTATCTCTCAGCATCGAGTTTTTTCTTAAAATCTTGAATATCGTTTGCACACACTGTTTCTTTATCTAATTTGTTCCAAGTATCTATCACTCTGTGTGGGAAGCTGGTTTTTTTTTCCAGATATTTTCTGTAACTATCTTTTTTTAGTTTCTTTTCGTGTCCTCTCATTTTTCCAGTATCTCATTTCAATAAGTCATTTTTGTCTAAGATTTTCATTCCTTTCATTATTCTATTGATAGTAAGTCTCCTCTTTCCCTTCTTTGTTCCAGAGTTGGTAATTCTAATTTGGACAGTGTTTGCTCATATGTCATTTTGGAAAGAGTTGGTGCTAGTTTTGTTGTTACTCTTTGTATTCTTTCCCTTTTTTTGGTACTGGGTGTCCATAGTGTTGCTGCATACTCAAGTTTTGGTCAAATTAATGTAGTTGGAATTTTTTTTATAATTTCTTTGTCCAAATAAGCAAATGCCACTTGTATTGACCTCAATAAATTGTAGGTTTCTCTGACTATTTTATCAATGTGCTTATCTGGTGTCATGTCCTTGCTGATCATCACTCCAAGATCTTTCTCCAAGTTTACTTTTTTTACCTCTTCACCAATTTTGTAATCTTTTGATATTCTGTTTTTACTTTTTCCAAATTCCATTATACTACATTTCTTAATATTGAATTTTACTCCCCACTTTTGAGTCCATTTCCAGATCTTGTCCAAGTCTTGTTGTAATGAGTTGCAGTCTTCCTCCATTTTTACTTTCTTTAGTATTTTTGCGTTATCTACAAAGAAATTCACGTAACATTTTACTCCTTCACCCATGTCATTTATGTATATGGCAAACATGAATGGGGCCAGTACTGATCCCTGCGGGACACCACTTATCACTTCTTCCCAGCTTGAGAATTTGCCTCTAATTACTACTCTCATTTTCCTCCCAGTCAGGAAGTCTTTCATCCATTCCCATAATTTTCCTCTGATGCCACCTATTGACTCTATCTTCCTTATTAATTTCTTGTGTAGTACCTTATCAAATGTCTTTAGTAGGTCCAGAAAGACACAGTATGCCCAACCATCTCCCTCTTGTATTATGTCTATTAATCTTGAGTAGAAGTAGATCAAGTTTGTTGTACATGATCTTCCTTGTCTGAATCCAAATTTATTTGGATTCAGTATATTTTTTTCTTCCAAATGCTTAACCCATCTATATTTGACGACTTTTTCACAAATTTTTGCTACTGTGCTTGTTAGGGAAACTGGTCTGTAGTTTGATGGGTCTTCTTTGTTTCCTCCCTTATAAATTGGTACAATGTTTGCCTTTTTCCAGTCCTGTGGCACTTTTCCTTCTTTAAGTGAGAATTTAATTATATTGTATATTTTGTCTGTTAATTCTTCCATGCATTCTTTCAATATCCAATTTGCAATTCTGTCCAGACCATGTGATTTTCTGGCATCAAGGGTTTTAATTTGGTTGTTGAATTCCTTCTTTGTTACGATTATTTCTTTCATTGAGAGGGATATCTCTCTCTATTTCCTCACAGTTAGGTGAGTTTTCTATTGTGAATATTGATTTGAAATGGTTGTTCATGATTTCAGCCATTTCCAGTTCTTCTGTATATTCATTTTTACCTTGGCACAGTTTTTCTAATTCTTGTTTGTTCTTCAGTTTGCCATTTACATACCTGTAAAATAGTTTGGGTTCTTCCTTGCATTTTTCTATTTTTTTTTTATAGTTTCTCTTTTCATCTCTGCATATTTTTACATACTGTACTCATTTCTTAGTTTGATGTATATTTGCCATTTGCTTGTTTTCTTGTCTCTTTTCCATTTCTTCCAAGCTCTGTCTCTATTATCCTTAGCTTCACTACACCTTTTGTTGTACCAGCTTTTTCTGTATGTTTTTTCCATTTTTTGTTGTACCAGCTTTTTATGTATGTTATTTCCATTTTTTATTGTGGTACATATTTATTTACTCCCTCATTATAAATATCTTTTAGTATATTCCATTTCTCTTCCATCCCTGTTTCTTCATTTAGGAATTTTTCCCAGTTCGCATTGTGAAAGAATATATGAGTTTCTCAAAATTTGTTTTGTTGTACATTAGTCTTCCTATTCTATGTTTATCATTTTTGCTTTGATCCATTTGCTCTTTCAACTCCAATTCTATTAGTACATGGTCACTCTTTCCTATCGGAGTTTTGTAATCAATTTTATCGACAATCTCAGGCTCTGTCGTAAGTATTAAGTCCAGCTTTGAAGGTTCTTCACTACCTCTATATCTAGTATTTTCCCTAATCCACTGGGTCATTGTGTATTCGATGGTCATGTCGAGCAGGACGTTACCCCAGAGTTCCTCTCCCCCCTTCACTGTCATTTCTTCCCAACATATTTCTTTTGAATTAAAGTCACCCATAATTACTGTATTTCCTCTGTCTTTCAGTATATTAGTTAATTCATATTTTGTATCTTCTAATAATTTGGAATGATCACTTTCTGTCCAGGATTGTGTATTTACCTACTTGTATTTAGCGGGAGGGGGTGCTACACTTGTGGTGTCCCGCCTTTGTATCTCGCTGTGTCTAGTTTGCTCTTAAACTCATGAATGGTTTTTGCGCACACTATTTTTTTGTCCAGTTTGTTCCAAGTGTCCACCACTCTATGTGGTAAACTGTTTTCCTTCAGATCTCTTCTGTAGCTATGTTTTTTAATTTTCTTTCCATGTCCTCTTGTGTTTCTCTTGTCCCAGTTTAACAAGTCCTCTCTATTGAGTATTTCTGTGCCCTTCATAATTCTGTAGATGGTCAGTGGGTCACCTCTCTCTCTTCTTTGCTCCAGAGTCGGTAACTCCAATTTAGCCAATCTCTCCTCATATGACAAATTTGCAAGTGCAGGCACCATTTTTGTGGCTGCTTTCTGGATTCTTTCTATTTTCTTTTTGGTACTGGGTGACCACAATGTTGCTGCATATTCTAGTCTAGGCCTTATCAGTGTGACCAATATTTTTTTAATAATTTCTTCGTCCATATATGTAAATGCCACTTTTATTGATCTTAGTAAGTTGTAGGATTCTCTGACAATTTTGTTTATCTGTTTATCATAGGACAAGTCATTTGAGATAATTACTCCCAAATCTTTTTTGGATCTCTCCTTCTTTACCTCCTTGGTTCCAATTTTATAGTGTCCTAATATTCTATTTTTGCTTTTTCCAAACTCTATTATGCTACACTTCCCATTTCTGACTCCAGTTACATACCTTATTCAGGTCTTCCTGCAGTGATTATGTATGGGTGTCTTTTACAAGAAAACAGTCATACTCATCACATCCTGCCTATACTTTTCATATTTAGCATCACACAGCTTATAACCTGGGATGCAAACCTTTATACAGTTCTCTTCCTGCTACCTTATGGCATAAACTATAGCTGACAATTACTTTATAAACAAAAAACACTTTCACCATCTAGTTACTGTTGAATACACTATCAATATCAGTACAATATAGTGACAGACTATTATTTTACGTTCATATAACAAAAGGCCCTATCCCCTTTATAATGGGGTGGATGCATAAAAGCTATACTCATCCTTGATCTATCTCAACTCAACTATTATCTTAGGATTGAAAAATAAGTATGCACTTCAACTCCCTATACTCATCCATCAAACTACTTTGAACAAGGTGTTAGATGTGTATTAGCTCCCTGGAAGGTTAAGGCAGTGTGTTAGACATGTCAAGGATCAACATACTTATAGTACATTTTTCTTAAGGTAGTAAACTGGGCCATGCCCCTACTTGAATGCTGAGCCTTGATTGGGTGAACCTCCAAAGGACCCAAAGGTGAGGTAGTGATGAATAATTTCAGTTATCAATCAAATTGACAATCCCTGAGTTCTACTACCATCCTATTCCTTCCCTTTCTTCTTTCTAGGTTTACTATTTCACTTTTCTCTTTTATATTCCATATTTCTCCACATACTCTCCACTCACGCTGGTGTCAAGGACACATTTCCAATTAGTGTTTACATGTGAAGAGGATGGACTGCATATATCAAGAAATGGAGAGCTAGTAGTGGTGACCTGTGTATGTACTGGGTTATTCTTTTTCACCTCAAGCCATGATGTTCAAATGTAATTAGTGCAAATCTGTTACATCACACTCTCTTCTACTTCCCTAAATTAAAAGGAGGGGGTAGTAGAGACTATTCATCTTGTCTTCTACATAACAGAACACTTAATATCAATGAAAAATACTTTATACAAAAAGAAAATGAGAAACTAAAAATTATTTTTTTGATTACCCTATGCTCTTTTTGTCCACTGTGCACATCTTCCCATTATGCCTAAGAAGGATTTAGAAAACTTACACATAACTAAACTTCCATAGTAGCCACTGAAAGGACTGAACGAACTCAATGATTATCTGTTAGAAGCAAAACCAGACATAATGGGAATTGTAGAGACTAAACTAAGAGGTGAAATACCATCCACTGTTATCGGACAAGGTTTATACAACTACTGGATAAAAAACAGGGACAAGAAACAGGGAGGGGGAATCATGTTCTTGGCCAAGAAAGACCTAAAGGTGACAAAAATTGCAGAGGGCAAAGGTAATGCTGAATTGATCATGATAAAAGTCGAAGGCAAGAATATGAAGAGTAGAAAGTTTGTGGTGACTTATGTGCCTCCAAAAACAAGCGCTTGGAAAGAAATTGAACATAAAAAAATGCTAGATGACACAAGAAAATCACTCAATGAGATACTAATGGGTAAGGGTAATCTGGTAGTTATGGGGGACTTCAATTGCAAAGAAATTTGTTGGGACAGCATGACAGTGCAAGGAGGAGATGACTCGTGGGGCAATGTACTGCTAGATATGACCATGGAGTACACAATGACCCAATGGGTCCATGAAAACACAAGGTACAGAAATAATGAAGAGCCATCGAAACTAGATCTAATATTTACAACAGAGCCTGAAATAGTGCATAAAGTCCAGTATGAGACACCAATTGGAAAGAGTGACCATGTACTCATCGAAACTATACTAAAGGAAGAAATAGACATAGAGAGGAACGAAAAGCATAGGAAAGGAAGACTGAGGTACAACAAAACAGACTTTACAAAACTAAAGACATTCTTCCGGAATGCAAACTGGGAAATATTTTACAGGGAAGAAACAGCAGTGGAAGAGAAATGGAATATATTGATGGAAAACTACAATGAAGGGGTAAACAGGCATGTACCAAGACAAAAGCGAGAGAGAGAGTACATTAAATGTTGGTTCAACAAAAGATGCAGTGAGGCAAAAGACAGAAGGGACAAAGCTTGGAAAAAGTGGAGAAAAGACAAAAAACAAAGCAAATGGCAAATTTATGTTAACTATAGAAATGAGTATGTTAATGTGAGAAGAGAGGAGAAAAGGAACCATGAGAAGGATATTATAGACAAATGCAAAGAGCAACCCAAACTATTCTATCGGTATGTGAATGGTAAACTTAAAAACAAACAGGAATTGGTGAAACTATGCCAAGGAAACATAGAATACACAGAAGATTTAGAGATGGCCGAAGTCATGAACAATCACTTTAAATCTGTTTTCACCAGAGAGAAAATACCGAATTGTGACATAGACGAAAACAAGAAATCTCCCCTCATGAATGAGTTTACAGCATCACTAAAGGAAATATCAGAACATTTATCAAGGCTGGATGTCAGAAAATCACATGGCCCGGACGGTATTGCAAATTGGATTCTAAAGGAGTGCAAAGAAGAACTAACAGACAAAATACACATCTTAATAAACAGCTCACTCAAAGAAGGAAAGATACCCGAGGACTGGAAAAACGCTAACATTGTACCAATACACAAAGGAGGAAACAAAGAAGAACCCACCAACTATAGGCCAGTATCACTAACAAGCACCATTGCCAAAATTTGTGAGAAAATAATCAAGAATAGATGGGTAAAACATCTGGAAGACAATGACATATTAAACCCAAGACAATTCGGATTCAGACAAGGAAGATCATGCTCCACAAACTTAATATGCTTTTACTCAAGACTAATAGACATAGTGCAAGAAAGAAATGGATGGGCTGATTGTGCATTCCTAGACTTGCAAAAAGCCTTTGACAAAGTACCACACAGAAAACTACTAAAAAAACTGGAACACATAGGAGGAATACAGGGAAACCTACTAAAATGGATAGAGGACTTTCTGACTGGTAGAAAGATGAGAGTAGTGCTCAGAGAAAAATATTCAGACTGGAAAGAGGTGATCAGTGGAGTACCGCAAGGATCTGTGCTGGCACCAATAATGTTTGCTATCTATATGAATGACATGGATGAGGACGTGAACTGCTACATGAGCTTCTTTGCCGATGACGCCAAACTGCTAAGGAAAATAGAAACTGATGAGGACTGTGAAGCACTGCAAGAAGACCTAAATAGGGTATGGAACTGGAGTCAGAAATGGGAAGTGGACTTTAATACTAAGAAGTGTAGCATAATGGAGTTTGGAAAAAGCAAAAACAGAATATCAGGAAAATATACAATTGGAACCAAAGAAGTAAAGAAAGTAGGATCCGAAAAAGATTTGGGAGTAATTATCACGAACGACCTGTCCTATGATATACAGATTAACAAAATTGTCGGGGAGACTTACAATTTGCTAAGATCAATAAAAGTGGCGTTTACATACTTGGACGAAGACATGATGAAAAAAATATTGGTTACATTGATAAGGCCTAGATTAGAGTATGCAGCGACATTGTGGTCCCCCAGTACCAAAAAGAATATAAAGAAAATAGAAAGAATCCAAAGAGCAGCTACAAAAATGGCACCTGCACTTGCAAACCTATCATACGAAGAGAGATTGGCTAAACTGGAGTTACCGACACTGGAGCAAAGAAGAGAGAGAGGTGACCTATTGACCATCTACAGAATCATGAAAGGCACAGAGGTACTCGATAGTGAGAACTTACTTAACTGGGACAAAAGAAACACAAGAGGACATGGAAAGAAAATAAAAAAACATAGCTATAGAAGAGAACTGAAGAAAAACAGTTTTCCTCATAGAGTTTTGGACACTTGGAACAAACTGGACAATGAAATAGTATGCGCAAAAACCATTCATGAGTTTAAAAACAAACTAGACACTGCAAGATACAAAGGCGGGACAACACGAGCATAGCTCCCCTTCCCGCAAAATACAACTAGGTAAATACAACTAGGTAAAATACACACATTATACCAAAGGCAAATTAAATATACATCCTAAATGGCAATAAGAAAAAAATACTACCCAAATTTTAACCTGAAACAGACTTCCTTGTAAAAAATAGAAACAAAACAAATGGGAAGAAAAATTTCTTTGAAGGAGAAAAAAAACTGTGTGTGTTTTGTGTGTGTGTATTTACCTAGCTTTATTATAAGGGAAGGGGACCAATGTTTGTTGTGACCCCATCTTTGTATCTCTCAGCACCTAGTTTGTTCTTAAATTCTTGTATGGTTTTTGCACACACTATTGTTTCATTCAATTTGTTCCAGACATCCATCACTCTGTGTGGAAAACTATTTTTTTTTTTTTTTTTTTTTTTTTTTAGATCTCTTCTATAACTATACTTCTTGAACTTCTTTTTATGTCCTCTTGTTCTTCTTTTATCCCACTTTAATAAGTCTTTTCTGTCAAGGATTTCCATACCTTTCATGATTCTATAAATAGCCAAAAAATCTCCTCTTTCTCTTCTTTGTTGCAGGGTTGGTGGTTCCAGTTTAGACAATCTTTGTTTATATGTCAATTTTGAAAGTGTTGGTGCCATTTTTGTTATTGCTCTTTGGATTCTTTCTAATTTCTTTATATTCTTTTTAATGCTGGGGTGTCCATAGTGTTGTAGTGTACTCCAATCTTGGTCTTATCAGTGTGACTAATATTTTTTACCATTATTTCATTCAAGTAATTAAAAGCCACCTTTATTGATCTTAGTAAATTGTAGGTTTCTCCAACTATTTTGTTTATATATTTGTTTGGTAACATGTCTTTGTTAATAATTACTCCTAGGTCCATTTTGAAGTTAACTTTTTTTTTTTTTTTTTACTTTTTTCCAATTTTATATTGTCCTGGTATTCTTTTTTTTATTTTCCAAATTTTATTATACTAGATTTCTTGATGTTGAGGTTCACTTCCCACTTTTGGCTCCATTCCCAGACTTTGTCCTAGTCTCTCTTTAGTGGTTCAGTCTTTTTCTGTACTTACTTTCTTTAGTAGTTTTGCGTCATCTGCAAAGAAGTTCATATAACATTGTACACCTTCTTCCATGTCATTTATATATATGGCAAACATAACTGGAGCCAATACTGAACCTTGTGGGACTCTACTTATCATTTCTTCCCAAGTTGAGTTTTTATCTCTTAAGTACCTCATTTTTCTCCCATTCAAGAAATCTTCCATTTCAATAACTTTCCTTGTACATCTGTTGTTTCAAGTTTTCTTAATAGCTTTTTGTGTGGTATTTTATCAAATGCCTTTCGTTAATCCAGGAAAGCACAATCTGCCCATCCATCCCTTTATGCATATCTATTAACTTTGAAAAAACAAATCAAGTTTGTGGCACACAATCTTCCTTGTCTAAAGTCAAATTGTTTTGGATTCACTATATTGTTTTCTTCCAGATGTTTAGTCAATCTACTTTTGAGAACTTTTTCACATATTTTAGCTATTGTGCTTGTAAGGGAGACCAGTCTATAGTTTGTTGGGTCTTCCTTATCTCCCCTTTATATATTGGCACAATATTTGCAATCTTGCAGTACCTTTCCTTCTCTGAGTGAGCAATTTATTATCTTATATATTTTGTCCGTTAGTTCATCTATACATTCTTTTAATATCCAATTTGCAATTCCGTCCAGGCTGTGTGATTTTCTGACATCAAGGTTTATTATTTGGTCCCTTATTCTGTGTCACAATTATTTCTTTCATGGGGTGGGGCGATCTTTCTCCCTTTCCTTCATCCCAATTGTATTTACCTAGTTGTATTTTACTGGAAGGGGAGCTATGCTCGTGGTGTCCTGTCTTCATATCTCATTTTATCTGAACTGTTTTTAAATTCATTAATTGTTTTTGCACACACCACTTTTTCATCCAACTTGTTCCAGATGTCTATTACTCTATGGGGAAAGCTATTCTTTTTCAGGTCTCTTCGATAACTGTCTTTCTTGATTTTCTTTCCATGTCCTCTTGTATTTCTACTATCCCATTTTATTATATCTTCTCTATCAATAGTTTCTATGCCTTTCATGATTCTATAAATAGTTATCAAGTCTCCTCTCTTCTTTGCTCTAATGTCTGTAGTTCAAGTTTTGTTAGTCTCTCTTCATATGATAGTTCTGAGAGTGTTGGTGCCAATTTTGTAATTGCTCTTTGTATTCTTTCAAGTTTTGTTATACATTTTTTGTACTTGGTGACCACATCGTCACTGCATATTCCAATCTTGGTCTTATCAAAGTAACTAGTATTTTCTTCACCATTTCTTCGTCCAGGTATGTAAATGCCATTTTGATTGCTCTTATTAAATTATAAGTTTCTCCAAAAATTTTGTTTATATGTTTCTCAGGGGACATATTATTCATAATAATGACTCCCAGGTCCTTCTCATTTTCTACTTTTTTATTTCTTCTTCTCCCAATTTATATGATCCCACTATTCTTTTTTTGTTTCTTCCAAATTCCATTATACTACACTTCTTGATATTGAATTCCATCTCCCACTTCCTACTCCATTCCCATACTTTATTGAGATCCCTCTGTAGTGACTCACAAACTTCTTCAGTGTTCACTTTTTTGTGTATTTTCATTTGTGAATACAGATTTAAAATGTTTGTTCATAATTTCAGCCATTTCTACATCTATACATTCCGCATTCTCTTGATGCTGTTTCACTATTTCCTGTTTATTTTTTAATTTACCATTTAAATATCTAGAATAATTTAGGTTGATCCTTACATTTGCCTATTATGTCTTTTTCATAGTTTATTTCTTCTTCCCTGCATTAAATGAAATACTGAAAGGAGGAAACTTAGTAATTATGGGTGACTAAAAAAATATATTGGGAGATGACGGAGGAAGGTGGAGAGGACCTATGGAGAAATATACTACTGGACATGACCATCGAATACACAATGACTCAATGGGTAAAGAAAATACCAGATATAGAATAATGAAGAACTGTTGAGACTAGACTTAATAACATCAAAGCCTGAAATTGTGGATGAAATAGAATACAAGCTACCAGTTGGGAAGAGTGACCACATACTTATTGAGGAAATCTATTTGGGAAGAAATGAGAAACACAGAAAAGGAAGACTAATGTACAACAAAACAGATTTTGTGAAACTCAGAACATTTTTTCAAAAAGCGAATTGGGAAAACTTCTTTAATGAAGAAACAAAAATGGGAGAGAAATTAACAATATTAAAAGAAATATATAATGAAGGAATAGGTAAACACATATCAAAACAAAAACAGGAAAAGGTGAACATTAATTGCTGGTACAACAAAAAATGTGGTGAGGCAAAAGATAGAAGAGACAAAACTTGGAAAAGATGGGAGAAAAAAAAAAAAAATTGAGTAAGTGAATATGTAAAAATCAAAGTGTCGCAGCATACTCCATTCTAGATCTTATTAGTGTGACTAATATCTTTTTTAACATTTCTTCATCTAAATACGAAAAAGCCACCTCTACTTATCTAAGGAAGTTGTAGGATTCTCTGATAATTTTGTTTCTTTGTTTATCAGGGGACAAGTCATTTGAGATAATTACACCCAGGTCTTTTTCAGAGCCCACTTTCTTCACTTCCTTTGTTCCAATTCTATATTGTCCTGATATTCTTCTTTTACTTTTTCAGAATTCCATTATGCTATATTTATCAATGTTGAAGTCTACTTCCCATTTCTGACTCCATTTCAAAACCTTGTTTAGGTCTCTCTGTAGGATTTACAATGTTTCAGTTTTCACTTTCCTCAACAATTTAGCATCATCTGCAAAGAAGCTCATGTAATATTACACATCATTATCCATGTCATTCACATAAATAGCAAACATTATTGAAGCCAATACTGATTCCTGTGGAACTCCACTAATTACCTCCTTCCAACCTGAACACTTTTCTCTAAGCACTACTCTCATTTTTCTTCCATGTAGGAAATCCTCCATCCAATTTAGTAGGTTACCTTGTATCCCTCCTTTGTTTTCCAGTTTCTTGATCATTTTTGTGTGGTACTTTGTCAAAGGCTTTTTATAAGTCTAGGAAAGCACAATCAGCCCATCCATCCCTTTCTTGTATTATATCTATTGGTGTTGAGTAGAAACAGATTAAATTTGTAGCACATGATCTTCCCTGTCTGAATTCAAATTGTCTCGAGTTTATTGTTTTCTTCCAGGTGTTTTATCCATCTATTCTTGAAAGTTTTTTCATAAATTTTGGCTACAGTGCTTGTAAGGGAGGCTGATCTGTAATTTGTTGATTCTTCTTTGTTTCCTTGTTTATATATTGGTACAATGTTGGCATTTTTCCATTTTTTTTTTCTTCTATGAGTGAGCAGGTTGTTATGTTGTATATTTTGTCCATTAGTTCTTCTTTATGTTCTTTTAGTATCCAATTTGCAATTCCGTCTGGACCATGTGATTTCCTAACATCAAGGTTCATTAATTGATCCATTATTTCTTTTTGTGTTATTCTTATTTACCTCGTGGGGGGGGGGAGATCACACTTCACTTCCTTTGTCACAATGCTGTACTTTTTCTCTAGTGAAAACCACCTTGAAGTGATTGTTCATGACTTCAGCCAATTCTAGATCTTCTGTGTATTCTATATTTCCATGGCATAGTTTCACCATTTCCTGTTTATTTTTTTAGTTTACCATTCACATATCTATAGAATAGTTTGGTTTGATCTTTACATTTTTCTGTGATGTCTTTTTTATAGTTTCTTTTTTCCTCTCTGCACACTTTTACATATTCATTTCTATGGTTGATATATATTTGCCATTTTCCAGGTTTTATTTTTTTTTTTTTATCTTTTCTCCATCTTTTCCAAGCTTTATCTCTTCTACTTTTCACCTCACTGCATCTTCTGTTGAACCAGTATTTAATGTACACCTCTTGTTTCTGTCTTGATGCACATTTATTCACTCCATTATAGATTTCTATCACTTTTTTCTCTTCAATGTAGAATGTTTCCCAATTTGCATTTTGAAATAATTTCTTAAGTTTCCCAAAGTCTGTTTTGTCCATATATATTTCTTCCTTTAGTTCAGCCTGTATAAGTATGTGGTCACTCTTTCCAAATGGTGTCTTGTATTCAATTTTATCCACAATTTCTGGTTCTGTTTTAAATATCAACCCCTTCCATACGGTGCCGCATACGTAGGCGGCATGAGGAGCAAGTGGATACGTGAGGCTGCCATATCGGCATCTTGATTATATTTATTGTAGTTGCCCCTGCATAATGACATACTCTCTAAACTGTCATCACATTTTCTATGGTTATCAAAATTCACGTGTGAAAGAGAACAATCAATATAAGCGGTGACTATATTTTATGATTCGAGTATTATTATGACACATCGTACGTCTGGCAGCTAATGCTGCCCGCAAGATTTTGGCCCGTACTGAAGAGGTTAAATCCAGTCTCAACAGTTCATTACTTCTGTATCTGGCATTTTCATTTACCCATTGTGTCATTGTATGTTCTATGGTCATGTCAAGTAATACATTTCCCCATAGATCCTCTCCACCTTTCACTGTCATCTCTTCCCAACAGATTTCTTTGCAGTTAAAATCTCCCATAAGTACCAGGTTACCTCCATCCTTCAGTATCTCATTTAATGAATGCCTTGTATCATCTAACATCTTAGAATGCTCACCCTCTGTCCAAGAGCCCATTTTTGGGGGCACAAATCACCACAAACTTTCTACTTTTCATGTCGCTGTCTTCAACATTTATCATGATAATTTCCACACTGTTTTTACCCTCAGTAACCTTCATCACATTTATGTTTTTCTTGGCCAAGAACATGACTCCTCCTCCCTGTTTCTCGTATCTGTTTTTGTTCCAATAATTGTATAACCCATGTCCAACATAATGTGGTAGTGGACCCCTTAATTTCATCTCCACAATTCCCATTATGTCTGGTTTTTCATCTGACAGGTAATCATTTAGTTCATTCAATCCTAAGATTAATTTGTCTATGTTAGTATATGCCACATTTAATTTTTTCCTTCTCCATCCTGTTTTCTGTTTCTTTTGTTTCGCTTACCTTAATGTACCATTTTCTCAGCCTCATGTCTAAGACCCTCTCTGTTCTCTTTGCATTTTTCCTTAGCTTCACCTCTTAGTGTCTTCTCTCTATTTCCTCAACATTCATTTCTCTTTTTTATCCATATAGTGTTGTAATGTTCACTGCTAACTTGCTTGATTTTGCTAATATGTCTTCTGCTACCATTTGTGATCTTTGTTTTATCTTTAGATGTAGATTTCTTTCTTTACAATACTGTCCCACTCTATACACTTCTATATCTTTCTCTACTTCCTGGTCATCATCTTGTACTTCTTTTAGAATTGTTATTGCTTTTTCTTTTTCTGCTTTTTCTCTCATGTACCTCACCAGACCATGTTTTTCCTTTAATCCATATATCACAATACGCTTTTTCTATTCACTGTATCTCTGACCCAATTTGATTTTTCTTTGGTAACTGGAATAATTGTGTCCTTTGCATTTTCCTGCATCTGTTGTTGTACTATTTCTTTAAAGGCTACCTCTTCATTTCCTCTATTTTCATTCCATTTCTTAATCTTCTGCAAATTTTCTTCACCAAAGTTTTATTCAATTCTTTCAGATTTTGTCTGTATTTTGTGATTTACCTCTCTTCTTAAATTCTCACTATTGGTATTATCACTGATTTTCATCTTTTCATTTTCACGTTTAACCTCAATTAGATATTTTTTTAATTCCCTTAGCTCATTACTTAGTTCAGAATGTGTTTTCTTTAGTTCACATATCTCATTGTTAGCTTTAAAAAGGCCTTTCTTTAAATTCACAATTTCTTTCCTTAGTACTATGAATTCTTTTTCTCACAAGTGTGTGTGTATTTACCTAGTTGTATTATATGGGAAAAAGAGCTATGCTCGTAGTGACCCGTGTTTGTATCTCTCAGCATCTAGTTTGTTCTTAAATTCTTGTATGGTTTTTGCACACAATATTGTTTTGTTCAATTTGTTCCAGACATCCACCACTCTGTGTGGAAAACTATTATTTTTTTTTTCAGATCCCTTCTATAACTATCCTTTTTGAGCTTCTTTTCATGTGCTCTTGCTTTTCTTTTATCCCACTTTAATAAGTCTTCTCTGTCATGGACTTCTATGTCTTTCATGATTCTAAATATCCAAAAGCTCTCCTCTTTCTTTTCTTTGTTTCATGAGTGGTAGTTCCAGTTTAGATGATCTTTGTTCGTCTGTCAATTTTGAAAGTGTTGGTGCCATCTTTGGACTCTTTCTAATTTCTTTATATTCTCTTTTGTGCTGGGTGTCCATAGTGTTGGTCTTATCAGTGACTAATATTTTTTACCATTACTTTATTGAAGTAATTAAAAGCTACCTTTACTGACCTTAGGTGATTGTAGGTTTCTCTGACTATTTTGTTGATATGCTTGTCTGGTGGCATGTCTTTGTTAATAATTACTCCTAGGTCCTGTTTGGAACTAACTTTTTTACTTCCTTTGTACCAATTTAAAAAAATATTGTCCTGATATATGTATATTTTTTTATTATTATTTTTTTTCCAAACTCTATCATACTACATTTCTTGATATTGAAGTTCACTTCCCACTTTTGGCTCCATTCTCAGACTTTGTAGAGGTCTCTCTGTAGTGATACGGAGAGATACAAAAACAGGTCACTACGGGTATAGCTCTCATCCCGTAAAATGCAACTAGGTAAATACATATGTACATACATACATACATATATATATATATATATATATATATATATATATATATATATATATATATATATATATATACAGGGTGTTCAGGATAAATTTGACACCTTTTTGGAATGGAAAGAAAAATGTCATATCTTGGCCAAAAATTTATGTATTCTAAAAATTCAAAATGCATCTCTTAGAGGATCTTTTGCTAAATACAGCTCACTCAAAGAAGCTGTCCTCAGTCTCCACAGCAGCCTCCAAGCAGGACCTGAACCTGGAACATGTGGCCTTCATGGTGTCCTTCAAGAGATGCCTGAACACCAGTTTGATCCTGGCAATTAACTCATCCTTTGTATTGCAGGCAGTACGATTGGTGTTTATTTCAACTGAGCCCCACACATAATAGTCCATGGGGTTGCAATCAGGCAAGTTGGGGAACCAGATGTTGGGAATGGTGAAGCCACAAAAGTTCTCAGACACTTCTGGGTTTTTCCTGCGATGTGACACAGAACTGAGTCCTGATGCCACATGTATGGTCTTTCCGCAGCCACCTTCTCCATCCAGTGCTTGACAACAGTGGACAGAAACTCAATATAGCCATCTGAAGTGAGTCTGAGACCCTTTTCAAAGATGTGGGGTGGCATTACATGGCCTTCACTGGAAACACACCCAAAGACCATTGGAAAGAATCCAGAGAGCAGCCACAAAAATGGCTCCTGCACTTGCAAACTTGTCATATGAGGAGAGACTGGTTAAACTGGAGTTACTGACTCTGGAGCAAAGAAGAGAGAGAGGTGACCTATTGACCATTTACAGAATCACGAAGGGCACAGAAATACTCGATACAGAGGACTTGTTAAACTGGGACAAGAGAAGCACATGAGGACATGGAAAGAAAATAAAAAAACATAGCTACAGAAGAGATCTGAAGAAAAACAGTTTTCCATATAGAGCGGTGGACACTTGGAACATCCTGGACAAAGAAATAGTGTGCCCAAATATCATTCATGAATTTAAGAGCAAACTAGACACTACGAGATACAAAGGTGGGACACCATGAGCGTAGTTCCCCTTCCCACAAAATACAACTAGGTAAATACAGTTTCAGGGAACTTGGTCTTCATGAAGTGCAGGACTTCATGTGGACTCTAGGCTAGCCACCTGTTGTTCTGCACATTGTGCAACTCGTCCTGGCAGAAGTTGTTCTTGTATGAGAAGAAACAGAGCATCCCTCACTTGACTGGGTGTTTGCCCTTGTTGAGGAGTTTCTTGGCTTTTGTAAGGCAGTTTTCTTGGCCCTTGGTGCAGAGTAGTTGGCCCTTGCACCTCTTGTATGAGGAGCAGCGAAGATCCTCATTCAGCGCTTTCTTCATAGTTGCCACTCCAATACCCATCTCTCTCACCAAGGTCTGCATTGCCTTGCCTGGATCTTGCTGCACCTTCTTTTGTAGCTTCTCAATGAATTTCATTGTGCAGATAGAGTTAGAATGCCTGCTATGATCTTTCCTACTAGCCACTGTTTCCACATCTGTTGCAATTCTCCAGCTCACATCTCATGGCCTTCACAGTATTCAAGGAGCACGGAGTTGCAGCTAAGATTTAAATTTCTTTTAATTTGGCACGAATCATCATGATGTAGGTCACTCTCTTCCAATATTCCAGTGTTTTCCATTCATCCATGCTCTCTAGCTCTCACACCCACCAATAGTACACAGAATCAGCTATCCATTGCACTTTAGTGCTATTAAATCCTTCAAATGGTTCTGAAATGACATTAGGTAAAATAATTATTAAAGTTATCCTAAACACCTTTATATATATATATGCATATATATATATCATATATATATATATCATATATATATATATATATATATATATATATACATATATATATATATATTGCAAAAATAATCACAAAAAATATGTGACTAAATGATCATGCAGAAACCACAGGGAAATTAAAGTTCGGAATACTAAACATTTTTGTCTATTACAACATCCTCAGATGTCATAATCGACGAAAACGTTTAGCATTCCGAACTTTTATTTCCCCTGTGGTTTCTGCATGAATACACACACACACACACACATATATATATAGACATATATATATATATATATACAGATATATATACATATACATATATATATATACATATATATATTTATATATATATTTGTATATGAATATATATATATATATATATATATATATATGTATATATATGTATGCATATGTATATAATATATACGAATATATACATATATATATATATATTATATATGAATATATATATATACACACACATATATAAAGAGAAGGATCTTGGAATATTTGGGAGATAGAGAGGAAAAGTCTGAATGTTCTGACTTTGGGAAATATAGTAGTTGTCATAAGAATAGAATTCATGAAACCTGTATAGAAGAGGCAGAAAACAGGGGTAGGAAAGGAGTTGTTGCAATAGGTGGATCGCAGAATGTTGAGGTGGTTTGGCATATGGAATGAATGAACGAGGAATGACTGGCAAAGAGTGTAAAGGACAGAAATGGACTGAAGGAGACTGAGATGAACACCACAAATGAGATGGATGAATTGGGTAAAGGAAGTGTTGAATGCACATAAAATGTCTGTCAGAGAGGGAAGAGTGGAAATAACAGGAGTGAATGGATGATATGACCTAAATAAATATTTTCATCTGCTTCATAAATTATTCTGACTGGATGAGGGTGTTACTGAATGATGAAGTTGTACAAGTTGAATCAGCTCCAGCTATCAGGCACTACTCTGACCCAACTAGTGTCATAAGAGATAGGTATACCATTCAACTCCAAGGTGCTGAGATAGGAGGGGGTGTTAAAAATGGGTATTAATGGTGTATGATGTGGGTATGTGCTTTGACTCTCCCACCCCTTCCTTGTAAGATTAAGCCAACAAAAAGCAGCAATCTAATTAACTCCTGGCCTAGTAGAAGGGCATCATGAAGTCATGAAAAAAAAAACATAATTTTGTGTAATAGCCTACAAGAGGACATAGTTCAATCTAAAACTATAAATTAATTTAAAAATAATTTTGATTAATGGAGAAAAAGAGATGGCACCCCATATTTATAGCTCTTTTCCAATATATAGAATTATGTAAAAAAACACACATACACTTACATATAAACACAAGTATACCTGTATATCATAATTAGACAAGTACACACATTAAAATAATATATATATATATATATATATATATATATGTATTTTATTCAATACCAAATGTATGTTTGAACCTTAAGTGAGCCTTACCATTTCATAGCAACTTAACTGAAAGAATGTGAGGAAGAAAGATATAAGGTTAAGGGGCTGATATTTCTTAAGAGCAATGTCACTAACACAGATTTCAACTCAAGCGTGTTGCTTAGCAAGAATGTTTAGGACTGGATATATAGATCCCAACATGACTGCATGAGAACAAAGTCTCTCACACAGAATTTTTGTGAGCAACATGGTGTGAACTGAATGTTACGGGCAGCAAACATGATGATTTTTAACTCATTCTGAAATACTTTCCAAACTTAAAAAATACATAAATAAAAGAAATAAATATAACAAATTCTCTGTTCTAAACCAAAGTACTGTTGGTACATACTTTCCACATGTAAATGAAGAAATAAAAGTGAAGACATGAAGATGCTTTGCATGTAATGAAGAGCTCCACTTGTTACTTATCAAGACTAAACAGAATTTCAAATTAAATTTCCTATCATACCAACACAAATCTTTCTCCTAGCTATCATTATCACACTTTTTATTTCTTAACATCAAGTAAACCTACATCCCTGCATATTCTCTTAACTATGGTTATGGTATCAGAATATGACAATGAACCTGTTTAATGCACCTATGTTGGTTTATCTTACTTTCCTACATAGGAACTGTAGCATGGTATTATCAAAAGGCATGCAAAAGTCTATAAGCAATCATCATAGTAAATCAAAGAAATTTAACATAAGATGCCATACCATAATCTAAAATGAAAACCATGAAATTCAAAAGTAGAAAATAAGTACTTGGTGAAAAGGTTGTTGATATTATTTTCTTGGAACAACTATTTACCTCCAAACAAATCCATCCCCAAACCCTGACAGCCAACAATGGGATGACTGAGACAAGACAGAGTGAGTAAAAGAGTAATAAGCCTAAAATCTATACAAGGTATGCATCCAGTCATAATGAGTCCTACAAAATACATGATGCCTATTTTAGGATGAGGCAAATCAATTGTCATACTCAACACACATCAAAACCAAGCAGGTTAAAAGCTCTCTAGTCCTGAGAAAATCAATAATATTTACATATTCATGAAGAGCTTTGATTAAGTTGAAGTTCCATATGAAAAGAAGTCAGACTACATTTCAACTCTGTATATCCATTCATCCTATATAACTAATTTCATAACAATGCTTGGTTCAACCACTGCAATGCACAATATTCTACACAAACACATTAACTAAAGCCCCTAGCATAATCCCACCTGAGCCACAACTATAATCAATCCTGAGGTATGAATTGAGGTAATCCTGTTAATAATACATTGTGGTTCATAATATTCTGACATCTGTATTTGAGACAACTGTAAATAATAGTATGGGGTTCTTAACAGTACCTATACTGAAGGACCATGAGAAACAGTACTAGCAAACAAAAAAAGTACGGTACAGCAAGCAAAGAAAGAAGTGGTGCAGAATATAAACAAGGGCAGAATGAAATAAATAATCAGTGCAAAGTAGGTGATAATGAAGAGCAGAAAAGAGGAAGTAAAGAACTGGGGGAAAAAAGAATGACAAACTGCAAATGGAAAGAAACAGCAATTCCAGAGACTTCTTAGAGCAAACTTGTGGGAGAGGCATGAAGTGGATATAACCGAGATCAAAGAAGCAATGGAGAAAATGCATATGGGTATGAGAAAATGGGTGTGGGAGACTGCAATACATAAATGCTATGAAAGACAAAGATGCAAGTGACTGGAGATAACAAAAAGGTGGAGATGGAGTGTGGAAGATGAAGATTTGGAAATTATTAATAAAGTGGAAGCTAACAAGAAATACTGTAGGATGTGAGTTTTTATGATTATAAAAAAAATTAAGAGTGAGATTATAATATAGATATTATTTTTGGCAATTCTTTTACTTTTGCACATAGCACATACAAGGCATATAACTACTATAGATTTCCATTAAATTTATAAGTAGCTGTAACAGCATACTTATTCTTGGCAAGTACTTTTTGATGTTCTACCAAGAATGACCTACTTGCCCTCTGTATCAAATGTTTCATATTTTGCCATACACACCAGAGTTATTATATGTTTGTGGCAATTTTGTGTTATGAACAAATTTCATTGAAAAAAGTAGATCTATTCAAAGTAAAAATTAAAAAGTATCATACCCCTGCATAATTAGAAAAAAGTACCCAATTTTTTGTGTGGGGTTAAAGCTTGTGCATTTTTAATGACTGTAACTCATTTGGTAGGCCTCCATTCTCACAGTAATGTTGACTAATCATATTGGTGGTAGTAAACTCCATTACTACTCAATAAGTAAACCCTCATCTATGATGCATGCTGCTTAAAATGTACAAATACAATATATACATGAGGAGTTTGTGATATTTTGTTCCTTTTTCCAAGTCCCCATACTTCTTGCTCTGCACATTCTTACAATACTGATGTTATTTTATGAATGCTATCATTACTTCTTTTTTTGTCTGATACATATAATACCATATATACTTCCATTATATCATTTTTTTATTTCTTATATTTACTGTTATTATTTAATTTCATTCCTCTCAGTTACATTATCTTAAAATATTCTGACAAGAATAACTGCACAGGGTGAAATATCAGTAAATGAATTCTATTTCTATGAGTTATATTCATAGTATTCAGAGGTAATATGAATTGCAGTTAATATCAATCCTGTTATAGGGTTGGTCTTGAAAAGGCAATGCCTCAGCAATGTGAGCATGTGTAGACAAAAAACACACAAATTTGAGGAAGGAAAAAATCTATCATAAATTCTTCATTTACATAGAGTATTTTTAGATTTAAAGCAGCAAACATATTGAATGAATTTTCATTCTTCATATAGCAACTAAAGGAAAACTAAATTAGGATGGCCCAGGGTAAAGGAGTTTAATAGCATGGTTGCTGGGGGATCAGGTGATTTCGACCCAAGGTGATTTCAGCCCGATGATTTCGGCCCAGGGTTTTTCTGGGCCAAAATCACCGGTGATTTCAGCCCAGCGAAAATAACCTTTTAAGCTTGAAGGCTTGGTGGCCTGGCTTGGTGCACTGTATAATTTCAATTTAGATAATTTGTTTAATAAATTTCATTTCGTTTTCACACAGTATGTGCAGAAAATGTTGTTACTTGAAATGATATATAAGTAATTTTTTAAAATTCTTTTAATAATATATTTTCTTTCAATAGTAAGTAGATAATAATAGCAACATTTGGAGGACTGGCCAAAACGTCCTACCCTGCAGAGTTCTGGCCAAAACGTCAGGGGCCGAAATGTCTGTGGCCGAAACATCCTACATTCGATGCACTCCCCTCCTGCATCCTCACTAATGATGTTGAACTTCTGGGCTGGGTTGTTCAAAACAAATTTTTGCATTATTTTGGCGTTAAATCTACCTTGACATTAAACATCATGGTAACACAGAACGTTACCATGACATTTAACAAGATAAACTAACGCCAGAATTAGTTTTTTGAACAACCCAACCCTAGACTCCATGTTATATGTTATCAGTGTTAGGCAACTTTTTTTTATTAAAAGAATTTAAAAAAAATTACTTATATATCAGTGTTAGGCAACTTTTTTTTATTAAAAGAATTTAAAAAAAATTACTTATATATCATTTCAAGTAACAATATTTTTTGCACAACTGTGTGAAAACAAAATGAAATTTATGAAACAAATTATCTAAATTGAAATTATACAGTGCATCAAGCCAGGTCACCAAGCCTTCAAGCTTAAAATGTTATTTTTGCTGGGCCGAAATCACCGGTGATTTCGGCCCAGAAAAACCCTGGGCCAAAATCATCGGGCTGAAATCAACTTGGGCCGAAATCACCCAAAACCGTTGCTGATAGCTACAAGTGTCTTGAATGATTTAGTCAGACATAAATGAAATGTGTTTAAAAAAATCACTTAGTATTTTGGAGCAGCTATGAAAAAAGGGTAAAGTGTATCAGCCTAATACAGATAAAAAATATAGCAAGATAAAATAGGTATTTATAGTTACTTGCTTTAAAAAGATGTATGCTAAGTTTATCCAATATTGAAATATTCCACTATGACAGGCCTAGACTACCAGTATTGCTCAAAGGCTGGGTTGCATTATATATGAAATCAGGCCTCTAGCCAGGACTTGAAATTTGGGGGCTTTACTCTTTTATGTTTTCCCTCTACACACATTTCTATCAGAAAGTCTTGCATAAACATGAAGCAGACTAATTTTCATTATACAAAGTATGATATATATTGATGACTTTTATCATTAATATTTATCATATTATTCATCAAGGTATTATTATCATTATCATGATCATCTTTAGAATTTTGTCTGGAGGTGCTTGTGATCTTTTTTTTTTTTTTTTTTGTAGGGGGGAGGACTAAGCTCCCCTAGCTCATGTGGCTACAGCCCTGCATGAGATGTCAGAAAAAATATATATATTAACCTCCAAAGAATCATGAGAAGCACTATACAAGAAGCAGAATTATACATGATGATATCCTTTAGGAGGAACAGAAGAATGAATATAGATGTTAAGCAGAAGAAAATGATGCACACTAGATAGGAAGTGAAAGTAACTAGAATGGAAAACATAAAAAGAGAAATGACAAGAAAGCAAAGTAGAAGGTGATGGATTAGAGAAGAATAAAATATGATGCAGAGGAATTGACATTTTCAACACTCATACTTCATAGGTTTTATTCAGGCTGATGTTTGAAAATTTTACTCAGCAAAATACCACACTTCAGGGATTCTCAATTCATAAAGACCACATTTCAGTGTGGAATCCTCTCCTTACCTAAAATCATCTGATATTATCAACAACAAAATCTATAAGGAATTCCATTATGATGAAGGATAAGTGCTACATTAGCTACAATATAAAAGATGAAATAAAAAAGAATACATTAGGACAGAAAAATGAGTGAAGTGAGGGAGAGAAAGAAGATTGAAGAGCAGAGGAAAAAATTAAGAGAAACAGGACTAAGGAGTGTTAATGAATTCATGAGTGAGAAAAAAAAGGGATGGTAACAGGCAGAGGCTGAGTGAAGGCATTCTGAATCTAAATCATGATTGAAATTAGGGCAATGCACATGAAAATAAAGCAACAGAAAGAAAGAGGTAAAACATGCTGGAAGAAAGGGACCAACAAAGGCTTAAAAAAAAAAAAAAAGAGGTATCATATATCACTTTTAGGCAGTGTAGAGAGACCCTAGGAGTAGATGACTTCAAAGGCAACTTAAAAATGAAAGTCACAAAAGATGTGCTCACAATGAAGATGCAGAACACAATACCCTTATATTAATGCACTTGTTCATCAAACACCTTTCACAAGCAACATCATCAAGTACCCTCACATCAACCAAATACTTAACCAAGCATAAATAAAAAATGAGTCAACATCCTTTGCAACACACGACTGTAGAACAGGTTTCAAATCATCATATCTGCTGCACTGTACCCTGAGATTCTAAATCACATCCTATTGAACCAAATCATATCATACAGTGCCAACCTCTCACATTCCTCTTCACAGTGATTCCCAGCTGAGTTCCCAGCAATAGGTACATACTCCCTGAATGATGGGGCTATCATATTGTTCTTATTGCATAATGTGGAAAAAAGTATTACACTGTTGAATAAGAATCTGAAATGTAAATGAGACAGAAACTGGGTTATGAAATAAACAATAAATGAGGTACAAGGTTTGTACAGTAGTTTGAGCATTCTTGGTATAAAGTATCCTCCATTAATGGTGATGAAAAAGATGTGTACTTTCTATGTAATAATAATCACTTTAATTCTTGTCAGTGTACTTGCTGTCTAAACTGTGAAATAGTTATAACAATCCTGAAAGCCGAATGGGAGGTCCATGGGACGTCATCTTGAACACTTACAGGTCTCATAATGCCTCCTAGTGCTTCCTCCTTTATTACTGTGAGGAGCAGGACCTGACAGACATGGCCTGAGGGTAAGGGAAAGACCTGAATATACTCACAGTACTGTCAACACTACTATTGCCACAAACACTGACCACATAATAATATTTGGACAGCTGGATGTCTGACTTGGCAAGTAGTGGTAAGGGTTTATAAGATAAGGACACGACCTGAAAATGGTCCCCATGTCCCAGACTCCACTCTAACATCTGTACGTAGAGGGGGTTGGGGTTGGGGGTGTTGGGATTGGGTGTGTGTGTGCATGGGAAAGGTGTGGCCATGAGGCAGCACACTGGTTGCCACGACGACGAAGAGTGCCTGGCACCCCAAATGTCTAAGTGCCTGAGGAGGGTGCCAGGCCAGGGAAGAAGGGAAGCAGCAGAGAAAGTTGCCAACACCTGAGGGTCAACGGTGTGGGCAACCGGGCAGAGCTCCTCTGTCTCCTTCACACTGTCTTGGATTTGATTAATAATAATAGTATAAAACTGAGGTAGAGCGTTGATTGATACAATCTGATAAACCTGCTAGTGAAATGAGGATAACAGGATTTATGAATGAGGCAGTGCCCTGTGTGGCACGGCATGTCCTGGAGGATAAGTTGCATTGTATGGAGACATGGCTAACCCGAATGGCACAAAAAATAGGACCCCTGAATATCTTGACATGAGGTACATACGTATGTGGTTCGATGTGAAGCGAGTCGGCTAATATGCATTTTCCAAACAGTCTGCTCAGTCCTCAACTTCCGTGTATCACAGTAGGGGAAGTCTGAGGACAAAGGCAGAGGGGAAAATGCAGTTGAGAGACCCATTTACCCTGCAGCATGAGAATTAATGTTGCGTCACCCTCCAGCTTGCTAGCAAGGTACTGTGTCATCTGTCAATCAAAGCTCATCATCACTTTTTTTCTTGTGAGGCTAAACAATGGCTACAGGGTGACTACACATCAAAAGGACACCAGAACGAGGTTCCCTCTAAACAATCAGGTGGTGGTGGTATGATATGAGGTGGAAAGGAAGTGGTCCATACCAGAAAAATTTACTACACATAATTGTCAAACCTCGATTCTGTCCAGAGGCATGAGTCAAAGCAATATCATCATATGATACTTCCCCCTGAGAAAATACTATGACCTCCTCTCACACTCCCACCTCCTATACCTCCAAACCCTCCACTTCCACCACTACCTCTACCACCACCATCATTCTCCCCACCTCCACCACTGGCAGCAAGACTGCTACTTGCTCCACCCCCTGCCTTTGTGCCTGGGTGGTAGGAGTTGATGTGGGTCCAAAGAGAGTACTTATTGCGGAAGACCTTGCGACAGTAGGGACAAAGTGCCTCTTCCTGCGCTGAGTGTCGAATCTTGAGGTGCTTCTTCAGGTTGGCTCGGTTACTGATCAGTTTGTGACACACTGGGCAAGGCCTCGCTTCGTACGGGTTGTCCTCTGCCAAGAAAAAGGGGCAAAAATCAATAAATAAAATAACAGGAATAAATCAGGACAAAATTAACAGGAAATTATTTTAAAAAATGCCATGGAGATGTACATAAACAATGAGAACTGAAGAAGAAAATCAATATTAAAGCTTACCTGATGATATTCATATATTATCTGACTAAAACTTAAAATGAACATAAAGAGAAAAGAGAGAGGCATTAAGAGAACTGAATGCTTTACATGACCTTCCAGCACTATAACAGCACCAGCACAGAATAGGCCTTGCTACAGAAACAACTTCATCAGATGACTATTACACAATGGATATAGAACACCTAATCTTACAGTGCCCCACCATAGACATATCAAGACAATACAATATTTCCTCCTTGAGTGACTTGAGGCACACCTGGTAGCTGTTGCTAATTACCTGAGAGTTGTGAGTCTCACGCAAGAGAGACTTGGGGGTAATGGATTGACTGAATAAATAAGACATTTGACAGACCCTAGACACATCCTCTTTGAAATTCTCTTCCATTCCCTTCACATGTTTACATTATCTAAGCATGGCTCTATTCATCTTTTCCACACTCACCATATTCCTATATTTTTCTCTATAATTCAATTTAAAACATTAATTTCTTAGACAAGCAATCTTCATTACTTTCACTTTATTTCAATCTGCTATCCTAAGTGTCTAAATCTCACTCTCAACATCAGCACTGGCTCCACTATGCTCTCCACCATCAACACATTCCTCTTATCAGTATCTTGCTTCCTCTTCAGACTTTTTTAACTGCTCCTGCTATTCTTCTTGTATTAACAACTAGAACATCATTTCCTACTTTATCTCCCCATCTGTTGCCACATCCACCAGGTTCTGAATATTGCCACCTCATCCACCCTCTTTCTTACATACAATAACATAAGCTTTCTCTCACAATGGAGACAACCATGACAAATCATACACCCACATCATAATCAATGGTGTACTATATAATTAAAATACTATAGAATTTCTATTCATTCATTTACCTGTTTTATTTATTTACTTCTTGTGTACCAATAGCTCTTAGCCTCTCATATCAGGAGTGGCTAAATAACAAAAGTATTCCTGTATACTACAAACAGGTAAATTAAGTAAACAAGTACATCATGAGTAAATAAACATATACTTCAGCAAACATGCCATCAAACAACTTTCTCTATACAACCAAAGTTAATGTGATAATAATTATCTGTTTCCACAACCTCGCTGAGGGACCCAACCTGAGGTTTCAGAGAGGAGGGTAAATATCTCACTTGTCCTATTTATAATCTGTATCTCCACTTTTTTGTACTAATTTTTCTGTACTCCTTGATAATCTGAATATATCACGAAAGCACTCGGACTCCGTGTGTTTTTCCTCTTCCTTGTGGACTGTATATTTGTGATTTACGTGTGACTTGTGAAACTTGTGCATATATATATATATATATATATATATATATATAATATATATATATATATATATAATATACACACACACACACACACACACACTTCAACGAACGGACGGCTTAGAGGACGTTCTGAAGAAAAAGTGAAATTTCGTGGATCCCGAAGCAAAGGAAGTACCTATTGTATTTACAGGGTGGGGGGAAATTGCTCGTGGTGTAGGGGAAAGTGAGGAAAAAGGAGAAGGGGAGGGATTATTGAGGGAAATGGAAGGAAATGAGGAAGGAGAGGAATTGGCCCAGGCAGGCAGACGCCATGTAAACAAAAGAGGTCCCGACCAATTTAGTGACGACGAAATGTCTAACAAAAATGTAAAGATTAGAAACATAGATAAGAACAATTCAATGGAAGGTGAGGATAACAATTTACAAGGATTTAAAGAGGGGGAGGCGGATACCAACCTCCCCCGACTAGCAAAACTGGAGGAAAGGCTTGAACAAATGACTGAACATTGGGAGGTTAGGTTCGGTAAAATGTCAAAACTTGCAGAAAAGTTTGAAAGATTGGAAGAATTAGAGAAGGCAAACAAAAACTTAACTGATGAAATAGAAGAACTAAAAAGACATTTAAGAGAAGTAAAAGAGGAGAATAAAGAATTAAAAAGGAACAATAAAGACAATAAAGAAACAATAGCAAAAGAAGCACAGGGTTGGAGAAAGATACAGGAAAATAGTAAAGTTGCATTTACTGATATAATTAAACAGCAAATGAAAGAACAAACTGAAGACTCAGTTATCAAAGTGATGAGACAGAAGGAAAATATTGTAAGAGACTTAGCAGATAAAAAGAAATGTATAATTATATTAGGAATGGAAGAGAAACATAACCCAGATAGAACCTCAAGAATCAAAGAGGAAAATTAAAAAGTAAGCAGTTTACTACAATTAGTTCAGGAAGATGAACCAGAAATAATTAAACAAATCGAAGAGAAGTTCAGACTCGGAAAGTATTATACAGATAAGACCAGACCAATTAAGATTAAATTCAGGTCACAAACGACGGCAGAGAATATCTTATCCAAAACAGGGAAACTAGCAACAAGTGAACAATATAAAAAGGTATGGATAAAAAGGGAAATGAATAAAGAAGAGAGGAAGAAAAAAGAAAAGACTTGAAGCTAAGGAAAAAAACGAGAACAGAACAGAGTCAGAAAAAGAGAGATTCTATTGGAGAGTAGTGAATATGAAAGTAAGGAAATTCGACACACAAGAGAAAAACAAAAGGGAAACAGAGAACACAATGGAAGTGGCAGAAAACTAAAAGTGTCTTACACAAATATAGATGGATTAATAACAGGACTGAATGAGCTGAATGATTATTTGAAGGAAAAAGAACCGGACATAATGGGAATTGTAGAGACAAAATTAAAAGGTCCACTACCACCCAACAGTGTAGGACATGATGCATATAATTATTGGATTAGAAACAGAGAGACAAAGCAAGGGGGTGGAATTATGTTCCTGACTAAGAAGGATATAAATGTGAGGTGTGTCACATATGGAAAGAATACAGTAGAGATGATTATGATAGATGTGGAAGACAGAGATAAGAAGAGCAGAAAGTTTGTGATAAATTATGTGCCTCCAAAAACAGCCTCGTGGGAAGAGAGTGAACATAAAAGTATGTTAGAGGACACAAAGATAACATTGAATAAGATAATGGAAGATGGAGGAAGAATAGTTATGATGGGTGACTATAATTGCAAAGAAATCTGCTGGGAAGAGATGACAGTAAAGGGTGGAGACGGCTCATGGGGAAACGCTCTACTTGAGATGATTACTGACAATACAATGACACAGTGGATACAGGAGAACACTAGGTATAGAAATGAGGAAGAACCATCGAGACTAGACCTAATAATTACATCTGAACCTAGAATAGTGGACAAGATTGAATATAAAACACCAATAAGTAAAAGTGACCACATATTGATTGAACTGGAACTAAATGAAGAAAAATACATGAAAAGAAATGAACAATATAGAAAAGGAAGAATGATGTATGAAAAAACAAACTTTGATCAAATAAGAGAATTCTTTCAAAAAGAAAACTGGGAAGAAATATACAAAGAAGAAACAACGGTGGAAGAGAAATGGAATATTTTGACAAAAATTTACAAAAAAGGAGTGGAAAAGTATGTCCCAAGACAAAAACAAGAAAAAGAATATGTAAAATGCTGGTACAATAGAAGTTGTAGGGAGTTAAAAGACAAAAGAGACAAAGCTTGGACCAGATGGAAAAAAGACAGAAGGCCTGAAAAATGGAAAATATATACTTGTTATAGAAATGAATATGTACAAGCATGCAGAGAGGAAAAGAGAAAATATGAAAAAGATGTCATAGAAAAGTGTAAAGATCAACCAAAACTATTCTACAGATTTGTAAACAACAAATTGAAAAACAAACAAGACTTGGAGAAATTAAGACAAGGAGGAGTTGAATACACAGAGGAAATTGAAATGGCGGAAATTATGAACAAACATTTTAAATCTGTGTTTACAAAGGAGAACATACAACCTGAAGAGATCGAATGGAAAGAGAAAGTCCCTCCCATGAAAGAAATAGAAGTAACAAAGAATTAAATATTGAAACACTTGAGTAATCTTGATGTCAGAAAATCGCATGGACCAGATGAAATAGCAAACTGGATTTTGAAAGAATGCAGGAATGAACTGGCAGACAAAATACATAGCATAATAAACAGTTCCTTGAAAGAAGGAAAAGTTCCAGAAGATTGGAAAAAAGCAAATATAGTACCCATATATAAAGGAGGAAATAAAGAAGACCCTAACAACTATAGACCAGTCTCCCTAACAAGTACAATAGCAAGAATTTGTGAAAGAATTGTCAAAAGTAGATGGGTAAAATATTTAGAAAAAAAACAACGTGTTAAATCCAAGGCAATTTGGATTCAGACAAGGACGATTATGCATCACCAATTTAATATGTTTCTATTCAAGGCTAATAGATATAATACAAGAAAGAGATGGATGGGCTGATTGTGCATTTCTAGACCTAAAAAAAGCTTTTGACAAAGTACCACATAAAAAGTTGCTTAAGAAATTAGAAACTGAAGGAGGAATACAGGGCAAACTGCTTAATTGGATGGAAGATTTTTTGCAAGAAAGGAAAATGAGAGTAGTGATAAGAGACAAACACTCAAAATGGGATGAAGTAATAAGCGGTGTTCCGCAAGGAACAGTTCTGGCCCCAATAATGTTTGCTATATATATTAATGATATGGATGAAGGAATTGAAAGCTATATGAGCTTCTTTGCAGATGATGCAAAACTATTGAAAAGAGTGAGTACGGAAGAAGATTGTGAATCACTACAGAGTGATCTAAATAAAGTGCAGAAATGGAGTAGGAAGTGGGAGATGGAGTTCAATACAAAAAAGTGTAGTATAATGGAATTTGGAAAAAGCAAAAACAGAATAACAGGATCATATAAATTGGGAGAAGAAGGAATAAAAAAAGTAGAAAATGAGAAGGACCTGGGAGTCATTGTTATGAATAATATGTCACCTGAGAAACATATAAATAAGATTTTTGGAGAAACTTATAATTTAATAAGAACAATCAAAGTGGCATTTACATACCTGGATGAAGAAATGGTGAAGAAAATTCTAATCACCCTGATAAGACCAAGATTGGAATATGCAGCAACGATATGGTCACCAAGTACAAAAAAATGTATAAAAAAACTTGAAAGAATACAAAGAGAAATTACAAAATTGGCACCAACACTCTCAAAACTATCATATGAAGAGAGACTGGCAAAACTTGAACTACAGACACTAGAGCAAAGAAGAGAGAGAGGAGATTTGATAGCTATTTACAGAATCATGAAAGGCATAGAAATTACTGATAGAGAGAATCTGATAAAATGGGATGATAGAAATACAAGAGGACACGGAAAGAAAATAAAAAAAGACAGCTACAGAAGAGATCTGAAAAAGAACAGCTTTCCTCACAGAGTAATAGACAGTTGGAACAAGTTAGATGAGAAAGTGGTGTGTGCAAAAACAATACATGAATTTAAAAATAGTTTAGATAAAATGAGATATGAAGACGGGACACCACGAGCATAGCTCCCCTTCCTGTAAAATACAACTAGGTAAATACAACTAGGGTAAATACACACACACACACACACACTGGGAAAAAATTTCAAATGAAGAAACAAAGATGGAGGAGAAATTGAACTTATTACAAGAAAAATACCAGGAGGGAACAGATAAATATGTACCAAAGAAGAAACAAAAAAGGGTTTACACAAAGTGTTGGTATAACAAAAAGTGTAGCAAGGCTAAAGACAGAAGAGACAAAGCCTGGAAAAGATGGAAAAAGACAAAAAAATTACTAAATGGCAAACATACATCAAACTAAGAAATGAATATGTAGATATACACAGGGAGGAAAAAAGAAACTATGAAAAAGATATAACAGATAAATGCAAAGACCAATCTAAACTATTTTACAGATATGTAAATGATAAACTAAAAGACAAACATAAAATAGTGAAACCACGTGAAGGAAATAAAGAATATATAGATGATGTAGAAATGGCTGAAGTTATGGTCAGGCATTTTAAGTCTGTGCTTACAATTGAAAGCTCACAAATTTGGGATGAAGGACAGCAATGAAGATCCCTTGAAATGAAAGAAATAATGGTGACACAGAAAGAAATAAGGGATCAAATAAAAAAAACTTTGATGTCAGAAAGTCACATAGGCTGGATGGAATTGCAAATTGGATAGAGTGTATAGATGAACTAATAGGCAAAATACACAAGATAATTGACTTCTCACTCAAAGACGGAAAAGTACCACAAGATTGGAAAAAAACAAATATTGTACCAGTATACAAAGGAGACAAAGAAAATTCAACAAACTATAAACAAATATCCCTAAAAAGCACAGTAGCAAAAATATGTGAAAAAGTTATTAGGAATAAATGGATTAAACACTTGGAAGAGAACAAAATACTAAATCCTAAACAATTTGGTTTTAGAAGTGGAAGATCATGTACTACAAACTTAATATGCTTTCACTCAAGATTGATAGAAATAATACAAGAGACACATGGGCAGATTGTGCTTTCTTGGACTTACAAAAACAAAAGGCTTTTGACAAAGTACCACACAAAAAACTACTAAGAAAAATTGAAATAAGAGGTGGAATACAAGGGAAGTTATTGGAATGGATGAAAGATTTCTTGAACAGAAGAAAAGTAAGGGTGGTACTTAGAGACAAGAACTCAAATTGGGAAGATATAAGTGGAGTCCCACAAGGCTCTGTATTGGGTCCAATAATGTTTGCTATTTATATAAATGATATGGACGGCATGGAATGTTATATGAACTTCTTTGCAGATGATGCAAAACTAATAAAGTAAGTAATGAGGAAGACTGCAAACCTTTTCAAGAAGACCTGGACAAAGTCTGGAAATGGAGTCAGAAGTGTGAAGTGAACTTCAACATTAAGAAATGTAGCATAATGGAATTTGGAAAAAGCAAAAATAGAATATTGGGTCAATATAAAATTGGTACAAAGGAAGTTAAAAAAGTCAACTCGGAAAGGGACCTAGGAGTAACTATCTCTAATGACATGACACCAGACAAACATGTCAACAAATTAGTCGGAGAAACTTTTAACTTATTAAGATCAATGAAAGTAGCCTTTGACTACATGGATGAAGAAATGGTAAAGAAAATATTAGTTACACTGATAAGACCAAAATTGGAATACGCTGCGACACTATGGACACCTAGTTCTAAAAAAACATAAAGAAACTAGAAAGAATTCAAAGAGCAATGACAAAGATGGCACCAACACTCTCTAATTTGACATATGAACAAAGATTGGATAAACTAAATCTACCAACCCTGGAACAAAGAAGAGAAAGAGGTGATTTGCTAACCATCTACAGAATTATGAAAGGGATGGAAATTCTTGATAGAGATGACTTACTAAAGTGGGACAGAAGAAAAACAAAAGGACATGAGAAGAAACTTAAGAAGGACAGTTACAGAAGAGATCTGAAAAAGAATAGCTTCCCACACAGAGTGATAGATATCTGGAACAAACTGAATGAGGAAACAGTGAGTGCTAAAACTATACAATATTTTAAGAACAAACTGGATGTGGAAAGATACAAAAGCGGGTCACTACAACTAGGTAAATACATATACAAACACACACTTGTTATAGAAATGAATATGTACAAGCGTGCAGAGAGGAAAAGAGAAAATATGAAAAAGATGTCATAGAAAAGTGTAAAGATCAACCAAAACTATTCTACAGATTTGTAAACAACAAACTGAAAAACAAACAAGATTTGGAGAAATTAAGACAAGGAGGAATTGAATACACAGAGGAAATTGAAATGGCGGAAATTATGAACAAACATTTTAAATCTGTGTTTACAAGGGAGAACATACAACCTGAAGAGATCAAATGGAAAGAGAAAGTCCCCCCTATGAAAGAAATAGAAGTAACAAAGAATGAAATATTGAAACACTTGAGTAATCTTGATGTCAGAAAATTGCATGGACCAGATGAAATGGCAAACTGGATTTTGAAAGAATGCAGGAATGAACTGGCAGATATAATACATAGCATAATAATCAGTTCATTGAAAGAAGGTAAAGTTCCAGAAGATTGGAAAAAAGCAAATATAGTACCTATATATAAAGGGGGAAATAAAGAAGACCCTAACAACTATAGGCCAGTCTCTCTAACAAGTACAATAGCAAGAATTTGTGAAAGAATTGTAAAAAATAGATGGGTAAAATATTTAGAAAAAAACAATGTGCTAAATCCAAGACAATTTGGATTCAGACAAGGACGATCATGCGTCACCAATTTAATATGTTTCTATTCAAGGCTAATAGATATAATACAAGAAAGAGATGGATGGGCTGATTGCGCATTTCTAGACCTAAAAAAAGCTTTTGATAAAGTACCACATAAAAAGTTGCTTAAGAAATTAGAAACTGAAGGAGGAATACAGGGCAAACTACTAAATTGGATGGAAGACTTTTTGCAAGAAAGAAAAATGAGAGTAGTGATAAGAGACCAACACTCAAAATGGGATGAAGTAATAAGCGGTGTTCCACAAGGAACGGTTCTGGCCCCAATAATGTTTGCTATATATATTAATGATAAGGAGGAAGGAATTGAAAGCTATATGAGCTTCTTTGCAGATGATGCAAAACTATTGAAAAAAGTGAACACGGAAGAAGATTGTGAATCACTACAGAGAGATCTAAACAAAGTACAGGAATGGAGTAGGAAGTGGGAAATGGAGTTCAATACAAAGAAGTGTAGTATAATGGAATTTGGAAAAAGTAAAAACAGAATAACAGGATCATATAAATTGGGAGAAGAAAGAATAAAAAAAGTAGAAAATGAAAAGGACCTGGGAGTCATTGTTATGAATAATATGTCACCTGAGAAACATATAAATAAGATTTTTGGAGAAACCTATAATTTAATAAGAACAATCAAAGTTGCATTTACATATCTGGATGAAGAAATGGTGAAGAAAATTCTAATCACCCTGATAAGACCAAGATTGGAATATGCAGCAACGATATGGTCACCAAGTACAAAAAAATGTATAAAAAAACTTGAAAGAATACAAAGAGCAATTACAAAATTGGCACCTACACTCACAAAACTATCATATGAAGAGACTAGCAAAACTTGAACTACAGACACTAGAGCAAAGAAGAGAGAGAGGAGATTTGATAACTATTTACAGAATCATGAAAGGCATAGAAATTACTGATAGAGAGAATCTGATAAAATGGGATGACAGAAATACAAGAGGACATGGAAAGAAAATCAAAAAGGATAGCTATAGAAGAGACCTGAAAAAGAACAGCTTTCCTCACAGAGTAATAGACAGTTGGAACATGTTAGATGAGAAAGTGGTGTGTGCAAAAACAATACATGAATTCAAAAATAGTTTAGATAAAATGAGATATGAAAACGGGACACCACGAGCATAGCTCCCCTTCCCGTAAAATACAACTAGGTAAATACACACAACAGTCAAAGTGACAGCGAAGATTGGAACTTCAGAAAAAAATAAAATTTTTGTGGATCTCAATGACGAGGGAGTACCTGTGTTGTATTAGTAGGGATGGGGAAAGCTTGTGGTGTATTGGGAAGGTGAAGAAAAAGGGGAAGGGGAGGGATTACTGAGGAAAATGGAAGGAAATGAGTAAGGGGAAGAACGGGCCCCAGAAATCAGAGGGAATGTCAATAAGAGATGCACTGATGACAGAGGTGAAGTCAAAGAGATACAGTGCTCGACAAAAGTTCGCGGCGCCTCAGCGAATCTAAACAAAAATGCACAAAAATGTAATTAATCATTATATTTATTGGATTTTTACTCACCTAATACTTGGTTGGGAGTCCTTTGCACTTTAACACAGCCTCAAGACGACGTGGAAGTGAAGCAGCTAGGTTGTGGAGGGTTGTAGGCTCCAAATTATCCCAGATTTCCTGAATGGCTGCCTCGAGCTTGGGTATAGAGCTGACGTCTTTGCCTTGTAACCTCTTCTTTATAATGTGCCACAAATTTTCAATTGGGTTCAAATCAGGGCTATTACCTGGCCAGTCCTTTATAAATTTCACTTCACAGTCATTGAGCCAAGTAGTGATGGATTTAGCATTGTGGCAGGGGGCACCGTCCTGCTGAAAAACTGTGGCACCTGTTTTTTCAAATGATTCAGGTAAATTTTCACACAGAAGCTCCAAGTACACGTTTTGGTTCACTTTTAAGTTCTTGGGTAACACTACTAATGACCCCAAGCCCTTGCCGCTGAAACAGCCCCACACCATTAAAGTATCAGGGAATTTGACAGTACCCTTGACGTACCGAGGGTCAAGCGGGTCACTTCCATGTCGCCGGTACACCTTTGCACCACGGTTACAGGTGACACTGAAGGTGGCCTCGTCAGACCACAAAACGTCAAGCCAGTCGTCCTCAGTCCAGTGAGAGTATTTCTTGGCAAATTCAATCCTTCTGGCTTTCTGCTTCTTTGTGACAAGTGGCTTAGCAACAGGCTGGTGACTCACGTACCCAAGCTCATGCACCCTTCGTGACACTGTCCTCACAGACACCTCACCAAACACCCCAGGGTTCTGTTCCTTCACTACCCTTGCTGTCTTACGAGGAGATGCCTCTAGAATTCGTTTTATGATGGTATCTGCCCTTGTAGAAGTCTTTCTAGGGCGTCCTGAGCGTGGTTTGTGAGCAGGCAAAATGTCATCTGGCAAATCTCTTGCACGTGCACACCACTTCCTCACTGTAGACTTTGCACAGCTTAACTGTTCACTTATTTCCTTCGTTTTCTTGCCTGATTCACGTAGAGCAATGATCTGGGCTATTAACTGCTTGCTTCTATAAGCTGCATCGGCCATGGTAAGGTCACAGGCAATGGTAAGGTCACAGGATTGGAGCTACCAAAAAAAAAAATGTACCGCAGACACTCTCTCACAATGACAGCCACGTGGCAACTGAGTGGTGTTGTCTGGCAGCGGCGTATAGTTTGAGGGTTTGTTTACACTGTTTACACTCTAGAGGCATCTCCTCGTAAGACAGCAAGGGTAGTGAAGGAACAGAACCCTGGGGTGTTTGGTGAGGTGTCTGTGAGGACAGTGTCACGAAGGGTGCATGAGCTTGGGTACGTGAGTCACCAGCCTGTTGCTAAGCCACTTGTCACAAAGAAGCAGAAAGCCAGAAGGATTGAATTTGCCAAGAAATACTCTCACTGGACTGAGGACGACTGGCTTGACGTTTTGTGGTCTGACGAGGCCACCTTCAGTGTCACCTGTAACCGTGGTGCAAAGGTGTACCGGCGACATGGAAGTGACCCGCTTGACCCTCGGTACGTCAAGGGTACTGTCAAATTCCCTGATACTTTAATGGTGTGGGGCTGTTTCAGCGGCAAGGGCTTGGGGTCATTAGTAGTGTTACCCAAGAACTTAAAAGTGAACCAAAACGTGTACTTGGAGCTTCTGTGTGAAAATTTACCTGAATCATTTGAAAAAACAGGTGCCACAGTTTTTCAGCAGGACGGTGCCCCCTGCCACAATGCTAAATCCATCACTACTTGGCTCAATGACTGTGAAGTGAAATTTATAAAGGACTGGCCAGGTAATAGCCCTGATTTGAACCCAATTGAAAATTTGTGGCACATTATAAAGAAGAGGTTACAAGGCAAAGACGTCAGCTCTATACCCAAGCTCGAGGCAGCCATTCAGGAAATCTGGGATAATTTGGAGCCTACAACCCTCCACAACCTAGCTGCTTCACTTCCACGTCGTCTTGAGGCTGTGTTAAAGCGCAAAGGACTCCCAATCAAGTATTAAGTGAGTAAAAATCCAATAAATATAATGATTAATTACATTTTTGTGCATTTTTGTTTAGATTCGCTGAGGCGCCGCGAACTTTTGTCGAGCACTGTAGGTAAAAATGTAAAAATTAGAAATATAGATAAGAGCAGTGCAATGGAAGGTAAAGATAATTATTTCCAATGATTTGATGAGGGAGGAGATGACAACCTCCCCTGATTAGCAAGTCTAGAGGAAAAACTAGTAAAAATGAATGAACAGTGGGAGGTTAGGTTCAGTCAACGTCAACTTACATGGATAAATTGGAAGAACTAAAGGAGAACCAAAACCTAAATAAAGAAACAGAAGAATTAAAAAGACAGTTAAAAGAAGTAAAGAATGAGGAATTAAAGAAGAAGAATAAAGAGAATAAAGAGTCCATAGCAAAAGAGGTACAGGGTTGGAGAAAAGTCCAAGAGAACAACAAAATTGAATTTAGAGATATAGTAAAACAACAGATGAAAGAACAAACTAAGGACACAGTTATTAAAATGATGAGAGAGAAGGAGAATATAGTAAGAGACTTAGCGGATAAAAAGGTATAATTATATTAGTGATGGAAGAAAAGCATAATCCAAATAGGACTACAAGAGTAAAGGAGGAGAAGGAAAAAGTAAACAAGATATTAGAAGTAGTTCAAGAAGATGAACAAGAAACAGGGAAAGAAATTGAAGAAATATATAGACTAGGGAAATACAATATAGATAAGACCAGACCAATTAAGGTTAAATTCAGGTCACAAATGAGAGCAGAGGACATCTTATCAAAAACAGGGAAACTAGCAAAAAGTGATCTATATAAACAGGTATGGATAAAAAGAGAGATGAATAAAGAGGAAAGAGAGGAAGAGAAAACAAAAAGAATAGAAGCTAAGAAAAAATGAGAACAGAACAGAATCAAAGAGAAATGCTACTGAAAAGTAGTGGATATGAAAGTGAGGAAATGGTTCATAGCAGAGAAAAATGGAAGGGAAACAAAAAAACAGGATGGAGGTACCAGAAAATTAAAAGTGTCTTACACAAATATAGATAGCTTAATAACAGGCTTGAATGAACTGAATGACTACCTGAAGGAAAAAGAACTGGACATGATGAGAATTGTAGAGACAAAATTGAAAGGTCCACTACCACCTAATTGTGTAGGACATACTGAATATAATTATTGGATTAGAAACAGAGAAGTAAAACAAGGGGGTGGAGTTATGTTCCTGACTAAGAAGGATATAGATGTGAGGAATGTTACATATGGAAAGAATAGAGTAGAGATGATTATGATGGAAGTGGAGGACAGGGATGGGAAGAGCAGGAAGTTTGTGGTAAATTATGTGCCTCCTAAAACAGCTTCATGGGAAGAGAGAGAACACAAAAATATGTTAGAAGACACAGGGATAACACTGAATAAGATAATGGAAGATGGAGGAAGAATAGTTTTAATGGGTGACTTTAATTGTAAAGAAATCTGCTGGGAAGAGATGACAGTGAAGGGTGGAGATGACCTATGGGGAAATGTAATACTTGATATAATTATAGAACATACAATGACGCAATGGATACAAGAGAATACTGGGTATAAAAATGAAAAAGAACCATCAAGACTGGACCTAATAATCACATCAGAACCTGAAATAGTGGATAAGATTGAATATAAGACACCAATAAGTAAAAGTGACCACATATTGGTTGAACTGGAACTAAATGAGGAAAAATACATGGAAAAAAATGAACAATATAGAAAGGAAAGATTGATGTATGGAACAACAAATTTTGATCAAATAAGAGAATTCTTTAAAAAAGCAGACTGGGAAAGGATATACATGGAGGAAACAACAGTAGAAGAGAAATGGAATATTTTGACAAAAATTTATAAAGGAGTGGAAAAGTATGTTCCAAGACAAAAACAAGAAAAAGGATGTGTAAAGTGTTGGTACAACAAAAGATGTAGGGAGTTAAAAGGCAAAAGGGATAAAGCTTGGATAAAATGGAAAAATACAAGAGACCTGAAAAATGGAAAATATATACTAGTTATAGAAATCAATAGGTACAAGTGTGCATAGAAGAAAAGAGAAAATATGAAAAGGATGTCATAGAAAAATATAAAGATCAACCAAAACTATTTTATAGATTTGTAAACAACTGAAAAACAAACAAGAATTAGTAAAACTATGAAAAGGAGGAGTTGAATACATAGAGCAAACAGAAATGGCAGGAATTATAAACAAGCATTTTAAATTGGTGTTTAAGAAAGAGAACATACAACTTAGATATGTCAAATGGGAGGAGAAAGTCCCCCCTATGAAAGAGATAGAAGTAACAAGGAAAGAAATAATGAATTGTTTGAGTAATCTCGATGTCAGAAAATCGCATGGATTTTGAGAGAATGCAGGAATGAACTAACAGACAAAATACATATTCTAATAAACAGTTCATTGAAAGAAGGAAAAGTTCAAGAAGATTGGAAAAGAGCAAATATAGTACCAATTTATACAGGGGGAAACAAGAGAGACCCTATTAACTATAGACCAGTCTCTCTTACAAGTATGATAGCTAAGATTTGTGAAAGAATTATCAAAAATAGATGGGTAAGACATTTGGAAAAAAAAAAAAAAACATACTAAACCCAAGGCAGTTTGGATTTAGACAAGGACAATCATGCATCACAAACTTAATGTGTTTCTATTCAAGGCTATAAATGTAATACAAGAAAGAGATGGATAGGCTGATTGTGCATTTCTAGACCTGAAAAAAGCTTTTGATAAGGTGCCACATAAGAATTTGCTAAAGAAATTAGAAACTGCAGGAGGAATACAGGGCAAACTGCTGAAGTGGATGGAAGACTTCTTGCATGAATGAAAAATGAGAGTGGTGATAAGAGACAAACATTCTAATTGGGATGAAGTGATTAGTAGAGTTCCACAGGGAACAGTTCTGGCCCCAATAATGTTTGCTAAATATATTAATGATATGAATAAAGGAATTGAAAGTTATATGAGCTTGTTTGCGGACGATGCAAAATTGTTGAAAAGGTGAACACTGTAGAAGGTTGTGAGTCGGTGCAGAGTGATCTCAATAAAGTATGGGAATGGAGTAGGAAAAGAGAGATGGAATTCAATATTAAGAAGTGTAGTATAATGGAATTTGGAAGAAAAAAAAAGAATAGTAGGATCACATAAATTGGGAGAGTAAGAAATTAAAAAAGTAGAAAATGAGAAAGACCTCGGAGTCATTATTATGAATATGTCCCCTGTGAAACATATAATAAATTTTTTTTGAGAAACTTATGATTTAATAAGAACAATCAAAGTGGCATTTACATACCTGGATGAAGAAATGGTGAAGAAAATAATAGTCACTTTGATAAGACCAAGGTTGGAATATGCAGTGACGATGTGGTCACCAAGTACAAAAAAATGTATAACAAAACTTGAAAGAATACAAAGAGCAATTACAAAATTGGCACCAACACTCTCAAAACTATCATATGAGGAGAGACTAGCAAAACTTGAACTACAGACATCAGAGCAAAGAAGAGAGGAAACTTGATAACTATAGAATCATGAAAGGGATAGAAACTATTGATAGAGAGGATCTAATAAAATGGGATAGTAGAGATACAAGAAGACATGGAAAGAAAATCAAGAAAGACATTTATAGAAGAGACCTGAAAAAGAACAGCTTTTCTCACAGGGTAGTAGACGTTTGGAACAAGTTAGATGAAAATGTGGTGTGTACAAAAATGATACACGAATTTAAAAACAGTCTAGATAAAATGAGATATGAAGAAGGGACACCACGAGCATAGCTCTCCTTCCCGTAAAATACAACTAGGTAAATACACACACACACACACTTTCGTCGAATGGACGGCGAGAATTGGTGTACCGAAGAAAAAGTAAAATCTACGTGGATCTCAACGTCCAGGAAGTGCCTTATTGTATTTATAGGGTAGGGGAGTGCTCGTGGTGTAGTGGGGGAGTGATAGGGAAGGAGAAGGGAAGGGATTATTGAGGGAAATGGAGGGAAATGAGGAAGAGAGGGACATGGTCCAGGAGGCCAGGCGTTTTGAAAACAAGAGACGGACCGACAATAATGATTTTGGTGACGACGGGATCAATAAAAATGTAAAGATTAGAAGTATAGATAAGAGCAGCACAGTGGAAGGTGATGATAGTAGTTTCCAGGGATTTAAAGAGGGTAGGGGGGATACCAACCTCCCGCGATTGGCAAGACTAGAGGAGAAACTTGATAAGATGACCGAACATTGGGAAAACAAGTTCGGTAACGTAGCCAAAATTGCGCAGAGAGTTGAAAAATTGGAAGAACTAGAGAAGGCGAACAAAAATTTAACTAATGAAATAGAAGAATTAAAAAGACAGTTAAAAGAGGTAAAAGAGGAGAATGAAGAATTAAAGAGGAATAATAAAGACAACAAAGAGGCCATAGCAAAAGAAGCACAAGATTGGAAAAAAAATCCAGGAAAACAGTAAAGTTGGATTTACTGATATAATTAAACAGCAAATGAAAGAACAAACTGAAGACTCAGTTATCAAAGTGATGAGACAGAAGGAAAATATAGTAAGAGACTTAGCAGATAAAAAGAAATGTATAATTATATTAGGAATGGAAGAGAAACATATCCTAGATAGAACTTCAAGAATCAATGAGGAAAAAGAAAAAGTAAGCAGTTTACTAGAATTAGTTCAGGAAGATGAACCTGGAATCATGAAACAAATTGAAGAGATGTATAGACTTGGAAAGTATTATACAGATAAGACCAGACCAATTAAGATTAAATTCAGGTCACAAACAACGGCAGAGAATATCTTAACAAAAACAGGGAAACTAGCAGCAAGTGAACAATATAAAAAGGTATGGATAAAAAGAGAAATGAATAAAAATGAAAGAGAGGAAGAAAAAATGAAAAGACATGAAGCTAAGGAAAAAAACGAGATGAGAACAGAGTCAGAAAAAGATAAATTCTATTGGAGAGTAGTGAATATGAAAGTAAGGAAATACAACATACTAGAGAAAAACAAAAGGGAAACAGAGAACACAATGGAAGTGGCAGAAAACTAAAAGTGTCTTACACAAATATAGATGGATTAATAACAGGATTGAATGAGCTGAATGATTATCTGAAGGAAAAAGAACCGGACATAATGGGAATTGAAGAAACGAAATTAAAAGGTCCACTACCACCCAACAGTATAGGACATGATGCATATAATTATTGGATTAGAAACAGAGAGACAAAGCACGGGGGTGGAGTTATGTTTCTGACTAAGAAGGATATAAACATGAGGTGTGTCACATATGGAAAGAATACAGTAGAGATGATTATGATCGAAGTGGAAGACAGAGATAAGAAGAGCAGAAAGTTTGTGATAAATTATGTGCCTCCAAAAACAGCCTCGTGGGAAGAGAGTGAACATAAAAGTATGTTAGAAGACACAAGGATAACATTAAATAAGATAATGGAAGATGGAGGAAGAATAGTTATGATGGGCGACTTATATTGCAAAGAAGTCTGCTGTAAAGAGATGACAGTAAAGGGTGGAGATGGCTCATGGGGAAATGTTCTACTCGAGATGATTATTGAACATACAATGGGACAGTGGATACAGGAGAACACTAGGTATAGAAATGAGGAAGAACCATCGAGACTAGACTTAATAATCACATCTGAACGTAGAATAGTGGAAAAGATTGAATATAAAACACCAATAAGTAAAAGTGACCACATATTAATTGAACTGGAACTAAATGAAGAAAAATACATGAAAAGAAATGAATATAGAAAAGGAAGAATGATGTATGAAAAAACAAACTTTGATCAAATAAGAGAATTCTTTCAAAAAGAAAACTGGGAAGGAATATACAAAGAAGAAACAACAGTGGAAAAGAAATGGAATATTTTGACAAAATTTTATAAAAAAGGAGTGGAAAAGTATGTCCCAAGACAAAAACAAGAAAAAGAATATGTAAAGTGCTGGTACAACAAAAATTGTAGGGAGTTAAAAGACAAAAGAGACAAAGCTTGGACCAATTCGAGGAAAGACAAAATACCTGAAAAATGGAAAATATATACTTGTTATAGAAATGAATATGTACAAGCGTGCAGAGAGTAGAAGAGAAAATATGAGAAAGATGTCATAGAAAAATGTAAAGATCAACCAAAACTATTTTACAGATTTGTAAACAACAAACTGAAAAACAAACAAGATTTAGAGAAATTAAGACAAGGAGGAGTTGAATACACAGAGGAAATAGAAATAGTGGAAATAATGAACAAGCATTTTAAATCAGTGTTTACAAGGGAGAACATACAACCTGAAGAGATCGAATGGAAAGAGAAAGTCCCTCCTATGAAAGAAATAGAAGTAACAAAGAATGAAATAATGAAACACTTGAGTAATCTTGATGTCAGAAAATCACATGGACCAGATGAAATAGCAAACTGGATTTTGAAAGAATGCAGGAATGAACTGGCAGACAAAATATATAGCATAATGAATAGTTCCTTGTAAGAAGGAAAAGTTCCAGAAGATTGGAAAAAAGCAAAAATAGTACCTATATATAAAGGGGGAAATAAAGAAGACCCTACCAACTATAGACCAGTCTCTCTAACAAGTACAATAGCAAAAATTTGTGAAAGAATTATCAAAAGTAGATGGGTAAAATATTTAGAAAAAAACGTGTTAAATCCAAGGCAATTTGGATTCAGACAAGGACGATCATGCAATCACCAATTTAATATGTTTCTATTCAAGGCTAATAGATATAATACAAGAAAGAGATGGATGGGCTGATTGTGCATTTCTAGACCTAATAAAAGCTTTTGATAATTACCAAATAAGAAGTTGCTCAAGAAATTAGAAACTGAAGGAGGAATACAGGGCAAACTGCTTAATTGGATGGAAGACTTTTTGCAAGAAAGAAAAATGAGAGTAGTGATAAGAGACAAACACTCAAAATGGGATGAAGTAATAAGCGGTGTTCCACAAGGAACAGTTCTGGCCCCAATAATGTTTGCTATACATATTAATGATATGGATGAAGAGATTGAAAGTTATATGAGCTTCTTTGCAGATGATGCAAAACTATTAAAAAAAGTGAACACGGAAGAAGATTGTGAGTCACTACAGAGTGATCTAAATAAAGTATGGGAATGGAGCAGGAAGTGGGAGATGGAGTTCAACACTAAAAAGTGTAGTATAATGGAATTTGGAAAAAGCAAAAACAGAATAACAGGATCATATAAATTGGGAGAAGAAGGAATAAAAAAAGTAGAAAATGAGAAGGACCTGGGGATCAGTCATGAATAATATGTCACCTGAGAAACATATAAATAAGATTTTTGGAGAAACTTATGATTTAATAAGAACAATCAAAGTGGCATTTACATACCTGGATGAAGAAATGGTGAAGAAAATTCTAATCACCCTGATAAGACCAAGATTGGAATATGCAGCAACGATGTGGTCACCAAGTACAAAAAAATGTATAAATTCTTTTTAAAAGAATACAAAGAGCAATTACAAAATTGACACCAACACTCTCAAAACTATCATATGAAGAGAGACTAGCAAAACTTGAACTACAGACACTAGAGCAAAGAAGAGAGAGAGGAGATTTGATAGCTATTTACAGAATCATGAAAGGCATAGAAATTATTGATAGAGAGAATCTGATAAAATGGGATGATAGAAATACAAGAGGACACGGAAAGAAAATCAAGAAAGACAGCTATAGAAGAGATCTGAAAAAGAACAGCTTTCCTCACAGAGTAATAGACAGTTGGAACAAGTTAGATGAGAAAGTGGTGTGTGCAAAAACAATACATGAATTTAAAAATAGTTTAGATAAAATGAGATATGAAGACGGGACACCACAAGCATAGCTCCCCTTACCGTAAAATACAACTAGGTACAACTAGGTAAATACACGAACAAGAAGATTGGAAATGATCAACGTCGGCCTGGTTGTTTACATACGGTGTGGTAGGGGCTGTGTATTTGTGGTGATCCAAATGTAGGTCGTAGATATATCTCTGCTCAACTTTTTTTCTTATTTATCTATTTATTTTTTATTTTATTTTTTTTTATCGAAATGGAAACCCCTAAATCTAAGGATGTATCGTAGTTGTATCTCCGCTCAACTTTTTTTCTTATTCATCTATTTTTTTTTTTTTTTTTTTTTTTTATATCAAAATGGAAACCCCTAAATCTAAGGATTCAAAAAAGAGAAGCCTTGAGGAAACAAGAATTGAAACACCACTTGGGGTAGTAAGGAAAAAATCTTGTTTCGCATCAACACCAAGAGAGTATCAGAGGCTGGACGTAAGTAGATTTTCTGGATTTGAAAGAGAAGGCAATGGCTTACTCAGAGGAATAGAGATGGATAGAGAACCTAGGTACAGGAATATGAGGAATAGAGATATGAATGACATTGTAGATGAATTATTAGAGCTTAAAAGCGAGTACAAGATGATGTACCAAGAAATATCAATCCTAAGAAAAGCTAACGAAGAAAACAATAGGGAGATAGACAAGTTGAAAAAGGAATTAAAACAGCTTAAGGGTAATAATGAAAGGTTAAAAAGTGAGAATAATAATAGGAAAGAAGCTTTGAAATGTGAAATTAAAAGTCAAATGAAAGAAGTAACTGAAAAGGTGGAAGAAAAAATCAAGGAGAATGACCTACAGGAAATAAAAAAACAGTGGAAAATTGAACAGGAAAGTCAAGAAATATCCCTAAAGAAAATAATGGAATAACAAGTAAAAGATAGTACCAAAGAAACTGTGATTCAGATTATCAAAGAGAAAAGTAACCTAATTAGGGACACAGTGGATAGAAAAAGATGTATAGTAATCTAAGGCATCAACGAAAAGCACGATGTATCAAAATATCAGAGCGAAAAGGAAGAGATTGCTAAAGAAATACTAAAAGAATTACAAACAGATGAGTTAGGCTGGGACTGGGAAATTGAGGAAACCCATAGAATGGGCAGGTACTCCAAAGAAAAACAGTATAGATCACTAAAAGTTAAACTTAGATTGCAAACAAGTGCAGAAGAAATATTATCTAGAACAGTAAGATTAGCAAATAGCAAACAGTACAAAAATATATGGATAAAAAAAGAAACGAGTGAGGAAGAAATATAGAAAGAAAAAGAACTTAGGAACAAGGTGAACAAAAAGAATGAGAAAAGAACTGAAAAGGATTTTTTTTTTTTTTTTTTTGAGTGATAGATATGAGGCTCAGAAAAAGATATATAAGGAAAATGGAAACAAAGAAAACAGAAAAAGAAGAGGAGAAAAGAAACTAAAAATAGCTTATACTAATATAGATGGAATAATCTCAGGAATGAATGAATTAAACGATTATCTAGTCTTAGAAAAACCAGACATAATGGGAATAGTGGAAACTAAATTAAAGTATACCCTAACACCCTACACTGTGGGACAAGGTTTATACAACTGTTGGACAAAGAATAGAAAAAACAAACAGGGCGGAGTTCTACTTTTGACCAAGAAAGATTTAAGTGTAACAAAAATAACTGAAGGAAAAAATAATGTAGAATCAATTATGATACAAGTTGAAGGCAAACAAAAGAAGAAAAGAAAATTTGCAGTGGTATATGTGCCCCCCAAAACACAAGCCTGGACAGAAAGGGATCATTCAGAGTTACTAGAAGATACAATAGATGAATTAATTGAAATACTGAAAGACAGAGGAAATACAGTAATTATGGGTGACTTTAATTCAAAAGAAATATGTTGGGAAGAAATGACAGTGAAGGGGGGAGAGGAACACTGGGGCAATGTCCTCCTTGACTTGACCATTGAATACACAATGACCCAGGGGATTAGAGAAAATACTAGATATAAGGGAAATGAAGAACCCTCAAAATTAGACTTAATATTTACAACAGAACCTGAGATTGTCGAAAAATTGATTACAAAACTCCAATAGGAAAAAGTGACCACATACTAATAGAAATGGAATTGAAAGAACAAACAGATCAAAGCAAAAATTATAAACATAGAATAGGAAGACCAATGTATAACAGAACAAACTTCGAGAAACTTAAAACATTCTTTCGCAATGCAAACAGGGAAAAATTCCAAAATGAAGATACATGGATAGAAGAAAAATGGAACATACTAAAAGAAATTTATAATGAAGTAGTGAATAAACATGTACCACAACAAAAAATAGAAAAAACATACCCGGTACATAAAAAGCTAGTACAACAGAAGATGTAGTGAAGCTAAGGCCAAAAGAGACAAAGCTTGGAAAAAATGGAAAAGAGATAAGAAACCAAGCAAATGGCAAACATACATCAAACTAAGAAACGAATGTAAAAATACGCAGAGATGAAAAGAGAAACTACGAAAAAAAGACAATAGATAAATGTAAGGAAGAACCCAAACTATTTTACAAGTATGTAAATGGAAAACTGAAAAACAAACAACAAATAGAAAAGCTGCGCCAAGACAAAAAGGAATATATAGAAGAACTGGAAATGGCTGAAATTATGAACAACCACTTCAGATCAGTATTCACCATGGAAAACTCGACTAACTGTGTAGAAAAAGAGAGAGAATTATCCCCAGCAATGAAAGAAATAATCATAACACAAAAAAAATCAGTGACCAAATTAAAACCCTTGATGTCAGAAAATCACATGGCCCAGACAGAATTGCAAACTGGATACTGAAAGAATGTATGGAAGAATTAACTGACAAAATATATAATATAATTAAATTCTCACTTAAAGAAGGAAAAGTGCCACTGGACTGGAAGAAGGCAAACATCGTACCAATTTATAAGGAAGGTGATAAGGAAGATCCATCTAACTACAGACTGGTCTCACTAACAAGCACAATAGCAAAAATTTGTGAGAGTTGTCAAAAACAGATGGGTTAAATACCTGGAAGAAAAATCTCTACTGAATCCAAATCAATTTGGATTCAGACAAGGGAGATCATGTACAACAAATTTGATCTGCTTCTACTCAAGATTAATAGACATAATACAAGAAAGAGATGGGTGGGCGGACTGTGCTTTTCTGGACCTGCAAAAGGCATTCGATAAGGTACCACATAGGAAACTTATAAAGAAGATAGAGTCAAAAGGTGGCATCAGAGGAAAATTATTGGAATGGATGAAAGACTTCCTGATTGGGAGGAAAATGAGTTCTTCAACTGGGAAGAAGTAAAAAGTGGTGTACCGCAAGGATCAGTACTGGCCCCGATCATGTTCGCCATTTACATTAATGACATAAATGAAGGTGTGGAGTGCTATATGAATTCCTTTGCAGATGATGCAAAATTACTAAAGAAGGTAAAAACGGAAGAGGACTGCAACTCATTGCAACAAGATCTGGACACGATCTGGAATTGGACTCAAAAGTGGGAAGTAAAATTTAATATAAAGAAATGCAGTATAATGGAATTTGGAAAGAGTAAAAACAGAATATCAAAAGATTACAGAATTAGGGAAAAAAAAGAAGTAAAAAAAGCAAACTTGGATAAAGATCTTAGAGTGATGAATTCCTTTGCAGATGATGCAAAATTACTAAAGAAGGTAAAAACGGAAGAGGACTGCAACTCATTGCAACAAGATCTGGACACGATCTGGAATTGGACTCAAAAGTGGGAAGTAAAATTGAATATAAAGAAATGCAGTATAATGGAATTTGGAAAGAGTAAAAACAGAATATCAAAAGATTACAGAATTAGGGAAAAAAAAGAAGTAAAAAAAGCAAACTTGGAGAAAGATCTTAGAGTGATGATTGGAAAGGACATGAAACCGGATAAGCATATAAATAGAATATTCAGAGAAACCTACAATTTATTGAAGTCAATCATAGTGGCATTTGCTTATTTGGATGAAGAAATGATAAAGAAAATACTAACTACACTAATAAGACCAAAACTTGAGTACGCAGCATCACTTTGGACACCCAGTACCAAAAAGAATATTAAGAAACTAGAAAGAATACAAAGAGCAACGACCAAACTAGCAACAACTCTTGCCGAACTAACATATGAGCAAAGACTGTCCAAATTGAATTTACCAACTTTGGAACAAAGATGAGAAAGAGGAGATTTGCTGACTATCTGCAGAATAATGAAAGGAATGGAAGTTTTAGACAGGAATGACTTGTTAGTGTGGGACAACGGTAAAATGAGAGGACACAGAAAAAAACTGAAAAAGGACGTTTATAGAAAAAACTTGAAAAGGAACAGCTTCCCACACAGAGCAATAAATACATAGAGCAAATTAGACAACGAAACAGTATGTGCAAACACTATACAAGATTTTAAGATAAAACTTGATGCGGAGAGATACAAAGACGGGTCATCATGAGCATAGCTCCCTTCCTGTATATTACAACTAGGTAAATACAACTAGATAGATACACACACATATACACATATATATATATATTTATATACATATATATATATATATATATATATATATATATATATATATATATATATATATATATATATATATATATATATATATATATATAAAACTGTGACATTACAAAACTAATACACAAGAACAAGAAGACAAAGGAAAAACACACAAGTACAATAGCTAGAAAACAAATATAAACTACTAAAAGACTAAAATTTAAAAGTGAACCCATCACCACCCATGAAGTAGGTGGAGCATCCAAAGGAAAAATACCAACACCAAAACAGCAATGCAATATTATGAACAATTTCTTTTTCCAAAATAAGTTTCAAACACACACAAAAAATTAAAGATGTAAAAAAAAATCAAACTATATAAAGATGTAATCCCAACAAAGATATGACAAAAGAAATATGAAACTGAAAAAATCCCATGCAGGCCCAGATAAGATCTGAAATATATATACAAAACATCTCAGCCCAAATGCAATAAAATCCTTGATTGATCCTTTAACCATTCCTGTTTGTACAATAAACACTCTGAAAAAGAGTGCATATAATATACATATGAAAATCAAACCATCAGAGAACCCAGTATCCTACATACCAATATCATTATTATTCACAATATCTAAGCTGATGGAAAGACTATCAGCAGAAAGAAAGAACTTGTCTACTCAGTTCCCTAAAACAACATGGATTCAAGGAAGGACACTTCACCAGCACATTTCTCTCAAACATTATATAGCAAATGTTGGGGGAAATTATCAGGAAAGCTGTACCAGAAAGGTAGCAACAAACATAACAAAACATTTGATATAGTCCCTAGACACAGGCTATCAAGAACAATGATAGAGACAAATATACACAATAATAACAAGAGATGACTAACAAACTTTTTAGTTGGCAGGCAATGCAGGGTGGCCCATAACAACTAAATTTCTGGGACTAAAATTCTATACTATGGATTTCTCCTATGGAACAATACTCTAACCAGCATTATTAACCTCTTCACAAGCAATCTCCCAACACTAGATCTAGAACATGCCACTTAAGCACTCACATATGCAAAAGGACCTGATGAAAACTACCCAACATAATGGATAAAAATAGCTGCTGAGATCTCCCAAGCTTACTTAGTCAAATTAGAGTAATGGCTCAAAAATATCAAAATGGAGGTCTTTCCTCAGAAATTAACAGTCACATTGCTCACTTCAGACAACCATAAATTAACACTCAATAGTAGAATTGAATGGCCATACACTTTCACTGGAAAAGAACCCACAAATTTTGAGCCTCATATTTGATACTTAAATGATCTTCAGCCTACACATGGAGACCCAATGGAGAAGATCATCAAGAAAATATGTATTTACCTAGTTGTATTTTACGGGAAGGGGAGTTATGCTCGTGGTGACCTGTTTTTGTATCTTGCAAGATCAAGTTTGTTCTTAAAATCTTGTATTGTGTTTGCACACACTATTTTTTGTCCAATTTGTTCCAGATATTTGTCACTCTATGTGGGAAGCTGTTTTATTTTTTCAAGTCTCTTCTGTAACTGTCCTTTTTGAGTTTCATTACATGTCCTCTTGTTTTTTCCTCTGTCCCACTTTAATAAGTCGTCTCTATCAAGACATTCTTTTCCTTTCATAATTCTGTAGATGGTTAGTAGGTCCTCTCATTCTCTTCTTTGTTCAAGGATTGGTAATTCCAGTTCGGCCAGTCTTTGTTCATATGTCAGGTTTGAAAGTGTTGGGGCCATCTTTGTCACTGCTCTTTGTATTCTTTCTAATTTTCTTATATTCTTTTTTGTACTGGGTGACTTAATCAGTGCTGCATATTCCAGTTTTGGCCTTATCAGTGTTTGTAATATTTTCTTAATCATTTCCTTATCCAGGTATTTAAAAGCCACCTTTATTGATCTCAACAAATTGTATGTTTCTCTGACTATTTCATTTATATGTTTATCTGGCGACATGTCTTTGGTGATGATTACTCCTAGGTCCTTTTCAGAATTTACTTTCTTTACTTCTTTTCTGTCAATTTTATACCGTCCTGATATCCTATTCTTGTTTTTCCCAAATTCAATTATACTGCATTTCTTGATGTTGAATTCTACTTCCCATCTCTTGCTCCACTCTTCTGAGACTTTGTTCGGATCACTCTGTAATGACTCACAGTCTATTTTGGAGTTTATTCTTTTTAATAACTTTGTGTCATCCAGAAAGAAGTTCATGTAACATTCAATACTTTCGTCCATGTCATTCACATATATAGCAAACATTATTAGAGCTAGTACTGATTTCTTTCCATTTAGAATATTTGTCTCTGAGCACTACTCTCATTTTTCTTCCATGTAGGAAATCCTCCATCCAATTCAATAGTTTTCCATATATGTCTCCTATTGTTTCCAGTTTATATAGCAATTTTCTGTGTGGAACCTAATCAAATGCCTTTTGTAAGTCCAGGAAGGCACAGTCTGCCCAGCCATCCCTTTCTTGCAATATATCTATCAATCTTGAATAGAAACAAATCAAATTAGTAGTATATGATCTTTCCTGTATAAATCCAAATTGCCTTGGGTTCAGTATATTGTTTTCCTCCAGATATTTTGTCCATCTATCTTTGATGATTCTCTCACAAATTTTAACTATTGTGCTCCTTATTTCCCCCCTTATATATTGGCACTATACTGACATTTTTCTAGTCTCCTGGTAATTTTCCTTCTTTGAGTGAGCATTCAACTATTTTGTATATTTTTCCTCTTAGGTCATCTATACATTCCTTTAGTATCCAGTTTGCAACTCTGTCTGGGCCATCTGATTTGTTAACGTCAAGCTTTAACATTTGATTCTTTATTTCATCCTGAGTAATATCTAATTCCTTCATTGGAGGAAATCTTACTTCATTTCTTAGATAAAAGTTTTGTAGGTTTTCTTTTTCTTTAGTGAATACAGATTTTGAAATGTTTGTTCATAATATCTGCCATTTCTATATCTTCTGTGTATTCTCTGTTACCTTGACGTAATTTAAGTATTTCCTGTTTATTTTTTAGTTTGCTGTTTACATATCTATAAAATAATTTGGGTTGACCTTTACATTTATCTATTATGTCCTTTTCATAATTTCTTTTTTCTTCCCTATGTATTTTTAAATATTCATTTCATAGTTTGGTATATATTTTCCATTTCTCAGAGTCAGATTTTTTTCCTTTTTTCCATCTTTTCCAGGCTTTGTCTCTTCTGTCTTTTGCTTCACTGCACTTTTTATTGTACCAGGATTTATGTACACCCTTTCCTGTTTTTGTCTAGGTACATACTATGTACTCCTTCATTATAGATTTCCTTCCAAATTGTCCATTTCTCTTCCATCTTTGTTTCTTCATAATTAAATTTTTCCCAATTTGCTTCTTGAAAGAATTTTCTAATTTTTGCAAAATCTGTTTTATTATACATTAGTCTTCCTTTTCTGTGTTTTTTGTTAATTTCTATATTTGTTTCTTCATTTAATTCTAGTTCTACTAGTATGTGATCACTTTTTCCAATTGGTGTCATGTATTCAATTTTATCCACAATTTCGGGTTCTGATGTGAATATCAAATCCAACCTTGAAGGTTCATTGTTATTTCTATATCTGGTTCCTTGACCCATTGTGTCAATGTGTAATCAATGGTCATTTCCAGTAATATGTTTCCCCAGTGCTCTTCTCCACCTTTCACAGTCATTTCTTCCCAACATATTTCTTTTGAGTTAAAATCACCCATAATCACTAGATTTCCTTCTTTCTTTAGTGTTTCATTTAGTGTCTGTCTTGTGTCTTCCAGCATTTTGGAGAGTTCACCTTCATTCCATGCATGAGTTTTAGGCAGGACATAAATCACTGCATACTTTCTATTTTTCATATCTCTATCCTCAACTCTTATCATAATCAACTCCACATTGTTCTCTCCTTCTATAATTTTTGTTGCATCTAGGCCTTTCTTGTTTAGCAACATGACTCCTTCACCTTACTTTGTTTCTCTGTTTCTGATCCAACATTTATATAATCTTTGGCCTATAGTATTTGGTGGTAATGATCCTTTCAAATTTGTCTCCATAATCCCCATTATATCTGTTTTTTCTTGTTCCAGATAATCATTCAATTCATTTATTCCTGATATTAATACATCTATGTTGGTATATGTTACCTTTAATTTTTTCCTTTTCTGCCTTTTCTTCTTGCTCCTGGATTTCCTTTTCCCTTATGTACCATTTCCTCAGTCTCAAGTCTATCACTCAAAAAAACTCCTTCCTTTCTTTCTCCGTTCTTTTCCTTAGTAAGTAGTAAGCACAGGCTCTAAACATCTAAGTGAAATTAATCATAGTCTACAAACAGATCTACAGCATACCATTTCCTCAGTCTCAAGTCCATCACTCTAAAAAAAAACTCCTTCCTTTCGTTGTATGCATATAATACAACTAGGTAAAATAATCAGGAAAACAAACACCTTACAAACTACACAAAACAAAACATTGAGAATAATAACAGGATCCACCAAAACCAACCCCAATGGAACATCTGTATACAGACACCATAATCCTCTCCAAGGAACACCACATGAAAATTATAGGCACACAGTGCTATGCAAGAGTCCTCAATCCTACCCATCCATCTCATTACATTAAACAAGCACAGCCAATTGCAAAAAATACAGCAGCATACTACCCAAACATCTACAACAACCTACCACCTGCACCATACAACATATCCATACAAAATAACATATTCACACTCAGATCACAAAGCAAGCACTTCAAGGTTGATCACCAAACTCCCTAGTACTACAATACCTTTCAGACATTACCCCAACAGGAAAATCCCTCCCAAGACAAACAAAACCCACACTAGCAAGACTGTGCTCAGGTTACCATCCAACACTAAAACAAAACTAACATAGATTAGGCCTATCCACAGAAACAAACTATCTCAGATGTAACCATCATACAGAAGACACCAAATACTTCATCTTACACTGGCCCATCCTATCCTTACCCAGACAACAACTTCACTCTTACCTTCAGTAACATCACCCTTTCAATCATGCTTCTTTTCTTCCATATCTCCTTTTTCTTTACCTTTTCACTATAGTGACACACCAAAATGATTCTGTTGTGGCTCATGTTAGAGTATTTAATCAAATATAGATCAACCATTCATTCAGATCAGGTGTGAAGAGGAGGTTGGGGAGAGTATATTAACTTTAGGTATTAATTTTTCTTTTTTATGAGCAAAGAAATCAGTCCTATCTTTTTTTTAAGATAGATACACCTATTAGGGAAGGATGTGTTGACAAACCCTTTACATGGAAAAAAAAATTGCTGTAGGTGAAAAAATGCACATACACATGCATGTGCATTCATCAACATATAAAAAGATTAAGAACATGCATGAATAGAAGAGGGCATGGAGGGAAATAACTGCAAGTGGAAAAAAAGCAAGAAGATATGGTGAGAAGGACAAGCCTAGAAGGTACAGGCCTCAGAGTTATGGACCATCAATAAAGACATTCATTTGCAAAGGATAGGACACTGCTGTTGATGGCCATGTCAACTGTGTGGTGTAGCATCACCCTGAGGCAGACAGTATATTGCAGACCAAAATTGCATTACAGCCACAATACAGTCGTACCTCGGTACTCGACCGCCTCTATACTCGACCAAATCGGTGCTCGACCAAAAAATTCGAGTAGAAAATGCATCGGACCTCGAACAGATTTTCGGTACTCGACTAGCTCGAACAGCGGGTAAGCGTCAGTTCGACTCAGACCGCCAGCGGAGTAAGACGTACGCAGTTTGTTCGAGTATTTCTTCCCAGATTTAAACTTTTTCGTGTTGCTCTAGCCCTTAATAATGGGTCCAAAGAAAGACAGTGATAAGGGGAAAATTGGTTTCGGTGTTCGAACAAATCGGTGCTCGACCACCACCTCAGAACGGATTATGGTCGAGTACCGAGGTACGACTGTATATGCATTTCAATTTATATCTGCCAGAACATCTATAAAACAACTAGATTTAGTGGAGAGGTTGCTAAACTGGTGACAGTGTGCATAGCATGGCAGCAGAGTTGATTTGTGACAGATACAGAAATGGTATTCCAGACCAAAACTGTTTTGGATATGGTTTCCACAACTGCAATATCGCAACATTGTTCAGACAGTACCACAGCTGCAGTTCTATCATCAAATTCTTTCTTCTATTATTGTGGAAAAATGTTTGTAACTAATTTTGACCAATTCACACTTTAGCTAATGTTTAATATAAGTATAAGGTAGTCTCTTAGCTGATTATTTTACAGTATTTGATTTGGAGACTATCAGTAACATTTGAAAAATGGACATTTCCATTAGTAAAAGTTGGACTATATACTTCAATTTTACTGGAGATCAGTGTTTTTCTCAGATTAATTGAGGGCAATGCCTTCATCTAAATACTGCTAGTGTTCTTCTGAAATTGTCTGAGTTTTGCTGTTTCCTCTCTGAATTATTTGGAAGGTCTGTTGTGGTTTGCTTGGCTCTTTGCCAATTATCCTTGAAGAATCCTTACAGGAAAAGTATGATATTTTTCAAATGAATATTCATGACTGAGACTATACTGTCTGACGCCTTACCTTTGATGAAGTGATGGCAGCAATAGTAAAGCCAATAAACCTTCATTATATTGGATCCCCACTCATGAGGAATGTTGTATATGAAATGTATAATCACTCACTACTCTTGCAGCTCAAATTTGCATTTTGGATTAACAACAGATATTGTGGCACTCAGTGATCTTTCTCCAATCAATTTCCACTGAAGAAATGGTGTTCCACAGGGTTGTGTTCTGTTGTTCTCTTTTTCTTTTATTTACTTATAACTTCCATAACTGCACTTCATGGTCTATGCAATTACATGTACATATTTCTACAGTAAACTATGCAATCTATTTAAAATTCTAAAAAAAAAAAAAAAAAAAAATCACCTACAATTTTCTATAAAATCACATCTCTTCAACCTCATCCTTTTAGGTTTAATCAAGTTAGATTACTTAAGACAGAATAAAATGGCCTGGTGGTAGTGAGAATGAAATATTAACCAACTAACCTGTACAGAAGGGATTAAAGGTTATTCCTTGCTAGTACAAACTTGAAAAAATCTATATTCCTAATCAAGCTGTTTCTATGAAATTAATATCTCCTTCAAAATTGTTCACCTATACTGGCCTTATGATTCTTATGAGCTCTTTTACACCAGTCTAATGAATATTATATTTATTTGTTAAGCTGTTTCATCTTTACAGTCTAAACCTATTTTTTTCAAATCTCTATTCTTGGTGACTGCTTTCTGCCTCCTCTTCTCTGTTTTAATGATTTATGTCTTCAGATACGTTTTCATATCTCTCTTCTAACTGACTGCACCCTTTCCCCCTTCTTGTTTTAATGGTGCATATCTAATCTTTCTTCGGTCATTACTATGATGGTATCTTTTTTTCTTGAACTTACTAACTGTGCCTCCCCCTCTTTTTAGGCTATGCAACATTGAACTTTCCATATATTAATATTCTGTGGAAATACCTCCTCCTTTGAGAGGAAGCCAATACTTAATTTCCTCTTTCTATTTAGAAACTGGTTTCATCTTTATTGGCCCATCTCTACTTGTGCCCATTGTAACTTTGAAAAAAAAATAAAAAATAAAAAAATAAAATAATAATAAATAAAAAAAAAGTACACAATAATGACACTTTCAATCATCTTGCTACTAAATCACACTACCATCTGAACCTCTGGAATACTATTGTATGCCATATCTTTTTAGTTAATCCTTCCTTTTTTCTTTTCAAAGCCATTCTTCAGTATACATTGATGCAAAACATATGCACAATAACCACTTCACATACATTTCAATGTCAATACTAACATCATATTCTTCTCTTGTTGGATATCATGATAATTTTTAAAGAGGGGATTTATCACAGGAAACTAAAGCACAAAATAATTGGAAATACTGCTGATTGATACTGTAATATATATTTGTGTGTAATAAACATACAAATACATAACAATGCATGCATACAGCCCACATGGCTGAAAAATTCAAAAAGCATATTCTACAAACACACATATGCATATCCGGGAAAAAAGCATACAACAGCTTGAACCAGTCACAGAAATGTACATACAAGAGGAATCTTACAAAAAATATGTATACATACATACATATATACACACACACACATATAAATTATATATATATATATATATATATATATATATATATATATATATACATATATATGTGAATAACACCATGTACAAGCAAGTGGTAACATACAGGAACCATTACCACAAACAGCTATACACATTACAAAACAAAGCCAGAACTACATGGGACAAGCAATTTCATGTACACATGAAACATAAATAACAATGAGTTCATAAATTAAGATAACAATTGTGTGCATACTTACTAATGGATTCCAAGGATGCACATGGGTATGTTTATCCCTATATATGGATTTCTGTGTAACCTCAGACCTAGTAACAGGCAACATATGCCTCAAATGTAGTCACCACACATAAAACAGAACATGTCATCTTATACTCAAGGTATTGACAACCATACTTTCAAGATGTGATATGAGGTGATGGAAGGAGGGCAATGAGCCCCCAAAGGCACAATGCCCCTAGAATGAACCCAACCATCTAACCAGTATCCAGATTGGTTCAAAACCACCTAACTTCTTCTAGAAGTGTGGCCCTGAAGGGGCAGCACCTGATCTCCAGAACATTCTCAACATTCATTCACCCTTTCACAACTCTTCAACTTTTGTTGATGACAGAGAAAAATCTGGGGCCTCACATATACCCTAAAATCACAAACCCCATCACTTATGCACACACATTTCTCCAGTGCAGCAACTGCTACTCATGGGTTCACTTCGAATGTTCTACACTGATATTAAACAAACACAACAAACTGAATCTACTCAATATGCATCTAAGCCCTCAGCAAAAAAAAACCACCCCAATATAAATACACCTTAAACATACTATAAGCTTACAAGAATTACATTAATGGAATCACAAACAAATACATAGAGCTGTATTAATTTTTGCAGAAACACTTCATACACATAGCACTAATAAAAGAAACTACAAATTACACCACACAGACTACAATACAATAAGACAACAAATCACAATACATAGGCGAATCTTTATACCCAAAATAATACCATTCTTCAACAAAACAAGATAAACTAAGCAAAAAATCATAGCCACTTCATGAAACAATTTGGTGACAATAGCTACAGATAATTAGCATCTTGTCAGCAATAGCCAATGCTTCTATCCTTGAGCACAATATTGCACTGAAGAAGAGGAGTCGACAATAAATTACAGGTTTAAGGGGGGCAGAAGAAAGGAGGTATAGTATAATCTAAAATCAATCACCATTCTCCTTTGATTGGAGATAGACAATAAGGCTTTCAACAGTCCCTGGACACATTCTGTCAAAAATAATGGAAATCAAAATGCACAACAATGACATGGAATGGTTGATAAAATTCTGAGCTGGCAGAGACTGCAGAGTATCTCAAAACAACCCTCTATTGGGAACCAAAATTCTATAGAATGGAATCCCCCAAGGAGCAATAGTACCATTAGCCTATCTAAACACAACCTCACCATCCCAAACTCAGAGCAAATAAAGTCTCACATATGCAGATGACCTAACAATAAGAGCCCAGCACTGCCACTACAAAATAACAGCCAAAAGCCTCCACAAATTTACCCCCAATAAACTAAGTTTATGATTGACACAAAACAGAGGCACGCAGTGATGTTCCTTACTTCTGATTACCATAAATCTAAGAAACACCTAAAGGTAAACATTTTCCACTAAACAAAAACCCTAAAATGCTTGGGCTCAATTTTTTATGCAAATATGATCCACATCACACTTAAAAAACACACAGTGAAGGCAAAGAATCTGAACATACTCATAACAGTGGAGGGCACAAGATTTGGACAGCAGAGAGGAATGTTAGTGTATAGGAAAAAAATACACTCAGCTATACATTGACAGCACGGTATCCAATAATTAAGAAAACATACAAGGGCACCCTACAAACAACACAAAATAAAGCACTGAGTATATGGTTAAAAAATCACATGGAAATCAAAATCGTCCTTATAGATCAATACATAAGAATGATAGGCACACTGTCCTAGGCAAGAATCCTCAAATCCACCCACCTCTCACATCACACAGCACATAAAGCCTACCAAAGGCAGCACAAAAACAACCCCAGCAGAATTCTACTCAAACATCTATAATGACTTAATCCTCCCAGTTCTCCACAATTTAAGCCACACTAAAATACATACACTCACATCACAAAACAAACACTCCACAACTAACCAGTATATTTGATACTTCACCAAACCCCCCAGAAATCAAGTCTGCAGAGAAATCACTCTCAAGACAACCAAGAATTGCACAAACATGCTTACATTCAGCTACCCACTCCACACTAAAACAGTACCAACCCAGAATCAGCCTGGACACTAATTGCATTTGATGTAACCACTTCATGAAAGACACAATACACCTTATGATATGCTCTCCTGCACTTATTCTTCCATACAACAACACACAATTTCTTCAATGAATGCCTTATGGGCTGAGACATTGGTCGTGGCTGGTTTCCTGGGGACTGTGAGTCTCCTGCAAGAGAGAGCTGGGGCAATGAAGTGATTGATCATGTAATCACACAATTCGGATAACAACACTAAATTTCCTATTTGAGTTATTATCAGCTATCCTGGTGGCCGTAACCGGATGCCTCGGGACCACCAACAAGAGATCCAAAGCTACAGATTCGTTACCATAGGAAAAAAAAAAAAACTGCCATGACTCCCATAATACTAAACTTTCATGAAGTTACCCTCTTCAAATAGATAAAGTGCATACAGCCTTTTGTTCTGGCTAAGACCTGACAATTTTTTCCAGCTGAGGGCGTCTAGGGGCAATTGGAGGTCTAGATATTTGGTGTCAGCCAGAACAAAATCTATATGTATACTAACGTGCTGAAAAGGGTTAATCCAGTATCTAATCCTATCACTGCTACCATCTACCTGTACATTTGTTCTGGCTGGCGCCATACGATTTTGTTCAGCCAAGGAAAACTCCTTGTGCAGAAGGAGTGATGTATTATCTGAATGACCCATATACTGGGCTTGTATATTCGAACTCTATGAACCTAGGTCCCGCCCCAATTAACCAAACAACCTTGTCCGATCAAATAGTACAGAATCATGGAGCCTCACGACTTTAAAAATGTTATTATTATAATCTGAAAGGTATAGCATCCTTTGCAAATTCTAATACCAGGTGATATTACTGAGGAGAGGGAAGGTCCCAGGTTTCGACGACTTGAAATAAGACGAAAATTAATTAAAAGCAAAAGAAGGCTGTACGAATATTAACTGTTGGACATATATCACAGTTTTTGACAACTGCGTTGAAGTAACATCTCAGAAATTAGTTTGTAACTAAACGTGACTTAAGAGGGACACATATGTGAATTTCATATATGATGTACTACATCAGTACGATAGTAAATTTCCTAAACTGCTATATCATTGCCCACAATTATCCATGATAACTATAGGACTTTAAATTTGTCAACTAAACGAACTCGAATTTATTACGAAGTAAATAACTTCGTTGTATTGGTCTACGGTGATGACATGCCAATGTTCACATAGAAAAAGGTTACAATATATACAGTACAGTACCATAATTACGAGCATATATTGTATTTCATTTCCAAATACAATATCTTCTAGTCTCGAAGACGATATAACACCGAAAAGATGGAGTAATATTGGTGATAAAGGAGATATAGTAAATTTCAAAGTGATCAACATTTCCTCCGTGAGTATTACTATAGCCTCGTACTGAAATTCTACTAATACACGATCCAGTCACACCTCAAGAACAGTTTTATTATTGATAGGAGACGGTGGAAAATACCTCTCTGTAACATTGAATCACTTTAGCCAAGAATTGCAGCGCTGACCGAAACGATTAAGGTTTAAAAGATAAAGCAAAAGATATTCCTTTGATCTCATTTCTTTGTTAGAATTGTTTCTTCTTTCAGGAACACATTTCTCATGTTAGAGTTGGTTTATTTAACAATGTAGAGTTAGTTTGATCTAACAGTGAAATGTTGGGCGCCAGTAGGGGGGAGAGGAACGAGGCGGCGAGGGAGGTGACAACTGTTTCAAGTCGTGCCTCTGGTGGTCTGCTTGCGAGGGAGCACAAGGGAGGAGGACGTGGTGAGAAAGCGCGAAGCAACGAGCCAGACTCACGTATGCTGCTCCGGGGCGACCTGAATCTTTGGGCGTTGGTCCGTCCTTTATACACACGAGCAAGTCATTACCCGTGCTCCTAATTGCCGTGATGTTAAGTGTGAGGCGAAAGGTTCTGACGTCGGTGACTCACGAAGA
>NC_134779.1:79982806-80002806 GCF_046742065.1 Oratosquilla oratoria
AAGATTAAAATCTCACAGAGATAAATGCCAAGGTCAGCCACAGCATACAGAAGAAGAAATTGATGACCCAGGTAAATAATTTTGATTATATTGTGTGCATTTCTCCCTTTTCATATGCAACTATGTCAATTTGGTGAACAATGGAGAGCATTTGCAATAAAAATGTGAAGGCCTAAAGAGATGATATTTCAACTTCATTACTTTTAAATTTGGGTAATGACTATATCACTATAATATACTGTATCCACTCAATTTTGGGGCCTAGATGATTGTTATTCATTTCATTTAACATTGTGTAATATACTTCATAGGTTCCATTGGAATTCAGCCCACATGGGATTCAGCCCAAATGGATTTAGCCTAACCTAACCCAACTAACCCATTATTTTTAGTAAATTTAAAAGTGGACTGAATCCTGTGTGGGCTGAGTTCCAAGACCACCTATTTCATATCCTGTTTATTTCCAAATAATTTAGTGGCTTGTGTGAATATGATCATTTTCTAAAAAAATAACAACTGTACTCAAAAGTAGCCTAAATCACACTGTTTTCATTCATTTATTTATTCATTTATAAATTATGCAATATGCTAAAATTTTCTGATGCCATTTCAGGGTCTGTATCAACAGCTTCAATCCCTTCATCATCGGCTCCACTTGAATTATCTGCAAACCTGACTCCACCATTAAAAAGGTCACTATCAGACTCTACCACAGGCGTCACTTCTGCTAAATCATTTTCATCTAAAAGAAAGTCATCAACATCTCTGGACAGATTTATCATAAAAACTTCAGCCTTTCAAAAGGAAAATCTCGACAAAGAATTTGCAAGAATATTTGCTACAAATTTACCATTTCGTCTTGTTCAGCATCCTCAGTTTCTCAAGATGGTTCAGAACCTGAGGCCAGGTTATATTCCTCCATCCAGAAAAGATATTGCTGATAAGTACTTGGATCTTGTGTATGAAAAGGAATATAAAAAGTGTGCAGATGACCTGAATAATGAAACTGTATGTCTTTCAATTGATGGGTAGTCTAACATCCATAATGAGCCCATAATATGTGTCACTCTAACAACATCCACTGGTAAGATTTATTTAGATGACACAATAGACACATCAGGGAAACCTCACACTGCTGAATATCTTCTACAACTTGTACAAAATTCGATCAAGAAGGCTGAACAAGATTTTGGTTGTCACATTGGAAGTGTTGTGACAGACAATGCTGCAAATGTCGCCAAGATGAGAAAACTCTTGGAGGAATCGAGTGAACCTGAGCATACCGTCCTCATATACGGCTTATACCGTTCCTTGTATACTTGTGGCAAGTCTATATGACACTGCTCCTTATATTGATATGCTAAAAATGTCCTTTAGCAATCAGATCGCATATCAGATAGCAATCCCACAATATTTAAAATATATAAAAACAAAATCTATCTAAATCAAATAAATCTGATCTAAATAAAAAAAAATCGATTCTTTATATTTTTTAAAAAGATAAAAAAAAATCGCCAAACCTAGTGTCCACTAACCTCATACAATAATACCTGTTAAGTCCAGCTAAAATTGGCATTTCAAAGCATAACAGTGTCTTAAAAATAGGTTCTTATTTCACTATAAAAGTTTATATTAACTTATACTGCATTGAATAAGTCAATAGTTGATATATTTGTCCTATATACAATGTTAGGTTTCTAGTTTTGATATATTTCTCCAATACAAAATGTTAGGTTACAAAGAAAGCACTGCCCTCCGCTTGCGGACCCAGGGATCTGGGTGCGCACGTCCTGTGTAATAGTAGTCCTTGATATATATATATATATATATATATATATATATATATATATATTATATATATATATATGTATATATATATATATATATACACATGTATATATACATGTGTATTATATATATATTATATATAGATACATGAATATATATTTACATATATATATATATATTATATATATATATATATATACATATATATGTATAATATATATACATGTATATATATGTAATGGAAATAAGCGTACATGCTTTTTGTGTTATCCTCGGCAATTTGCATTTATTATTCCGAACCATGTGTTCTTGTCATTATTTGCACTTCATGTACATTGATTCATTGCCAAATAAAGTCTAACTTCCCGTCGGGTCTCGCTAGAGCTGAGTTTTTCCGGAGCCCCCACCCTCCTAGGGATGACCCTACAGTATATATATATATATATATATATATATGTATATATATATATATATATATATATATATATATATATATATATATATTTATATATATATATAATATATATATTATATATATATATTTATATATATACATATATATTATATATATACATATATAATATATATATATTATATAATATATATATATTATATATTATATATATATATATATATATATATATGATTGCTAGTTCTGCGTTTTGTATTTTCTTGAAGACATTCTCTTTGTGTCTTAGGATGATTTTAATGTTTCTATTGAGATCTGAGATGATTTCTCCGTAGGAGGTCATCTGTGCTGCCAGATCGCGATTTCGAGTCTCTTGACTCTTCTTCAGTGGCTAAATATAGTGGCTGTCTCTATATTAGACTTGCTACTGAACTGGAAATGTCAGATGGATCGTATTTAAGGGCTTGCCTAGCAGTGTTTTGTGCTCGTTCTTGGTGTTGGTTGGTTCGTTCGATCAGGTGACCTCTCCCTGTGCTCGTGTTGGTTTTTCCGGGCAACAGAGTTCCTTCTCATGCTCGGTAGAGCTAACAGGTCGGACGTCTTGATGTTCAAACTAGGGTTATTATCTTTAATTGATGGTGCTTTTAAGATGGGGAGGCGACGGATATCTTGGCTTGTCGTTATGATGTTCATATTTTTTACCATTATTTCTCTTGGGAGGATTGTTTGATGTTCCTGTCTTAAATGGTTTTTGGGGGCTACTTGTTTAAGAGAAAATTTCCTGCTAATTTATACATATATGTATATATACATATATATATATATATATATATATATATGTATATATATATATATATATATTATATCTAAGTCTAAATAAAAATATTCTTCTAAAAAACGCTGTGGAAGTCGGGGACAGGTGGTATTACGGTGACATTTTGTCCTAAAAAATATTCTTGAAAAAGCGCTTGGGTAAGTCGGGGTCAGGTGGTATTCTTCTTCTTCTTCTTCGCGTTCTTCTTCGTGTTCTTCTTCTTCTTCGCGTTCCTCTTCTTCTTCTTCTTCTTCTTCCTCGCGTTCTTCTTCGCGTTTTTCTTCTTCTTCTTCTTCGCATTCTACTTCGTGTTCTTCTTCCTCGCGTTCTTCTTCGCGTTCTTCTTCATGTTGGAGATCCCGTGTTGGGGTTCCGCCCCGAGGCCGAAGGGGAAAACGAGGGATTAGAGCGCGGAAAGGTGCGGCCGTAGGCCGCTGTTTGCGCAGCCAAGCCCCCGGCGAGGCCGGAGAGGGTGAAGCCCGCGGCTTGTATATATATATATATATATATATATATATATATATATATATGTGTGTGTGTGTGTGTGTGTGTGTGTGTGTGTGTGTGTGAGAGAGAGATAGAGAGGCTGCAGCTAGAGCTGCTTAACAGTGACCGAGGCCGTTTTCTCTCTTCCACGCTCTTGGCTACCTAGGCTTTTGAAATCGAAGTGTGGTCCCTGTGTTCACAAAGTGATGATGGCAGGATATTTTCGACTTGTATATCTATTCTTCCAGCCACCAGGTGATTCTATTCAGCTGGGAGAAAACCCCTAGGCTCTAAAAGGGTTAAGCCTCTAATCATTCCAATGTGTAACTGGGCTTCCTTTTTTCCAACTTGGCGAATATCTATTATGATACAGAAAAAATACAAGTTGTGGGAGTAACTATCTTGGGGAGATGCACAAATCATCTTCAAAGGAAAAAATATTCAATTTTGAGAATTACACACCAACTATGTGACAATATTTTCGTCAGATGAAAATCAACGGTGTAGATTTCGCAAGTACATCCACGGGTGGGTGGGGGGGGGGAGTGATCAACGTCCGACACCTTCTCGTGGTCCTGCGAGAAAGACGTCGAGGAGAATAATCTCCCCATCATTCGTCTTCAAATCCTGTCAATTTGTTCACCTCTATTTTTCCTCCACTTTTTCAAAAAAGTGAGCTGCCATCCGACAACTGGTCCTCTTTTCCTTCTACCAGACGGTGACATGGGGAAACTCTGACACTTATGCAACACATACAGTAGTCCAATGTTCGTTCTGGTGAGATCTACGGGAAGTAGAAAGGCTGTTGTTGACTACCATGGGGCTCCCGGTTTCCGGTCGGTGAGGTGAAGCAATACATATATGTATACATTGCTTGTCACGACCTCTTGACAGGTTGTGTGTTTTCCCTCTGCCTCTCTCTCTCATATATATATATATATATATATATATATATATATGTATATATATGTATATATATACATATATATACATATATATAAATATATATGTATATATATACATATATATATATATATATATATATATATAAATATATATATATATATATAGATATGGACCAAAAGGTCTCCTGTCGGCATGCTCCGCCTTTGTAATCCTTTATATATATACATGTGTGTGTGTGTGTGTGTGTGTGTGTGTGTGTGTGTTTATATATGTTGTCTGTCACGACCTGGGATCGACCACGGGCTAAAGAATGACAAAACTCGTGTTAGCCAGAATAATTATTATAGTACACAGTACACTAACGAATTATACCACACACACACACACACACACACACACACACACACACACACACACACACACACACACAATGCAAATTGGGAAAAATTCTAGACAAAAGTGGAAGAAAAATGGGAGATCTTGATGGATATTTATAATGAAGGAATGAATAGGTACGTACCAAGACAGAAACAAGAGAGGGTGTATGTTAAAAGCTGGTTCAACAGAAGATGTAGTGAGGCGAAAGATAGAAGAGACGAAGCTTGGAAAAGATGGATAAAAGATAAGAAAAAGGAAATGGCAAATAAATATAAACTATAGAAATGAGTATGTAAAAGTGCGAAGAGAGGGAAAAAATTGACTACGAAAAAGACATTATAGAAAAATGCAAAGAGTAACCTAAACTATTCTATAGATATGTGAATGGTAAACAACTTAAAAAAAAACAGGAAATGGCCGAAATCATGAATAATCATTTCAAATTGTTTTTCACTGGAGAGAAGGTACAGCATTGGGACGAAGGAAGCGAAGTGCGATCTCCCCCCAATGAGCAAAATAATAATAACACAAAAAGAAATAATGGAGCAATTAATAAACCTTGATATTAGGAAATCGCATGGCCCGGACGGAATTGTAAACTGGACACTAAAAGAATGTAAAAAAGAACTAATGGACAAAATATCATAAGTTGCTCACTTAAAGAAGAAAAAATATCAAAAGACTGAAAAAATGCCAATATTGCACCAATATATAAAGGAGGAAACAAGGAAGAACCAACTAATTACAGACCGGTCTCACTAACAAGCACTGTAGCCAAAATTTGTAAGAAAATGATCAAGAATAGATGAGTAAAACACCTGAAAGAAAATAATACAATAAACCCGAGACAATTTGGGTTCAGACAGGGAACATCATGTACCACAAATTTAATCTGTTTTTACTCAAGACTAATAGATTTAATACAAGGGATGGTTGGGCTGATTGTACTCTCTTGGACTTAGAAAAAGCCTTCGACAAAGTACAAAAAAAAAAAAAAAAAAAAAAATAGAAAACATAGGGAAACAAGGTAACCTACTAAAATGGATGGAGGACTTCCTGAATGGTAAAAAGATGAGAGTTGTACTCAGGGAAAAATACTCAGGTTGGAAGGAGGTGATTAGTGGGTTTCCGCAAGGATCTGTATTGGCTCCAATAATGTTCGATATTTAGGTGAATGACATGGATGATGTGGAATGCTACATGACCTTCTTTGCAGACGATGCTAAATTGTTGAGGAAAGTGAAAACAGAAACGGATTGCGAATCACTACAGGAAGACCTGAACAATTTTAAAATGGAGTCAAATGCGAAGTGGACTTCAACATTAAGAAGCGTAGCATAATGGAGTTCGGAAAAAGTAAAAATAGACTATCAGGACAATATACATTTGGAACTAAGGAGGTAAAGAAAGTGGGATCTGAAAAAGATCTGGGAGTAAGTGTCTCAAACAACTTGTCCTCTGATAAACAAATAAACAAAGTTGTCGGAAAATCCTATAACTTGCTAAGATCAATAAAGGTGGCATTTAACTATTTGGACATTGTGGTCATCCAGTACCAAAAAGAATATAAAGAAAATTGAAAGAATCCACAAAAAATGGCTCCAGCACTTTCAAACTTGTCATATGAAGAGAGACTGGCTAAATTGGAATTACCGACTTTGGAGCAAAGAAGAGAGAAAGGCGACCTATTGACCATCTATAGAATCATGAAGGGCACGGAAATACTTGATAGAGAGGACTTGTTAAATTGGGACAAGAGAAACACAAGAGGACATGGAAAAAAATAGTTATAGAAAAGATCTGAAGAACAGTTTTCCACACAGAGTGGTGGACACTTGGAACAAACTGGACGAAACAATAGTGTGTGCAAAAACCATACACGAATTTAAGAGCAAACTAGACACTGCGAGATACAAAGGCGGCACACCACGGGCGTACCTCCCCTTCCCGTATGATACTAGGTAATTACACACATACACACACACAGATATATATATATATATATATATATATTATATATATATATATATGTGTGTGTGTGTGTGTGTGTGTGTGTGTGTGTGTGTGTGTGTGTGTGCGTGTGTTGCAATCAAGACAGATAGACTGCAAAAGAGAGACGTCACAGCACGTTACTCTACCAAAGATGAGGTTAACGTTCGCTCCAGCACCATACACGCGAACGCGCGCACGTGTTTTAGTAGTGTGGTATTGGATCACCAGCAAGACCTGACTCTTTCCGCGATAATGAAGGAGAACAATCTCACAACCAGGTATACGCCCGACGGTCAGCTCCGCTGTCAACTTCCACAAAGGCGACCGTTAAATACTACCATACAAACGACATTTTGTATATATTTTTTCCTCTCTCTTCCATTTTATTTGTGCTATGTTTTCCTATTGTTCTAGGTTATGTATATTTATTGTAATTTGCTAGCAAAATATTGAGTGTATCACTCAATAGTTTCACGCCAATTTTGGCTTGTGTATAAATGCTATCTGTAAATTGATGAAGTGTCAACCGACACCAAATTCCTTCTTCGCCACGACTCAATGTTCGGTGGACATATTCACCACGGGCTTTGAGCAGCTACCTTGTCTCCTCTCTGCTTCCACGCAGAATAAAATTCTAAAACTCATCGCTGTTTACGTTAGAAAACCGCTACTCGTTGGTCGCCTGGTCACCCAACTCGCTAACTCTGGGAACTTATCAAGAGTGTGGATAGGAACACAAATCCTGCCACATATTCTGGTGAACAGCGGCGGGACCAGCGGTAACCAATATTCCCGAGTAGCGTGAGAAGCGGAACTACAACTCAAATCAACCCAGCGCCTGCTACAAGCCCTCGTTTCCACTTCGAAACAAGCCCTCACTCCTACTACGAGACAAAAGCCCATCTACTTCGCTTTGAACTTAGCCCAGCGACACAGTCAAGACTCCAGGACGGCCGGACAAAAACCCGCCTGCCATCTCGCTGAACACTCCAGCGCGGCCGGACAAAAACCCGCCTGCCATCTCGCCAAACACTCCAACGCGGCCGGACAAAAACCCCGCCTGCCACATCCCCCAACACTACAGCTACGTTCCCAGGACCTTCCCAAGGCGTGAGCAACGGACATCACCGCACTACTCAACGGTTACACTCAGCGCAGTCTCAACCCCTCCACAACCACCAACTTTCAAAAGGAAGTACCTGTCCTCGCTTCGGGTACACGTACACGTGTACACACACACACACACACAGTCCCCATTGGGAGTTAAAAAAAAAAAATCTAACAGATACTCCGAAGACGACTAGCAGGTACGTCAATAAGGATTTATTCGTGGGATTTAGGAGGCAATGGATAAAACTTTGGACATTGATAGAGATATTAGAATTAGCAGAGCAACAAGGAATCGAGAAATTAACAAATTAGCAGATGAGTTGATTTATTTAAAATTAGACCATAAAACTTTACAACTAGAGGTATCCAACTTACGCACAACTAACGAGGTGATACTAATACAATTAAACGAGCTAAAAAGTTAACCAAGTGCGATAAAAAGAAAATGAAAGAAAGGAAAACGAGGTAAGAAATACAAACGAAGAACTGAAGAAAGAGGTTAAAGAACAATTACAATCAGTAACTGAAAAGATGGAAGAATCAATCAAAGAGACTAATCTGAACGAAATAAAAAAAATCAGTGGAAAAAGGAACGTGAAAATAAAAAACCCTCATTCAAAGAAATAGTACAGCAGCAGGTAGAAGGGAATGCAAAGGAAACAGTGATCAAGTTGATCAAAGAAAAGGAAAATTGGGTGAGAGACACAGTGGACAAAAAGAAATGGTTTGTGGTTTACGGTATCAACGAAAAATACAATGTACACAAATACCAAAGAGAAAAAGAAGAGAAAGAAATTGCGAAGGAGATACTAAAAGCGGTTCAAGACGAGGGACAGAATCTGGATAAAGAAATCGATGACGTACATAGGATGGGTACATACTCAAAAGAAAAAACTACAGACCAATGAAAATCAAACTAAGAACTCAAATTATAGTAGAAGAAATACTATCAAAAGCGGCAAAACTAGTTGACAGCGAAAAATACAAAAATGTGTGGATAAAAAAGGAAGTAAATGAAGAGGAAATAGAGATAGTGCACTGAGAAATAAAGCCAAGGGGACAAAATGAGAAAAGAACGGAGACTGATTTTATTTATTTATTTATTTTATTTATTTATTTATTAATTAATTAATTTATTTATGTATTTATTGAGTGCTGGATCTGAGACTGAGAAAATGGTACATCAGAAAAATGGAAACAAACAAAAAAAGAGAAGAAAAGAAAAAATTAAAATTAAAAGTGGCATATACAAATATGGACGGTATTTCAGGAATAAATGAACTGAACGACTATTTGTCAATAGAGAAACCTGGCATAATGGGAATTATGGAGACAAAACTAAAAGGTCCTATATAATCAAATATGGTGGGGCAAGGTTTATACAACCTTTGGTCGAAAAATAGAATGGACAAACAGGGGGAGGAGTCATGCTATTGACTAGAAAGGACCTAAATGTAATAAAGACAACAGATGGAAAAGACAATGTGGAATTGATCACAATTAAAGTCGAAAATAGCAATATGAAAAGTAGAAAGTTTATAGTTGTATATGTGCCCCCAAAAACTAAGACTTGGACTGACAGCGAACACTCAAAATTACTAAAAGACACAAAGAATGAATTAACCGAGACACTGAAATATGGAAGAAAAAAAAAACATAGTAATTATGGGTGACTTTAACGTAATGGAAATAAATTGGGAAGAATCTACAATGGGAGGTGGAGAGGAACACTGGGGCATAGTCCTACTGGATATGGCCATCGATTACACATTGACTCAATGGGCCAAAGAAAACACTAAGATATAGACAAAACGAAGAAACATCGAGACTAGACTTGATATTCACCTCTGAGCCTGAAATTGTGGTAGAAATAAACTATAAGACACCAATTAGAAAGAGTGACCACATACTAATAGAGATCGAGCTTAAGGAACAAAATATTGTGAGAAGGAACCAGAAACATAAAGAAGGAAGATTAATGTACAACAAAACTGACTTTGAAAAACTTAGTTGTTGTTTTTTTCAAAATGCTAGTTGGAAAAAAATGCAAATGATAGAACAAAGATGGAAGAGAAATGGAACATTTTTAAAGAAATATACAAGGAGGGTACATATAAACATGTGCCTAAGCAGAAACAGAAAAGGGTTTGCATAAAGTGCTGGTATAATAAAAAAGTGTAGCGATGTTAACGATAGGAGAGACAAAGCTTGGAAAAGATGGAAAAAGAGACAAAAAGTGACTAAATGGCAAACATACATCAAACCGAGAAATGAATACGTAGACGTACGCAGAGAGGAAAAAAGAAATTATGAAAAAGATATAATGGCAAACATACATCAAACTGAGAAATGAATACGTAGACATACGAAGAGAGGAAAAAAGAAACTATGAAAAAGATATAATAGCAAAATGCAAAGATCAACCTAAACTATTTTGAAATTATGTAAATGATAAAATAAAAGACAAACATGGAATAGTAAAACTGCGTGAAGGAAATAAAGAATACACAGATGTAGAAATGGCTGAATGACCAGACACTTTAAGTCTGTATTTACAGTTCAAAGCTCACAAATGTGGGATGATGGTCACCAAGAAGAATTCCCCAAAATTAAAGAAATAACGGTGACACAGAAAGAAATAAGGGACCAAATATAGAAAATCGATGACAGAAAGTCACATGGGCCAAACGGAATAGCGAAATGGATATTAAAAGAATGTATATATGAACTCACAGATAAAATACACAAGATAATTGACTTCTCAATCAAAGGAGGAAAAGTACCACAATATTGGAAAAATGCAAATATTGTACCAATATATAAGAGAGGAGACAAAGAAAACCCAACAAACTATAGACCGGCATCCCTTACAAGCACAACTGCAAAAATTTGCGAAAGAGTTATAAAAAATTAATGGACTAAACACTTGGAAGAGAACAATAAACTAAACCCCAACCAATTTGGATTTAGAAGTGGAAGATCATGTACTACAAACTTAATATACTTTTACTCAAGATTGGTAGATATAATACAAGAAAGAGATGGCTGGGCAGACTGTGCCTTCTTGGACCTACAAAAGGCTTTTGACAAAGTACCACACAAAAAGCTACTAAGAAAAATTGAAACAATAGGTGGAATATAGGGAAAATTATTGGAATGGATGAAAGACTTCTTGAACGGAAGAAAAATGAGAGTGGTAATTAGAGAAAATAACACAAATTGGGTAAACATGATAAGTGGAGTCCTCCAAGGCTCCGTGTTGGCTCCAACAATGTTTGCTGTTTATATAAACGACATGGATGAAGGAATCGAATGTTATATAAACTTCTTTGTAGATGATGCGAAACTATTGAAGAGAGTAAGTAAAGAAGAAGATTGCAAATCTTTTCAAGAAGACCTGGAAATGGAGTAAAAAGAGCGAAGTGAATTTCAATATTAAGAAATGTAGTATAATGGAATTTGGTAAAAGTAAAAATAGAATATCCGGTTAATACAAAATTGGAACAAAGGAAGTTACAAAAGTAAACTCAGAGAGACCTAAGAATAATTATCTCAAACGACATGTCAGCAGACAAACATGTAAACAAAATAGTTGGAGAAACCTACAATTTAATAAGATCAATGAAAGTGGCCTTTGACTACATGGACGAGGAAATGGTAAAGAGAATACTAGTTACACTGATAAGACCAAAATTAGAATATGCAGCGTCACTATGGACACCCAGTACAATAAAAAACATAAAAAAACTAGAAAGAATTCAAACAGCATTGACAAAGATGGCACCAACACTTAGAAAGTTGACATACGTACAAAGATTGGACAAACTAAACTTACTAACTCTGGAACAAAGAAGAGAAAGGGGTGATTTGATAACCATCTACAGAATTATGAAAGGGATGGAAATCCTTGATAGGGATGATCTACTTTAATGGGACAGAAGAAATACAAGAGGACACGAGAAGAAACTTAAGAAGGACAGTTACAGATGAGATCTGAAAAAGAACAGCTTTCCACACGGAATAATAGATATATGGAATAAATTGAAAGAGAAAACAGAGAGTGCTAAAACTATACATGACTTTAAGAAAGAACTGGATGCGGAAAGATACAACTGCGGGTTACTACGAGCATAGCTCTTCTCCCACAAAATAAAACTAGGTAAATACACACACACACACACACACACACACACACACATATATATATATATATATATATATATATATATAATCACATCATCATCCTTAACATTCTCTTTCGATACTTATACTCGTATTCATACATAGTTTTTGTTTGCAGTATTGTATCACCTGTGTCTTCACACCACAACCATGTGCCATCATACCTCATCACCGCAGGAGCCAAAACCTCACCTCAACCATTGGTAAGTAGATGCAATTCCGTGATAGGTTCAATTAGTGGCTTTCTCTGTTTCCATTGTGTTCACAGTGTATGACGCAGTCCCAACCATCTTACACGTCACACCAGTATTACACTTGCTTCCGTTGCAAGAGTCATCCACCACAAATACGTCTAACGATTCCAACTCTTCTCAACAATTACCAACCACACAAAACCTCATCACAGTGATCAAACATGACAACACATTACCAAAGTTCAATGGCAGAAACATTTCAGTCCATAACCTCATCTCCGACGTTCAAGCGGAGATCACACGTGCAAACGTCAATGATGATAAAACTAAAATTTCAATTCTCAAATCACGGATCGATCTTCATGACACACTCGCAGGAGACATAATCCAATCGGACGTATTTGAGGAAACTCAATCATTCTCAGACTTGGTTGACCATTTAAAAAAAAAATATTTGCACAATTTTATCAATTTGGATCTCTGTCACCAGTGTATTCACTAGCGAGAACATACAATACAGGTCCACATCAAAGGAAAGAGCTGACAAAATCGCTTCTACCTTTGAAAGTGAGATCAGAGACAACCTCAAAAACTCAGATTGGGTTACGGATGACAAAATCTCACTGGAACACGTAGTATCACTCATAGCCTATTTCCGCCTACCTTCACAATTACACCCAAACACACTCCAAAAAGCTGGCACAGTTCCCTTCACTCTAGGCACCACCCTAGGAGAGTTTGCCAGAAAATTCTCCCATACAAAGCAATAGATCAAATCCACGGTCAGTCCGTTCCTATCACTCCTATCCACACAGTAGCACACGTAACACCATCTACGTCATATAACACGAGGTCAAGACAGATGTCTCGTAGCCGCCAACGCTCACGTCAGCGTTCCCAATCACAATGGATTTACAAAGGATTACAAAGGCGGAGCATGCCGACAGGAGACCTTTTGGTCCATATCTAGGTCGGATGCGAAAAAAATCATAATGATAAATGAATAAATAAAACTATAATAATGTAAATAATAAAATACATATATTAATAAACAAACAGGTAAATAGTAAATAATAATAAATTGACATATAACTCTTTGGTGGAGAGTCTACTGAATTTATTGATGTTTGAGAGTCACTTTTAGACCTTGGGAGTAAGGTTGTGGAATAATATAGATGTGCTGGAGATAGACTCCTAGAAAAATCTTTATAGAATGAAGAGGAGAATGGATAAGTTGCTTTATGGCGACATTTATGGAAAGCAAATTGGCGTGAAGGGAACGGAAGGATGAGTAGAGCCTTGATGGACATTAGAGAGAATGGGACAAAGCAGGTTGGGAACGATGATATATAAAACGAGTAAAAGGACAAAAGGAAAGACAGAACCTATAAAGAGGTTGGATCAGATTGAAAAGATGTGCATGTTTAGCAAAAGCATAAGTATGACGAAGACTGACTTTCTTTGTACCGGACAGGAGGAAGTAGAGAAGAAATCCCGCGAGGGACAGGGAAGAAGGTACAGGTCGGGGAGCACGTGCAAGGAAAGGGGACTGGAGAGTGTAGAGAAAGGATAGGGTTTATATGTACTTGGCGTTAATGCAAGACCCAAGTAAGTTGTTTGTTTTTTTTCTTCTTCATCTTCATCAATTATAATTATTATTATCATTACTATTATCATTAGTAGTAATAGTATTAACTATTTTTATTATTAATATTATTATTGTTGTTTTTGTTGTTGATGATGGTAGGACGGGCCTAGAAGGTGATTCCATCCTTCATAGCCCTGAGCGTTCTTTCTGTGGTCCTGAAGCTTGGAGAGGCGACCCAAGTTTAGGGGTGGGCCTACGTTTGTAGTAAGAGCACCGCCCCGTTCTTGTGTATGCGTATTTACTTGATTGCACGTGTCTAATTGTAATTTACAGGAAAAGAGTATAATCGTGAGGCCCCGTCTTTTGGCTCCATCTTTCAAACTTGGTATTAAATCAGTTGATGCTTTTGTTCGAATATTACCTCTTTTAAATCATTCTAGAATCTGACGCATGTCTGGAAAGCTCTGTGTCTTGATATCCTTCAAATACCTTGTATTTTTCTTTTTCAGTTTTTCCCTTGATCTCTAGTTTTCTTCCGTATTGAATAAAGGAAAATCTGTTTTGTCCATTCTTTTCATTCTTCTTAACACAGCAATCAGGGCACCTCTCATTTTTCTGCAATGAGAAGGGAGCCTTTTTTTCCATATGGTCTGTCTGCTAGGCTGGAAACAATTTTGGTAACTGTTCTTTCCATTCAGAGCTGATGGCGGAAAATAGGGAGATACTATTTACGCGGCTTGTGTCTGGCATACAGATTACATCGGTGTTTGGTGCTTTGAAGACACGTACGTGTACTTTGGAATACTCATGATGGAAACAGCCATTTCCGTATGGTCACCGAATCTCATTAAAGACATTGACAGATTGGAAAAAGTACAACGGCAAACCGCAAAACTGATTCCAAATATCAAAAATAAATCATACAAAAATCAACTAAAACATATGAATCTATTTTCCCTAAAAAAGTGTAGACTCAGAGGTGACTTGATACAGGTCTTTAAGATTCTAAAGGGGATTAACAACATCAAAAGTGTAGTTAATGAATAGAATAAACTTCCTGCAGAGGCAGTCCAATGTAGTTCAGTTCGAAGCTTTATTATTCGTTTAGATAAACATCTAAGCAAGATACTGTAATGACTGCCATTTATTTTATATAATTTGTTTATTTGTTTGTTATTATTTGCTTGATTTTCATTTATTATCTGTCAATTTATTATTATTTACTATTTACTTGTTTGTTTATTATTTAACTACTGTATACCTATGCATTTATTTATTTATTATTGATATTATTATATTTTTTTTATTCTATTTGATTTATTTATTTATCATTGTTATATTTTTCGCATCCGACCTAGTTATAGACCAAAAGGGCTCCAGTCGGCATGCTCCCCCTTTGTAATCCTGTGTGTGTGTGCGCGCGAGCCTGCGTGTGTGCGTTTACCAAATTGTAGTACATAGGAAAAGAGTAACGCTCGTGGGACCCCATTTCTTACTCTCTAAATATCATACATGTCTACCAATTATCATGTGGTTACAACTTGGGCAATATCTCTTTATCCTCCAATTATCATACTTAAACCTAATTCATATGTTGTTCCATCTTCGGCTATATCGCATCCTGCTTTTTTCAAGTATTTATGCATCTGCATGGAAAACTGTATTTTTTCACATCCTTTAGATATTTGGTCTTTATGAGTGAAGAAAAATTAGTAAGAGAGGTGTGAAAGGCAGAGGTGGAAGGAGTGAACATGAGGGGGCGACCAAGAATAAGAGGGATGGATGGTGTAAAAGGGGCATTGGGAAAGAGGAGAATGTCTGTTGAAGACGGGAGAAGACAGAAGATAGGGGTGAATAAAGAATGGTTGTGTATGAATGATGCTGTGATACATGAAAGAGAGTGGGTGGTGGGAAAAGCCTTTGATATATATATATATATACATATATATATATATATATATATATATATATATATATATATATATACATACATACATACACACACACACATATATATATATACACACACATATATATATATACATATATATATATATACACACGCACACATATTTTATATATATATACATACACACACACATATATATACACACACACACACACATATATATATATATATATACATATATATATAATATATATATATATATATATATATATATAGTGTGTGTGTGTATAAATTTTCTCTCATGACCTTTTAAACCCCAGTGTGTGTGTGTATTTACCTAGTTGTATTTTACGGGAAGGGCAGCTATGCTCGTGGTGTCCCGTCTTCATATCTCATTTTATCTAAACTGTTTTTAAATTCATGTATTGTTTTTGCACACACTACTTTCTCATCTAGCTTGTTCCAAATGTTTATTACTCTGTGGGGAAAGCTGTTCTTTTTCAGATCTCTTCTATAATTGTCCTTCTTGATTTTCTTTCCATGTCCTCTTGTATTTCTATCATCCTATTTTATTAGGTCCTCTCTATTGTGTGTGTGTGTGTGTGTGTGTGTGTGTGTGTGTGTGTGTGTGTGTGTATTTACCTAGTTGTATTTACCTAGTTGTATTTTACGGGAAGGGGAGCTATGCTCGTGGGGTCCCGTCTTCATATCTCATTTTATCTAAACTATTTTTAAATTCATGTATTGTTTTTGCACACACCACTTTCTCATCTAACTTGTTCCAACTGTCTATTGCTCTGTGAGGAAAGCTGTTCTTTTTAAAATCTCTTCTATAGCTGTCTTTTTTTATTTTCTTTCCGTGTCCTCTTGTATTTCTGTCATCCCATTTTATCAGATTCTCTCTATCAGTAATTTCTATGCCTTTCATGATTCTGTAAATAGCTATCAAATCTCCTCTCTCTCTTCTTTGCTCTAGTGTCTGTAGTTTAAGTTTTTGTAGTCTCTCTTCATATGATAGTTTTGAGAGTGTTGGTGCCAGTTTTGTAATTGCTCTTTGTATTCTTTCAAGTTTTTTTATACATTTTTTTGTACTTGGTGACCATATCGTTGCTGCATATTCCAATCTTGGTCTTATCAGGGTGATTAGGATTTTCCTCACCATTTCTTCATCCAGGTATGTAAATGCCACTTTGATTGTTCTTATTAAATTATAAGTTTCTCCAAAAATCTTATTTATATGTTTCTCAGGTGACATATTATTCATAACAATGACTCCCAGGTCCTTCTCATTTTCTACTTTTTTTATTCCTTCTTCTCCCAAATTATATGATCCTGTTATTCTGTTTTTGCTTTTTCCAAATTCCATTATACTACACTTTTTTGTATTGAACTCCATCTCCCACTTCCTACTCCATTCTTGTACTTTATTTAGATCTCTCTGTAGTGATTCACAATCTTCTTCAGTTTTCACTCTTTTCAGTAATTTTGCATCATCTGCAAAGAAGCTCATATAGCTTTCAATTCCTTCATCCATATCATTAATATATATAGCAAACATTATTGGGGCCAGAACTGTTCCCTGCGGGACACCGCTTATTACTTCATCCCATTTTGAGTGCTGATCTCTTATCACTACTCTCATTTTTCTTTCTTGCAAAAAGTCTTCCATCCAATTTAGCAATTTACCTTGTATTCCTCCTTCATATTCTAATTTCTTAAGCAACTTCTTATGTGGTACTTTGTCAAAAGCTTTTTTTAGGTCTAGAAATGCACAATCAGCCCATCCATCTCTTTCTTGTATTATATCTATTAGCCTTGAATAGAAACATATTAAATTGGTGACGCATGATCGTCCTTGTCTGAATCCAAATTGCCTTGGATTTAGTACGTTGTTTTTTTCCAAGTATTTTACCCATCTACTTTTGATAATTCTTTCACATATTTTTGCTATTGTACTTGTTAGAGAGACTGGTCTATAGTTGGTAGGTTCTTCTTTATTTCCTCCTTTATATATAGGTACTATATTTGCTTTTTTCCAATCTTCTGGAACTTTTCCTTCTTTTAAGGAACTGCTTATTATGCTATGTATTTTGTCTGCCAGTTCATTCCTGCATTCTTTCAGAATCCAGTTTGCTATTTCATCTGGCCCATGCGATTTTCTGACATCAAAATTACCCAAGTGTGTCAATATTTCATTCTTTGTTACTTCTATTTCTTCCATAGGGGGGACTTTTTCTTTCCACTCAATCTCTTCAGGTTGTATATTTTCCCTTGTAAACACTGATTTAAAATGTTTGTTCATAATTTCTGCCATTTCCATTTCCTCAGTGTATTCAACTCCTCCTTGTCTTAATTTCTCCAAGTCTTGTTTGTTTTTCAGTTTATTGTTTACAAATCTGTAGAATAGTTTTGGTTGATCTTTACACTTTTCTATAACATCTTTTTCATATTTTCTTTTTTCCTCTCTGCACTTTTGTACATATTCATTTCTATAACCAGTATATATTTTCCATTTTTCAGGTCTTCTGTCTTTTTTCCATCTGTTCCAGGCTTTGTCTCTTTTGTCCTTTAACTCCCTACAACTTTTGTTGTACCAGCATTTTACATATTCTTTTTCTTGTTTTTGTCTTGGGACATACTTTTCCACTCCTTTTTTGTAAATTTTTGTCAAAATATTCCATTTCTCTTCCACTGTTGTTTCTTCTTTGTATATTTCTTCCCAGTTTTCTTGTTGGAAGAATTCTCTTATTTTATCAAAGTTTGTTTTTTCATACATCATTCTTCCTTTTCTATATTGTTCATTTCTTTTCATATATTTTTCTTCATTAAGTTCCAGTTCAATCAATATGTGGTCACTTTTACCTATTGGTGTTTTATATTCAATCTTATCCACTATTCTAGGTTCAGATGTAATTATTAAGTCTAGCCTCGATGGTTCTTCTTCATTTCTATACCTAGTGTTCTCTTGTATCCATTGTGTCATTGAATGGTCAGTAATCATCTCAAGTAGAGCATTTCCCCATGAGTCATCACCACTCTTTACTGTCATTTCTTCCCAGCAGATTTCTTTGCAATTAAAGTCGCCCATCATAACTATTCTTCCTCCGTCTTCCATTATTTTAGTTAATGCTATCTTTGTGTCCTCTAACATACTTTTATGTTCACTCTCCTCCCATGAGGCTGTTTTCGGAGGCACATAATTGATCACAAATTTTCTGCTCTTCTTATCTCGGTCTTCCACTTCTATCATAATCATCTCTACTGTATTCTTTCCATATATGACACCTTTCACGTTTATATCCTTCTTAGTCAGGAACATAACTCCACCCCCTTGTTTTTTCTCTCTGTTTCTAATCCAATAATTGTATGTATCATGTCCTACACTGTTGGGTGGTAGTGGGCCTTTTAATTTTGTTTCTACAATTCCCATTATGTCCGGTTCTTTTTCTTTCAAATAATCATTCAGTTCATTCAATCCTGTTATCAATCCATCTATATTTGTGTAAGACACTCTTAGTTTTCTGCCACTTCCATTGTATTCTCTGTTTCCCTTATGTTTTTCTTTAGTATGTCGAACTGCTTTATTTTCATGTTCACTACTCTCCAATAGAATCTCTCTTTCTCTGACTCCGTTCTTTCCTCGTTTTTTGCCTTAGCTTCAATTCTTTTCTGCTTTTCTGCCTCTCTTTCCTCCTTATTCATTTCTCTTTTTATCCATACCTTTTTATATTGATCATTTGTTGCTAGTTTCCCTGTCTTGGATAGAATTTTCTCTGCTGTTGTTTGTGACCTGAATTTAATCTTAATTGGTCTGGTCTTATCTGTACTATATTTTCCGAGTCTGAATTTTTCCTCAATTTCCTTTATAATTTCTGGTTCATCTTCCTGGACTAATTTTAATAAACTGCTCACTCTTTCATTTTCCTCCTTGATTCTTGCAGTTCTATCTGGGTTATGTTTCTCTTCCATTCCTAATATAATTATACATTTCTTTTTGTCAGCTAATTCTCTTACTATATTCTCCTTCTGTCTCATCACTTTAATAACTGAGTCTTCATTATGTTCTTTCAATTGCTGTTTGACTATGTCAGTGAATGAAACCTTATTCCCTTCTTGAGTTATTCTCCAATTTTTAGCTTCTGTAGCTAGTTTCTCTCTGTTTTCATTACTATTCTTCTTCAATTTCTCATTCTCCTCCTTTACATTTCCTAACTGTCTTTTTAGGTCCTCTATTTCTTCAGTTA
>NC_134779.1:80005306-80007806 GCF_046742065.1 Oratosquilla oratoria
TTGAGAATCGCGAAGTTGAGAAGGCGAAATGGGCTGCCATGGAGACGCAATGATGTAAAGTTAAATATCAAGGAATGTAACAAGGAGTAAGTATATGGCTGAGAAAAGGTCTAGGTGTTGGCCTTGAGTAAGACACATCTTAAATTGAAAACAAAAGCAGGAGTAGATAATAAGGTAAAAAGGAACGGGTTGTAATTACAAGTATAAAAAAAGACAATGAAAAATATAAATACAAATGTGTTAACTCGATGCTGTGGAAAAGCATACAGTCTGTTCACTCAAGAAATCTCTGTCGATGTGCGTGGTACAGTTCCCATAGGTTGGTAGGACTGCTACTATGCTACCTCCACTCCCTCACTGACCCTCCCGTTAAAAAAACAAAAAAACATTTAGCACATTGTGTTACCTTTTTCCACTTTTCTCAACTAGTATGTAGGATAGCCAGATTTGCTATATTGCGATAGAACAATGAGGGGTTATACTACAATATTACTATATCTAGAAATCAAAAGGGTTATACATGTATTAATTACGGCGAGTATAAATCAGATGACAAGATATTACAGTTTATACGAGTACATTTTATTATTAATTGATATATGCATATGCCATTATAGCAAGCTTACAATAAAACGTGTGGTTTAAAAAATAATTGTCGTGAACACGATGGTGTTCTTAGATTTTACATACGGAGAAATATAGAAGAGAAAATGAAACATTCACGTGAACTTATGACACGGTAGGGAGGAGGGAGGAAGGCATGGGAGGGAGGGAGGGAGGGATTGACAGTTTAAATTAAATACCTCCAGATTTAAGATTTTCACGGCTTATTAAATTCAATGGAATATTTCTATCTCGTAATGTTGATTCATTCTATACACAATACAATATACTGATATAAAAAATGTACATAATTACATCGATATCTGAAATGTCGAAATTTTGTCGCTGTCGACATTGTGTCATGCACCGTCGACACGTCACTTGGCACCTGCGGTTATAAGCCGTGAAAAAACTTCAATCTGGAGGTATTTAATTTAAGCCGTTACCATCAATCCCTCCCTCCCAGGGCTTCCTCCCTCCTCCCTCCCGTTATACAAGGTAATGTCTCATCGCACAAAAGTTCACGTGAATGTTTCATTTTCTCTTCTATATTTCTCCGTATGTAAAATCTAAGAACACCATCGTGTTTACGACATAATTATTTATTATACCACACGTTTTATTGTAAGCTTGCTATAATGGCATATGCATACATCAATTAATAATAAAATGTATAAACTGTAATATCTTGTCATCTGAATTATATTCGCCGTAATTAATACATTTATGACCCTTTTGATATCTAAATATAGTAACATTGTAGTATAACCCCTCATTGTTCTATTGCAATATAGCAAATCTGGCTATCTTACATAATAGTTGAGAAAAGTGTAAAAAGGTAACACAATGTGCTAAATATATATATTTTTTTAAACGGGAGGGTCAGTGCGGGAGTGAAGGTAGCCCAGTAGCAGTCCTGCCAACCTATGGGAGCTGTACCACGCACATCGATAGAAATTTCCTGAGTGAACAGACTGTAGATACACGAAATATTGAAAGTGATGACGATATGTTGATGTTTAGGCATGGAATGGACAATGGCGAGGAGGCGAGTAATTTCAAGGATGCCTGAACGAGTACATGAAAAATTCCGAGGTCATAAAATACGGGTGTGATGGTTGGAGACATGAATGTTAGATATACGATGATGGAAAAGAAACACCCAAGGCAACATTGAGGATGTATGGAGCTGAAAGCTGGGAAGTGTTAATAAACTACTATGAGTGGTGTACCAAAATCTAATGGGTGGATGAGCTGGAAATAGAAAGGAGGTGGCAGTGAGATTTATGTAGAAAACACCGGTAACGTGGATGGGACAGGAGGAAAAAGGTTCATAACAACATTCTGTCACCTTCATCTGAGGTATTCAACAAATTAGTGGCTGCAGTTCAGTCAACCAGATTAAGAGAAACCTATACGTGTGTATACAGCTGAAGATGATGTGAAAAGCGTGCGTGTAAAGATTAAGAAGAGCGAGTGTTGGGCTGGAGAGACACGCACGATGTCAAAAGAAAAGAAGAGAACGTGAAAGAAGTACAGGACGGTAGGGACGACAGGAAAAATATGATAGAAAAGAGCTAGGAGGGGGACAAAAGATCTATAAGTTATACCCGGTAGGTGGTGAAAAAATCGGAGAATTTTGAAGATATTTTGGTAAATAATTCTGGTATGAGGTAATACAATGGCTCCAGATGCAGGTCATAAGGAAGAGTAGGATTACAGACAAGGTAGAGGTGTTGGCGTTGGGGATGTGCAGAGGCCAGCACAGAACCTGAATGAGGAGAGGTAAGGCCACAAGAGTAAGTGGCAAATGAGGTGAGATTGATGAGATGTAACGTGAGAGAGGACCATATAGTGGACGATGACTGTTGTCTTCTACCTACAAAAATATAAATAG
>NC_134779.1:80017806-80192806 GCF_046742065.1 Oratosquilla oratoria
AAAAAAAAAAATCTTACCGCTAACACCTTTTACGGTGACATGCATAACAGACTTCTGTTCCTAATTATGCCCAACAACTCCATGCAGCTAAGGGTACCCTGAAAGGGAGAGGGGCTGTAACCTCACCCATCAGAGAAACTGTCCAGTGTTAGGCTGAACAGAAGTCCATAAACCATGCCACTGTGTTAACGGGTTCGAAAATATCCCGTCTGAGTAGTTCGGCTTACTTCCTGATCTATTAAATACGTGATCTGAGTTGTAAATCTGTCTCCTTATCTATGCTAAACGTGTATCCTTAAACTACGCTGACCGTGTATTTTTTTCTCAAATCAGGTACTGAGATCTTGCCTGCACTGAACAGAGTACGCTCAGACAGTATTACTCGTATGTTTCCTTGTTTTCTTATGTGGTGGCTGAGTCAAAATAGTCAATTTCTTGTCATGTACACAAACCGATGTAACTTTCTTCAATGTATATAAACTCACACAGGCATATTTATGTGCAAGTTTCGTACATGTGTACATGCATACAAACGGGAATATACACAAAAGTACATGCATGTGTGTGCACCAGTGCACTAGGGAAGTCACCTTGTAAGCTGTTCTAAACGTAGTACTTAGTGTAAACGTTAACAAACTATTGGACTATGGACTGGGTTTCAAAAATCTGCATCTTATTTAAAGCTTGAGACTACAGACTTAAACAATGGTGGATGCGTGGCGTGGCGTACATTCCATGGTTTGTTTGAATACCATCATTCTTTAAAAAAGGAAAACTTAGAATGCTCCTTGAAAATCTACTTAAAACACTTTAATTACAATTTGGCTGGTAAGCCCCATGCTAAGCCACACCAATCACTCCACCATTGCAGAATTATATCCTCAGCCTAATAAAAATGTTTCATGAGGTGATGGTGCGAGGCAAAGGAACTATCTAGCAGCAGCAGCAGCAATGCTAAAATCAGCAAAAGTACGCTGTTCAGGCAGAGTTGGTAGCACCAGCAACAGGAGTAGCAAATACCATTAAAAAATGAAACGATTACAATGGTATAAGAATGTAGCTACGGTTTGTCACATCGCCCTTTGAGTGAGCAGACTGACACGAAAAAAGTTTAACGGCCCCCCTCTTAGTGCGTGATGTGCTTGGCGCCTTTTAGGCTTGAGTCAACTTGACACTGTTTACGTTTGCCCATATTCATTCCAAATACTAAGTTCATCTGAAGTGTTGCCAATAGTGCTCCAGCATGAAGCTGTGGTTGCGAAGTCATCATCACCATCATGTGTCCAGCCAGCATCACTCTGACGCATAACAAATGATAAAAAAAAATCTTGCAGGACCTAAAAATGTATCGCAAGGGAGAGTAAGAGAGGGGACCGCTAGACTTGACTACAAACCATTCAAGCGCACCACTTCTCATCGTTCTGCCCCACCTGCAGGAGCACACACTGTAACTCCAGGTTATGGTATGCTGTTGACAGGATCTGGGCCACACTTTTTTTTCATTTTGCTTACACAGGGTATGGAGAAACAAGAACCCTATTGTTTGATTTCTTAAGCAAAACTAGTCTGCTTGAATGGTTGCACAAAGTGTCTATAAAAAACTAGCAATAATATATGGGTTCTAGATCTGCTAAATGCAAATACGCAGTAGATAAAGATAAAGAAAGTATGTAGATATGTACATGGGCTCATACGTGATGGCTGGGAAGGGTCGCATTTTGCAACGCTTCACGTGATTTCGGAGGTTAAACGCCATGGAAATACGAACTCCACAATATTGGCAATTCACAGGTTGTCTGGAGGGCCACTTTTTCGTGTCTTTCGGGTAGACGGCTGTCGACAAATTTAGAGCCATATCTGAAACGAGGGTAAACAATAATGAATAAGCTGGGAGGGTTTTTATCTAAGATGTGTCTATGGCTTTTTTTTCTGGTTAAGTGTCTACAGTCAAGGGTCTGGTAACGGGTATCTTTAAATTATGACACAATTTGGATAAGGAGGGGGTATTCAAGCCAAGGGAATGACTCCGATTGCTTTCCTCCTTAAATGGAGTCGAGATGAGGAATTACCTCCGGGGGGGGGGGGTTAACTTTTGCCAACCAAAGCAAGGAAGCACACAATGTGCCAACAGAAAAGGAACGAAAAAAAGAAATAATGAAAAAAGAAAACTAGTTTTTCTTCCTTCCAACCATCCTTAGCCAATATTTGTTAAGAAAAACCTGAACACGAATTAGCATGTGATTAGGTGATGCAGGAAAGCATGTACATCACAAACAAAACAATGAAAGAAAGACAAAAAATGCACAGCCATCGTGAAGGCCGAGAAACATGGAATTTAAGGTGATTAAAATCCAATGGAAAACAATTAGAGTTAAAGAAACTTAAGTGAAAAACAACTGAAAAAATAAAATAAAATGCCAGACATACATCGAAAGGAAGAATCAGAATAGCAAGGGAAACTGATAAAAGGAAAATACAGTAATACAGACGAATTAACGGAGAAAATTACACATTAAATAGGCATCTAAGAAATAACAGAAGAAATAAATAGATGATGTATAAATCAGGGATTAAAGAGAGAGAGAGATAAGATATTAGAAAAGTTGACCACACTTACGAAAGCAAACTGTCAGTGCACATGATCGATGGTAAACGGGTGTTTGTGCAAATGATCGATCACAAGTAAGAAGGGGTGATTTTTTTTATCAAAGTGTAAAAACAGTGAGGTTTTCGGATGCATGACAGAATACAAAAATTAAATTACATTTGTGTTGTCTTAGAGGAAGCCGTGCTGCGGCCTACAAGTTTCAGTGGTGCACGATTATATAACACAAGGGAAGTGAGTGCATGGTGTTACGTTCCTTCAGTGCACAGCAGGATAGTTCCCAAGGTGCAAAATTCAGAGACCATCCTTTCCCTAAGTGCAGAGGAGCATGAAGGTACTCAGGTTCTAAAGTCCGACACGACAAACGCACGACAAATTCAATTTCGAGGGATGGAGCAGGGACAATCACGTCAAGGAGCATTTGCGAAAGTTCGAAGTCAGGAAAATTGTGCAATGGTAACAACTGAATAAAAAAAAAATTAACTTCCACCAACTAACACATTTCAATTTATCAACAGGCAAAACTTTCCTACTTTACTAGCGCCAAACGATCTGTATTTCTTTACTTACCACCACTCCACCCAACCCCATAGAATAAAAACCTGTGGATTTCAAAACAACTGTCGCGTCTTCGATTCTATGAACCTACTGTTATCACTGGCGCCAGCATCTTCTGTTGTCCTTTTGTTTTCTTCACCTATATATGCACTTGTGCTTATTACCTGGTAATCGAGAGAAAATCCCACTGAACTTCACAATTTGACCGACTGCTGGCCTCTACATTTCTCATTCATCACCTGGCAATTATTTTACCTATATTTTCTATCATCTCAGCTGTCAAGTAATGAAGTATCCTAAGGCATATATTTTCATTACTTGAAATCCTTTAATGGTACATTTCCTTCCATTAAAATTGCCAACAAAGTAATAATAAATCACTGATCGTTGCGCGTTTAACTGAACTGGGCGGAAGTATTAACGGGACTTTGTTTTTAACATCAGGAGAACCACTTACGCAATTCTATTCAAGCCTATGATTTTAACTGTATCCTAAAGCGTACACTTTGCGGCTTGCTCTTTGTAATCAGTCTTGATTTGTATAAAGTACATACATACGAACTTGCTAAACATGTATAAACCTCCAGAAGTAAGTTACGAAATTTCCAATCTGAGAATTTATCGCTGAAAGGAAATCCAAATTATCTGCAAAAAATTAAATAGATAAATGAATAAATGGACATCTGCATTCTTCCTTTTCACTAACCTTGAAATATCTTACTGAAAATTAAATTTTGGTAAATTAGGCGAAAAACAACTGTGTATTGAATAGCACAACAAATAATTTTTACTATTTCCTGCATACATTCACTTTAACCACTGTATCTTCATATTTACATACTGTTCATTTTATGTAACATTTTGTCCTACAAGACGGACGTAGTAGAGAACTGTCTTACCGTTACTCATCTTCAAATCTCATCATCATCATCATTTGTAACGGTATGTAGAGCCCCGTGGGGCTGGTACACAGACCTTGGATCGAGCACTGCTAACTTCAATTACCTCAATTAATTTTTTCACTACATCTGACTACCGGTGTCTGCTACCTTTTTCTTCCTCCTTGCGTAGCCGGTGACAAAGAAACTGTCCCTAGCTAATATAACACAGGAAACAGTCCCATGTTTCTTCCCAGATAGATGGAAGGACACGAAAACCGTTACTGATTGTTGTGAGGCTTTGGTCTTCCAGTCAATGAAATTCGAAGCAACAGCATTTATCATTAATATTTCCTCACTGCTGCAGTGATTCAACACAAGTGACAATGTTGTGTGTTCTACACTCTATCCATAACCAGCACCTATCACTATATGCCATTTCGTACCCATAAATATCCTATATCATTTAAAGTTAACCTGGGAAAGAAAACTTACGGAAAAATCACTTATGAGGTGAATATCCCTGTAAAATGGTAACAATGCAATATACATTAAGCTGATAAAAAAAAGTTGCTAACTAATCTGATAATGTTACCATAACAGTCTTAAGCAATGTATTTTCACAACAGTTTGTACAGCGATGTTCTGTACGCCCATATAAGGTACCCCGGTGTCCTAAAGCTTCTGTAGTACGAAACCACTGTAATCACGGCAGTGCTGCACAAATACTGCACGCCACAGTCTATGACAATCAACTTAGATCACCTACACATACTCCAGGATTTGAATACATATATGCACATACGATACGCGTAAATACATAATATACGCACGCACCCACACTACACACTCGCTGGCGCAGTGGTTAGAGTTCCCGGCCGCCGCTACGGCGGTCTGTGTTCGAATTCCGCCCAGGGCTGAAATGATTTCACTATCGCTGCGCTGTGAGTTGTTACTCCAACTCTCGTGGGCGGGGATTTGTGTGTGTGTGTGCGTGGAAGATCACAGCACTACCCATAGATCGGTCATATATGAGCTCTGAGTTCTCTTCCGGGAGGGAAATAGCTGTCGATCACGAGTCCAACACGTGATCCAAGACCATGGTGAATCACACACACACACACACGCTGTAGTGATTAAAATAGCTTGGCAGCAGCCAGAATAATAGGGAAAGTGACATCAGTAAGGAAGGGGTTACCTAATATACGGTATATCCCGTCTGCCACCGCGTTGAGTTACTATTGATACAATGAATAAAATCTCCCGACGGCATCTAGGATAAATGGAAAAGCGTCATCTGGTACAAAAAAGATTACAGTAGCAATGATTTTTTTAATAAGTCTACGGTCACCGGAAAGCCATTTTCAAGACTATAGAATATCGAAGTTAGAAAAACATTAAAACCCATGAACAACCCGTAATCGATACCGTTTAATAGTTTTATATTACATAATAATTTCATAATAAGTAAACTATACTAACTTTCCTTACATCCCAGACATTCACTCAACTTGTCGCGTTCAGGTTGGTTAGTACATATAACAACAGCTATAATAACAATAATAATAATAATAATTATTATATTATAATAACAGTATTAAATTTAATTAGAAAGCAAAACCTCGCTGTAAAATCTTATGAAATGCAAAATTTAGTGTAATAAAAAATGAGACGAAGGAACTCGTTTTCGTTGAAAGAATTTGTTACATTTATAATTCCATATGTGCAGAATAATATAAATTTACACAACATACGAATAGTCACGACACAATGACCTTACTGTGTATTTCAGAACCACGGACGCCATTGAAGTACTTATATTGATAAAAAGGCTAAAAATGTACAGCTATCAAATAGCCCAGAAAGCATCGCTTTGGAAATAACATATAAAATAAATTATTACCTCGAGTTTCTGTGAACGATAACCCTCGCCCCCAAGGCAGCAGGCAAGTCCACCATAAAAATATGGGCTGCTGTTTGAACTGTGAATGTGGGGTAGTTTTTGTGCCACCAGTTGATAAGAGTACAAGGAGAAGGAGGAGACAGAGTAGGGGGAACGCGATTACTAGTTGCTAACTCTCTCATCGTGAAAAACAGTTGCCAACCTTGAGGAAACAGAGCTGGAGAACTTGGAACTATCCAGAAACTACATACCAACCCTCGGACCTCCAGATTGAGGTAAGCATAATCACAGGTTTTGGAGACGGGAGAGGAGGGGGGGGGATAATTCTCTCCAACGCCCATCTCGTAGTACCAACATGTGTAGGCGCAGATAATCGGCCCCAAGAGGGAAGATAATACATCAATTCAAAGTCGAGTGTTGTAACAAGATATGTATCTTAAAAATCTCCTGTTGAGAGTTCATGTAGTCGGCAGAAAAAATTATATACACATACACACACACGCCGGGCGGAGATAAGTTGGGTTTGTCTCCTATCACGTGCAGCCCCTGTTCACCTAGCAGTGAGTAGGTACGGGATGTTAGTCAAGGAGTTGTGACCTTGCTGTCCCGGTGTGTGGTGTGTGAGTGGTCTCAGACCTACCCAGATATCGGCAAATAATGAGCTCTGAGCTCACTGCCGTAGGGTGGTGTCTGGCTGTCTCGAACAGAGGCTGCAGCAGATCCGAGCAGATCCGAGGTGAATACACACACACATATATATGTATATATATATATATATATATATATATATATATATATATACACACATATACTCACTGAGTTGTATTTTATGGGAAGAGAGCTATGCTTGTAGTGACCCGCTTTTGTATCTTTCAGCATCCAGTTTGATTTTAAATTCTTGTATAGTTTTTGCACTCACTGTTTCTTCATTCAATTTGTTCCTGATATCTACCACTCTGTGTGGGGGGCTATTCTTTTTCAGATCTATTCTGTAACTATCCTCTTTATTTTTTTTTTCATGTCCTGTTTTTTTTTTCATCCCACTTTAGTAAATCATCTCTATCAAGGTCTTCCACCCTTTTCATAATTCTGTAGATGGTTAATAAATCTCCTCTTTCTCTTCTTTGTTCCTGAGTTGGTAGTTCGAGTTTGTCCAATCTTTGTTCATATGTCAATTTGGAGAGCATTGGTGCCATTATTGTTGTTGCTCTTCGAATTCTTTTTAATTTTTTCATGTTCTTTTTAGTACTGGGTGTCCATAGTGTTACAACATACTCCAATCTTGTTCTATCAGTGTAACTAATATTTTCTTTACCCTTTCTTCATCCAGTATGTCAAAGGCCACTTTCCTTGATCTTAGTAAATTGAAGGTTTCTCTAACTATTTTGTTGATAAGTTTGTCTGGTGCCATGTCATTGCTAATAGTTACTCCTAGGTCCCTTTCTGAGATGACTTATCTAACTTCCTTTGTACTAATATTATATTGTCCTGATATTCTATTTTTACTTTTTCCAAATTCCATTATGCATTTTTTGATGTTGAAATTCACTTCACACTTCTGACTCCATTCCTAGACTTTGTCCAGGTCTTTTTGTAGTGATTTACAATCTTCCTCTGTACTTACTCTCTCTAGTAGTTTTGTATCATCTGCAAAGTTCATACAACATTCCACACCTTCATCCATGTCATTTATATATATAGCAAACATCATCAGAGCCAATACAGAACCTTACAGGACTCCACTTATCATTTCTTCCCAGGCTGAGTTCTTGTCTCTAAGTATCACTCTCATTTTTCTCATGTTCAATAAATCTTTCATCCATTCCAAAAACTTTCCTTGTACCGGTAGTTTTTTGTGTGGTACTTTGTCAGATGCTTTTTGTAAATTTAAGAAGGCACAATCTGCCCATCCATCCCTTTCTTGTATTATTTCTATTAGCCTCGAGTAAAAGCACATCAAGTTTGTGACACATGATCTTCCACGTCTAGATCCAGATTGTTTTGGATTTAGTATATTGTCCTCTTCCATATGATTAATTCATTTACTTATAACTTTTTTGCATATTTCTACTATTGTACTTGTGTGTGTGCATTTACCTAGTTGTATCATACGGGAAGGGAGCTATCCTCGTGGTGACCCGTCTTTGTGTCTCTCAGCATCAAGTTTTTTCTTAAAATGTTGAATAGTGTTTGCACACACTGTTTCTTTGTTTAATTTGTTCTAAGTATCTATCACGCTGTGTGGGAAGCTTTTTTTTCAGATCTCTTCTGTAATTATCTTTTTTGGGGTTTCTTTTCGTGTCCTCTTGTTTTTTCATTGTCCCATTCCAATAAGTCATTCTCATCTAAGATTTCCATTCCCTTCATAATTCTATAGATAGTTAGTAGGTCTCCTCTTTCCCTTCTTTGTTCCAGAGTTGGTAATTCTAATTTCAACAGTCTTTGTTCATATGTCATTTTGGAAAGAGTTGGTGCCAGTTTTGTTGCTCTTTGTATTCTTTCTAATTTTTTATATTCTTTTTGGTATTGGGTGTCCATAGTGTTGCTGTGTACTTGAGTTTTGGTCTTATTAGTGTAGTTAGAATTTTTTTTATAATTTCCTCATCCAAATAGGCAAATACCACTTTTATTGACCTTAATAAATTGTAGGTGTCTCCGACTATTTTTTATATATGCTTATCCAGTGTCATGTCTTTGTTGATCATCACTCCAAGGTCTTTTTCTTAGTTTCTCCGACTATTTTTTATATATGTTTATCCAGTGTCATGTCTTTGTTGATCATCACTCCAAGGTCTTTTTCTGAGTTTACTTTTTTGACCTCTTCTTCACCAATTTTATAATCTCTTGATATTCTGATTTTACTTTTTCCAAATTCCATTATCCTACATTTCTTGATATTGAATTTTACTTCCCAATTTTGAGTCCATTTCCAGATCTTGTCCAAATCTTGTTGTAATGAGTTGCAATCCTCCTCCGTTCTTACTTTAGTATTTTTGCGTTGTCTGCAAAGAAATTCATATAACACTCTACTCCTTCGTCCATGTCATTTATGTATATAGCAAACATGATCAGGGCCAGTGCTGATCCCTGCGGGACACCACTTATCATTTCTTCCCAATTTGAGAATTTATCTCTAATTACTACTTTCATTTTCCTCCCAGTCAGGAAGTCTTTCATCCATTCCAATGATTTTCCTCTGATGCCACCTATTGACTCTATCTACCTTATTAGCTTTTTTGTGTGGTACCTTATCAAATACCTTTTGTAGGTCCAGAAAGGCACAGTCTGCCCAACCATCTCCTCCTTGTATTATATCTATTAATCTCGAGTAGAAGATCAAGTTTGTTGTACATGATCTTCCTTGTCTGAATCCAAATTGATTTGGATTCAGTATATTTTTCTTCCAGATGTTTAACCCATCTATTTTTGATTACCTTTTTGCAAATTTTTGCTATTGTGCTTGTCAGGGAGACCGGTCTGTAATTTGATGGATGTTCCTTGTTTCCTCCCTTATAAATTGGTACAATGTTTGCCTTTTTCCAGTCCTGTGGCACTTTTCCTTCTTTAAGTGAGAATTTAATTATATTGTATATTCTATCTGTTAATTCTTCCATGCATTCTTTCAGTATCCAATTTGCAATTCTGTCTGGACCATGTGATTTTCTGACGTCAAGAGTTTAGATTTGGTCACTGATTTCCTTCTGTGTTACAATTATTTCTTTCATTGAGGCAGATCTCTCTCTATTTCCTCACAGTTAGGTGAGTTTTCTATTGTGAATACTGATTTGTAGTGGTTATTCATAATTTCAGCCATTTCCAGTTCTTCTGTACATTCGTATTTATATCATCTGCAAAGAAAGTCATATAGCACTCCACACCTTCATTCATGTCATTAATGTATACGGCGAACATGATCGGGGCCAGTACATGATCTTCCTTGTCTGAATCCAAATTTATTTGGATTCAGTATAGTTTTTTCTTCCAAATGCTTAACCCATCTATTTTTGACGACCTTTTCGCAAATTTTTGCTACTATGCTTGTCAGGGAGACCGGTCTATGATTTGATGGGTTTTCCTTGTTTCCTCCCTTATAAAATGGTACAATGCTTGTCTTCTTCCAATCCTGTGGCACTTTTCCTTCTTTAAGTGAGAATTTAATTATATTGTACATTTTGTCTGTTAATTCTTCCATGCATTCTTTCAGTATCCAATTTGCAATTCCATCTGGACCATGTGATTTTCTGACTTCAAGGGTTTTGATTTGGTCGCTGATTTCCTTTAGTGTTACAATTATTTCTTTCATTGAGGGGGATATCTCTCTATTTCCTCATAGTTAGGTGAGTTTTCTATTGTGAATACTGATTTGAAATGGTTGTTCATAATTTCAGCCATTTCTAGTTCTTCTGTATATTCATGTTTACCTTGGCGCAGCTTTTCTATTTCTTGTTTAATCTTCAGTTTGCCATTTACATACCTGTAAAATAGTTTGGGTTCTTCCTTGCATTTTTCTATTAATTTTTCATAGTTTCTCTTTTTTTTCTCTGCGTATCTTTACGTAATCATTTCTTAGTTTGATGTAGATTAGCCATTTGCTTGTTTTCTTGTCTTTTTTTCATTTCTTCCAAGTTTTATCTCTTTTATCCTTAGCCTCACAAAATTTTTTTTGTACCATCTTTGTATGTTCTTTCCATTTTTTGTTGTGGTACGTATTTATTCACTCCCTCGTTGTAAATTTCTTTTAGTATATTCCATTTCTCTTCCATCCCTGTTTCTTCATTTAGGAATTTTTCCCAGTTCACATTGTGGAAGAATTTTTTGAGTTTCTCAAAACTTATTTTGTTGTAGTCTTTCTATTCTATGTTTATCATTTCTGCTTTGATCCATTTGCACTTTCAACTCAAATTCTATTAGTAAATGGTCACCCTTTCCTATCGGAGTTTTGTAATAAATTTTATCGACAATTTCAGGCTCTGTCGTAAGTATTAAATCCAGCCTTGATGGTTCTCCATTACCTCTGTATCTGGTATTTTCCCTTATCCACTGAGTCACTGTGTATTCGATGGTCATGTCTAGCAGGATGTTGCCCCAGAGTTCCTCTCGCCCCTTCACTGTCATTTCCTCCCAACATATTTCTTTTGAATTAAAGTCACCCATAATTACTGTATTTCCTCTGTCCTTCAGTATACTAGTTAATTCGTATATTGTATTTTCTAGCATTTTGGAATTTTCACTTTCTGTCCAGGACTTTGTTTTGGGGGGCACATACACCACTACAAATTTTCTACTCTTCATATGTTTGCTTTCAACTTGTATTGTAATTGATTCTACATTATTTTTTCCTTCAATTATTTTTGTTACATTTAAATCTTTATTAGTCAAAATTAATACTCCACCACCCTGTTTATCCTTTCTATTCTTTGTCCAGCAGTTGTATAAACCTTGTCCCACCTGCATAGAGCCGGTGGCCAGGGCTGGTTGCCGCCGTTTGGCCCCCAACTCTTGGGGTTGGGGGGTGGTCCCACGACGTAGATGCTGCAGCTGCACAAATACAACACCTACAGACCATTTACACCATGAAACAAAAGTCCTCAAAGTCAAGGACCACCTCGACATGAGAGGCACACAAACACTTGCTGCAGCCACCACAAACACATCACACCCGCTACACTACATAGCAGAACACCCACACACACCAAGAAACATTAAAACAACACCCAAAGACCTGTATCACACACAGATACTCTCTTCTCTTCCTCCACAACCACCAAATACCAGCCTCCAGAAACATATTCATAATCATATCACTCACTGCTCCATTAACACACTGAAAGACAACACACTGCTGCATGCCAGACCCCCTGATATCCACCCTTCTGAATCCTCTTTCCCACGAAAGGACAGAGTCCACCTGGCCAGACTGCAGTGTGGCCACCACCCAGCACTTCTAAGCTACCAGAAGAGGCTGGATGACCGCATTGTGAACAGCTGCCCAGGATGTAACACTTCACCCCATACCATACAACACATAATGGAAGACTGCATTATACACAATCATGCATGCAAACAACACAACATACACTCTATAAAGGATTTGTGGGAAAACCCAGTTTTGGCTGTGGCATTCCTTGGGGAGACGGGACTGCTCGGACAGACAGTCTAGGGAACGACAACAACAACAAACCTTGTCCCACAGTGTTGGGTGGTAGAGTACACTTTAATTTAGTTTCCACTATTCCCATTAAGTCTGGTTTTTCTAAGGCCAGATAATCATTTAATTAATCCATTCCTGAAGTTATTCCATCTATATTGGTATAAGCTATTTTTAATTTCCTTTCTTGTCTTTTTCTGTCTTCTTTGTTTTCTTTTTCCTTATATACAATTTTCTCAGCCTCAGGTCCACCAGCTTGGTGTATTTACCTAGTTGTATTTTACGGGCAGGGGAGCTATGCTCGTGGTGTCCCATCTTCATATCTCATTTTATCTACACTGTTTTTAAATTTGTGTATCGTTTTTGCACACACCACATTTTCATCTAACTTGTTCCAAACATCTATTACCCTGTGGGGGAAGCTGCTCTTTTTCAGGTCTCTTCTATAACTATCTTTCTTTATTTTCTTTCTGTGTCCTCTTGTATCTCTACTATCCCATTTTATTAGATCCTCTCTATCAATAGTTTCTATGTCTTTCATGATTCTATGATTAGTTATCAAGTCTCCTCTCTCTCTTCTTTACTCTAATGTCTGTAGCTCAAGTTTTGCTAGTTTCTCCTCATATGATAGCTCTGACAATGTTGGTGCCAAGTTTTGTTATACATTTTTTTGTACATGGTGACCACGTCATCACTGCATACTTCAATCTTGGTCTTATCAAAGTGACTAGTATTTTCTTCATCATTTCTTTGTCCAGGTATGTGGATGACACTTTGATTGTTCTTATTGAATTATAAGTTTCTCCAAAACATTTATTTATATGTTTCTCAGGGACTACATACATACATATACCAAAGGATTTTTCCCCCTTACAAGGGAGGTGGCCAAAAAGAAAAAGGCATAAAAACCATTCCCACCCATTCCATCCCTAATACACTCCACTCCCCTCCAACCTCCCTCTTATCATGGCACCTCCTGGATGACGGGTCATCCCTGCACCTTGTCTACTGCCCTGGGTCAGGGGCAGTGTCGCAAGACACAGCACATCCACAGCAAGGCCGCTTCATTAAATCGGTGACCCCCCTCTCCATCCCCTCATGCAGAAAAGGAGAAGACAGGTAGAAATCCCTTTGGGCTGCATCAAATTTTTCTCACACATACTACCTCACCCCCCATCCCCCCACCCATTCCACCTCATGCATCACAACATCATCCATATACAACCATTTTCCATTCACCCCTGTCTTCCATCTTCTCCTGTCCTTCCTCAAAAGACATTTCCCTCTTCCCCAAAGCCCCTTTCATCCCATCCATCCATCTCATCCTAGGTTGCCCTCTCATGTTCACTCCCTCCACATCTGCCTTCCATACCTCTTTTACTAGTCTTTCTTCACTCATTCTTTCCATGTGTCCAAACCATCCCAATACTCTTTCATCCACCCAATCTCCCAACTCCCTTACCACCCCTGTTCTCCTCACCTTCTCATTTCTCACTTTATCCAGCCTAGTAACCCCCATCATACTTCTCAGACACCTCATCTCCAACACATTCAAACTCCTTCTCTCTTCCTCTCTTATGTTCCATGTTTCTGCCCCATATAGTGGTGTTGGCACAATCACTCCTTCATACAATCTCCTCTTAGCATCCATTCCCAAATGTCTATTCCTCATTACACTTTTTAATCCACCAAGGCATTTACTCACTTCTCTCAATCTACATTCTACCTCCACCTCCACTCCACCCTTTCCTGCCACATTCACACCCAAGTATCTAAAACTATCCACTTCCTCCAGTTGCTCTCCCTTAATGCTCACTTCCAGTCTGCTGCCACTTTCACCCTTTGTACATCTCATCACCTTACTTTTACCCACATTTATCTTCAACTTTCTTCTTTCACACTCTCCCAAACTCTGTCGCCAACTTCAATCCCTCCTCTGATCCTGCTACAAGCGCAGTGTCATCCGCAAACAACAGCTGGCTCACCTCCCACTTTTCTCCATTTCTTTAAACATCTCCAATCCTTGACCCACTACCCTTGCATTTACCTCTCATACCACCCCATCCATGTATAAGTTGAACAGCCAGTGCGACATAACACATCCCTGACGAAGTCCCACCTATACCTTGAACCACTCACTCTCTCAATTCCTAATCCTGACACATGCTCTACTACTTTTGTAAAAACTCATGACAGCTCCTAGAATTTTCCTCCTATCCCATATATCTGCAAAACCTCCCACAGTGCCTTCCTGTCTACCCTGTCATAAGCCTTTTCCAGATCCATAAAAGCCCAGAAAACATCCTTACCTTTTCTTTTTTTGCTTCTTCCAAATTCCATTATACTACATTTCTTAATATTGTATTCCATCTCCCACTTCCTACTTCATTCCCATACTTTATTGAGATCACTCTGAAGCAACTCACAATCTTTTACAGTGTTCACTTTTTTTAACAATTTTGCATCGTCCACAAAGAAGCTCATATAACTTTCAATTCCTTTATCCATATCATTAACCACTTCACTCCGGGACTTAAATCTCGCGGGCAGCAGCCAATGCCAGCCGTACGACGTGTCGTAATAATACTCGCATCATAAAATATAGTCACCGCTTATATCGATCGTTCTCTCTTTCACCCGCAAATTTTGAAAACCACAGAGAATGGGATTCAGGGCACATTTGGGAGAATGTAAAAACACAGGGGCGACTACAATAAATATAATCAAGACGCCGATATGGCAGCATCGTGAATCCACTTGCTCCTCATGACGCCTACGTGTGCGGCACCGTATAGAAGGGGTTAATATATTTAGCAAACATTATTGGGGACAGAACTGTTCCTTGTGGAACTCCACTAATCACTTCATCACAATTAGAGTGTTTGTCTCTTATCACTACTCTCATTTTTCTTTCATGCAGGAAGTCTTCCATCCACTTCAGCAGTTTGCCCTGTATTCCTCCTGCAGTTTCTAATTTCTTTAGCAATTTCTTACGTGGCACCTTACCAAAAGCTATTTTCAGGTCTAAAAATGTACAATCAGCCCATCCATCTCTTTCTTGTATTACATCTATTAGCCTTGAATAGAAATACATTAAGTTTGTGACACATGATCGTCCTTGTCTAAATCCAAATTGCCTTGGATTTAGTACGTTTTTTCCAAATGCTTTACCCATGTTATTTTGATAATTCTTTCAAAAATGTTAGTTATTGTACTTGTAAGAGAGATCAGTCTATAGTTAGTAGGGTCTTCCTTGTTTCCCCCATTATATACTGGTACTATATTTGCTCCTTTCCAATCTGCTGGAACTTTTCCTTCTTTCAATAAACTGCTTATTAGACCATGTATTTTGTCTGTTAGTTCATTCCGGCATTCTCTCAAAATCCAGTTTACCATTTCATCTGGTCCATGCAATTTTCGAGATTAATCAAGTGATTCATTATTTTTTTCCTTGTTACTTCTCTTTCATAGGGGGGACTTTCTCTCCTCCCACTCGACATCTTCAAGTTGTTGTTGTTGTTGTTGTCGTTCCCTAGACTGTCTGTCCGAGCAGTCCCGTTGTATATTCAAGTTGTATATTCTCCCTCATAAACACAGATTCAAAATGCTTGTTCATAATTTCTGCTATTTCTATTTCCTCTGTATTCGACTCCTCCTTGTCGTAGTTTCTCTAATTCTTGTTTGTTTTTCAGTTTGTTGTTTACAAATCTGTAAAATAGTTTTGGTTGGTCTTTACATTTTTTATGACATCTTTTTCGTATTTTCTCTTTTCTTTTCTGCACATTTGTACATATTGATTTCTATAACTAGTATATATTTTCCATTTTTCAGGTCAGTAGGTCGCCTCTCTCTCTTTTTTGCTCCAGAGTTGGCAACTCCAATTTAGCCAGTCTCTCCTCATATGACAAGTTTGAAAGTGTTGGAGCCCTTTTTGTGGCTGCTCTCTGGATTGTTTCTATTTTCTTTATATTTTTTTTGGTACTGGGTGACCACAATGTTATCTAAGAACAGGAAAATAAAAAAAATATCTTTTAGAGAAATATTACAAAAGCAGATGGAGGAAAACACAAAAGAAACAGTTATGAAAGTAATTAAAGAAAAGGAAAATTGGGTGAGAGATACAGTTGACAAAGTGCATTGTGGTCCATGGTATCCAGGAAAAACATGATATGTATAGATACCAGAGAGAAAAGGAGGAGAAGGAAATAGCTAAGGAAATTTTGAAAGAAATACAGGATGAAGGGCAAAATTTTGATAAAGAAATTGATGAAATCCACAGGATAGGCAAATATTCAAAAGAAAAACAACATAGACCTCTGAAAATAAAAGTAAGAACTCAAATGATAGCTGAGGAGGTATTATCAAAAGTGGTTAAAATGGCAAACAGTGAGAAATTCAAACATATATGGATATAAAAGGAAATGAGTGATGAGGTAAAAGAGAAAGACAAAGGTCTCTGAATTGAAGCTAATGACAGAAATGAGAAAAGAACAGAGATGGAAAAAAATGAGTTTTTTTTGGAGAGTGCTGAATTTGAGACGGAAAAAATAGTACATCAGAAAAATGGAAACTTAAACAAAAAAAGAAAAGAAAGTGGCATATACAAATATCAATGGCATGATCTATGGAATTAATTAACTAAATGACTATCTAGAAATAGAAAAACCTGATATTATGGGAATTGTAGACAAAACTGAAAGGACCTCCATGAACAAGTATAGTGGGATAAGGTCTATACAATCACTGGGTGAAAAATAGAATAGACAAGCAGGGAGGAGGTGTCATGATATTGACCAAAAAGGGTCTAAATGTGACAAAGATTAATGAAGGCCAAGGCAATGTAGAATTAATTATGACAAAAATTGTAAACAAACAGATGAAAAGCAGAAAATTTGTAGCATTGTATGTACCACCAAAAACCCATGCGTGGTCAGATAGCGAACATTCTAAATTACTGGAAGACACAATGAATGTGCTAAACGAGTTACTGAAAGAGGGTGGAAACATAGTAATCATGGGCAATTTTAATGCAAAGGATATAATCTGGGAAGAAATTATAGTAAAAGGGGGAGAAGAACTTTGGAGCAACATTCTATTAGATATGACCACCAAATACACCCTAACACAATGGGTTAAGGAAAATACTAGATATAGAAACAATGAGGAACCATCGAAACTAGACTTAATATTAACTTCTGAACCAGACACTGTGAACAAAATGGAGTATAAAGCACCAATTGGAAAGAGTGACCACATACTAATAGAGATTGAATTAAAAGAATAGAACAATGTAAGTAGGAATGATAAACATAGAGAAGGAAGATTAATGTACAACAAAACAGATTTTGTAAAACTAAGAAAAAAATTCCAAAACACAAACTGGGATAAATTATCTAATGAGGAAACAAAGATGGAAGACAAATGGAACATATTCAAAGAAAAATACAAGGAAGGAATTGACAAATATGTACCAAAAAAGAAACAAAAAGAAATTTATATAAAGTGTTGGTATAACAAAAGGTGTAGTGAGGCTAGAGACAGAAGAGACAAAGCCTGGAAAAAATGGAAAAAAAGACAAAAAACATCCAAATGGCAAACATATAAAAAACTTAGGAATGAATATGTGAATATACACAGGAAAGAAAAAAGAAATTATGAAAAAGATATTATAGACAAATGTAAGGATCAACCTAAACTTTTTTACAGATATATAAATGAAAAACTAAAGGATAAACATGAAATAGTGAAACTGTGTGAAGGAGATAAAGAATATATAGATGACACAGAAATGACAGAAGTTATGATCAGACATTTCAGGTCTGTTTTTACAATTGAGAACTCACAATTTTGGGAAGATGAACAAGAAAGATCACCCAAAATGAAAGGAATAAAGGTAACACAAAAAGAAATAAGAGACCAAATAAAAAACCTAGATGTCAGGAAATCATGTGGACCGGATGGAATTCCGAATTGGATACTGAAAGAGTGTATAGACAAACTGACAGACAAATCATACAAGATAATAGACTTCTCACTCAAAGAAGGAAAGATACCACAAGATTGGAAAGATGCCAACATAGTTTCAATATATAAAGGAGGAAATAGGGAAGATCCTACTAACTTCACACTGGTATCCCTTACAAGCACAGTAGCAAAAATATGCGAAAAAGTCATCAGAAACAAATGGACCAAACACTTGGAAGAAAATAAAATAGTATACCCTAAATAATTTGGCTTTAGAAGTGGAAGATCGTGTACCACAAACTTAATTTGCTTTTACTCAAGATTAATTGAGATAATACAAGAAAGAGATGGCTGGGCAGATTGCGCCTTCCTGGATCTGCAAAAGGCTTGGACTTACAGAAGGCATTTGACAAAGTACCACAAAAAATTAATAAGAAAAATTGAAATAAAAGGAGGAATACAAGGTAAGCTGCTGGAATGGATAAAGGAATTCTTAACTGGGAGAAAAATGAGAGTGGTACTTAGAGATAAAAATTCGAACTGGGAAGATGTGAAGAGTGGTGTCCTGCAAGACTCTGTATTGGCTCCTTTAATGTTTGCTATATATATAAATGATATGGATGAGGGAGTAAATTGTTACATGAACTTCTTTGTTGATGATGCCAAATTACTCAAGAAAGTAAGAACAGAAGAAGATTGCAGATCGCTACAAGAAGACCTAGACAAAATATGAGAATGGAGTCAGAGATGTGAGATGAACTTCAGCATTAAGAAATGTAGCATAATGGAATTTGGAAAAAGCAAAAATAGAGTATCAGGTCAATATAAAATAGGAAACAAGGAAGTCAAAAAAGTCAATTCAGAAAGGGACCTGGGAGTAATCATCTCAAGTGACTTGACACCTGATAAATATGTCAATAAATCATTTGGAGAGACTTTTAAGTTATTAAGATCAATGAAAGTGGCCTTTGACTGCATGGATGAGGAGATGGTTATAAAAATAGTGGTTACACTGATAAGACCTAAACTAGAACATGCTGCCACACTGTGGGCACCTAGCACAAAAAAAAAAGAACATAAGAAAATTAGAAAAAATCTAAAGAGCAGCAACAAAAATGGCACCTACACTGTCAAATCCGACATACAAACATAGATTGGAGAAATTACATCTATCAACACTGGAACAGAGAAGAGAAAGTGGTAATTTGCAGACCATTTACAGAATTATGAAAGGGATGGAAATTCTCAATAGAGACGACCTATTAAAGTGGGACAGAAGAAACAAGAGGACACAAAAAGAAGCTAAAGAAGGATAGTTACAGAAGAAAACTGAAAAAGAATAACTTCCCACATAGAGTGATTGATGTCTGGAACAAACTAAATGGAGAAACAGTGAGTGCCAAAACTATACACGATTTTAAGAATAAACTGGATGTGGAGAGATATGAAAACGGGTCACTACAAGCATAGCTTTTGTCCCGTAAAATACAACTAGGTAAATATATTCTATGAACAACTTTGCTGGCGTATACAGTCTGCATTTGTAACAACTGATATCAACACTACTGATAAGATTGTGGTGTTTCACTAATATTCTTACTACGTAACATTTTCTGAATTTCATTACCTGAATTTTATAATACACTCTTTCATAGTCATAAAAATATGCATGAAAAATTAATTTCAAAGAGAATCTTAAGTTACTATAAGCCGGTATTTCTCCATCAAATAAAATATTACCCTCCTTGGTAAAGATTCAGCTTGACCAAAATCTTCACTCCACACTTCCTCAAAAACAAAAGGGATTCTTACATAGTGTATGAAGAGGGCAAAATATTGCAGTGAGAACCAACAAAAACACCCTAATAATCAAAATACCAATATCCTAAAACAAAAATAAAGCAGGTTTTTTTTCCCATCCATCCATTCACAAAAGTATAAATCTAACCACCATGCAAGGTCCTTACAACCACTATACAGGGAAAAATCCATGTCAAACCTCATTTCTATTTCATGGATATTATATCCATTCATTCATAGTTACATCTTTGAAAGAAAGTAAATGTAAAACTAATCCATCAAGTGGTAAAGAGAAAACCTTGCATTATAAACCTGTGCTTCTGACCAACATGGCAGCTAAATTGTGTGAGAGAATTCTGAAAGACAGGTGAATTTAAGATCTAGAGGAGTTGGAGTTTTGGACAGACAACCAATGTGGATTCAAAAATAGAAGATCAAATATTTCATATTTATTAAGTTTTTGCTTGGATAGTAAATGTACTACAAGTGAGAGATTGATGGGTGGACTGTGCATACCTAGATCAAGAGAAAGCCATACAAACAACTAAAGTCAAGTTGCTTATTGTGCAGCAAGGTGCCAGGACCATAAATTAAGAAAAGAGTAAATTGTCTACTGCACTGTGTTCACCTGTAGATACCATATCTCAATTAATAATTATCCACTGCATTTGTTACCTGGCAGCAGGCACCTGAACTTCAGCCTGGATGACTCACCACTTTTTGAAGACTGGTTTGTGAATTACTTTATAACTCAAGTGTGTGAGCATTTGTCAGAAAAATTAATTGCTTTTAAAGTTTTACTTCTGTTGGATAATGCACCTGGACATTCACGTCCCAATGTGAAAGTTGTTTATTTGCTGCCTAACACAACATCAATTCTTCAACCTATGGACCAAGGTTCATTTGCAACATTCAAAGGAAACTATTTGAGAATCACTTTCGCCCAAGCAATGGCTGCTACAGATGTCGACCCAGAACTAAGCCTACGTCAATTTTGGAAACAATACAATTTTCTTATGAGCATCAAGAATTTATCTACTGCATGGGAAGCTATCACTGAAAAAGGTATGAATGGAATTTGGAAAAAGTGTCTCAAACATTATGTACATGATTTTGCTGGATCTGACAGTGAAGAAGAACTCAGTGAGATACATGAAAAAATATTGAAATTGTCAAAAGAACTTTCACTGGAATGTGAATTAGAGGATGTGGAAGAATTATTAGATCAAGAATCCAGTAAACTAACAAATGAAGAACTCATCGAATTGGAAGATGAAGGAGTGGCTGAAGAGGAGAGAAAACAGGCAGAGGAAGAAGAAGAGTTGCCAGTAAGGAAATTCACCACTAAAGGATTATCAGAGAGTTTCGTTACAATGAATAAATTCCTTAAACACTTGGAAGAAATGGACCCAAGTTTGAATACTTTACAAGGATTGAAAGGATGATAAATGGTGCAGTGTGTCCATATCGTGAAATTTATGAGAAAAAAAAAGAAGCAATTAATCCAAATGAAGCTATATTCATGAAATGCACAACTCCACCAGTCACTCCTACTGTTGCCCCTGCCACGTTACCAACTGTTACCCCACCCCCTACAACACTGACCATTACCCCTCCTTCCACCACACCAACAGCTGACCTGGATAATCCACAGCCCAGCACTAGCTATCCGAGCAGTGACTAAGTTTTGTTTGTCTTTATTTCAAACTGTCTTTTTGTATTTCCACAAATGTTTTCTACTTTTTCAACATCTTCTGTACATAATTGTATTTTTCAGTATTACTGTATTATTTTCATATGTTTTCAGTATCAAACCAATTGTAACTTTAATATTCTGTGTTCGATTTAAGCCTAACTTAACAATATGAAACGGTATGATATTTACAGAAATGTGTTGTAGAGACACGAGTTCAGAGTACTAAATATGATATATATATATATATATATTATATATATATATATACACATACATACATATATATAAAATGTATATATAAGAAAATGTGGGTAAATTATGACTTTAAGAGTCTACTATTCCTATGGGAATTTAAAATGTGTCTGATATACAACCAAATCGAGGTACAACTGGTCGGTCGGAACCAATTGCAGTCGTAAGTCAACGATTACCTAAATATATATAATATATAATATATATATATATATATATATATATATATATATATATATATATATATATATATATATATATATATATATATATATATATATATATAAGAATGGCTTGGGATTTGATAGAAAAACAATGACATTAAAATTTCAATTTCATCAACATGGTGAATGCGACATTGCCAGGAGAAAATAGGAACTCTACTGTTATTGTCTTTTCCTCAAATCCCAAGCCATTCCTAACACCATACAGTTCTGTTAAGGATATATATATATATATATATATATATATATATATATATATATATATATATGTATATATATATTATATATATATGTCATATATATATGTATATATATCTACATATATATGTATATATATATATATGTATATATATATATATGTATATATATATATATATATATATATATTATGTATATATATATATATATATATATATATATATATATATATATATATATATTCCATAAATAGATAACATACAGAATAACAGTGAGACAGATCACCATGTGTGGGTCATTGCTAGATGTGTCAACAAGTGTTTCCCCAGACCATGCCAAAGGACTCATGTTAGATCACAATAGCATTGGTAACCTTCCTCTTGTGTCCATTTATTTCAGTATTTCAACTCATTTTTACTGGGATGTTTTAATCTCATGGCTCCCAACCGACTGTTAAGGCTTCTCAGATAACAAATAAACTTCATTCATCACAATTCATCATCATCTATCATCATTCATCATCATCACTTATCATTGTTCATCATTTGCTGGCTTATGACTGAGGACAATAATGATACAGTAAAATGCACTATCAGGATGCTATACTAAACATACTATACTGAGGATATTGTCATACTGTACAGTGTTTGGACTCATCAATGCTTCACTAATCGAATCATAAGTTTACTATTTTTTTTTTCAATCATCATTATCTATACTTTTATATCTTTATTTTAAGCATACTATGTAGAGGAATTTTTTTTTAATAATTAAAAGTACATTTATTTAACATATCTTGACTAGGGAGACTTGTGCTAGGCTATAAATAGTTACCAGTACATAACTGTATTGGTATAAATGCTTTTATTATCGCTGTTTCAAGAACATAACTCCCATTGATAACAAGGGAGTACTGTATGTCAATTCTGTCATAGTTTAAGTGAAAACAATACATCCTTAAAAAGGTGATGAGGATTGTGAAAAATGTGCATGCATAATGTAAGTGAAAAAGTGATGGTGCAATAATTTAGTACTAAAATGCTCTGCTGAAGAAATATTACACATTTACAAGTAAACTTCCTCAATGGGATCAATGATGGGTGTCTGCCTGTAGTGGTTCTGCAAGATGGATGTTGGAGAGAATCATCTCCTCACTGCCAATCTTGAAAACCTATCAACACCACCTCTGGAGGTACTGCCACAAGGGGTTGGTACAGTATTTCTGAACAAGACCCAAGATCTCTGTATATTTGAACTACTTTTGCCCACCTTTGCACATAAGGAGAGTTGACAAGTGGCAACTGTTCTCCTTCTGCAATTTGCCAGTAATACATACAAAGACCCAATGGTAAGGTCTTCACACAAAAAGAAAGCTATAAAAAGGATCAAAAGACTACACAGAACAACAACTAGAATGATTCCCAATCTTGCAGATAAACCATACATGGAGAAACTAGAATCATCTATCATTATCAAAAAAATTAAAGAGATAGAAGACTTGATTGTGGTGTTCAGATCTTTAAAGGGGATGAACAAAACTGATCGATAATTTCTTGTTCAAGAACAGGGCATCACAAGGTCATGGAAACAAGTTGAATAAGACCACATGTCTGATTGATGTGAGAAAATAGTTTTCTATACAGATGAATTACCTCTTGGAATAACCTAGAAAATGAGGTATGCTACAGACATATACCAAAAAGAGGGTGGCCAAATCCAAGACTACACCCATAAAAAAAAAAAATCCTTATGGTCATCTCTGCCCAATCCCATTGCTCAAGTTGGAAGCAATGCAACAAGACAGCACTACCTGAACTGCAAAACCAGATAACCAAAGCTGGTTAACCCCACCACTTCATTACAGAGTAGACATGAAATTTCCTCAGGCTACACAATTTCCTCATCCATTTACAACCACTTTCCATTTACATCTATTCTGGTTCTCTTTCTTTCTCTACAGGCATTCCTCTTGTATCCAATGCCGACTTTACCTTGTCCATCCACGTTATCAATTTTCTACATTCTTTCTGCTACTGTTTCTTAATTAATTCTTTATATGCTCAAAGCATCTCAACATTCTTTGATCAAACTTATCTACCAGCTCTCTTTCCATCCCTGATCTTCACTTTGCCTCATTTCTCACATTATCCTTATAACCAACACCATATTTCTTAAACAGTTCATCTTAAAGATGTTTAGGCTCTTCCTGCCTTCCTCAAATTCTAAGCCTCTATTCCATACAGTGCTATAGGCACAATCCTCCCTTGTAGTCTCACCTTTACATTTATCCCCACATACCTACTTCTCACAACACTTTTTATTCCCCTTACATATTTGCTTCCCTAATTTATCTCCATCCCTACTCTCCATTGCCTGCTTCATGTGACCCCTTTTACTTACAGCTTTCTACTTCCTCTGACCTCTTATCCTTTAAACTCACTTCCAACACACCACCACCCTCAATATTTGTACATCTCATCACCTTACTTTAGTCCACATTTATTTTCAGCTTCCTCATTTCACATACCCTCCCAAACTCTGTCACTAACTGCTTGAATCTATCCTGACTCAGCTATATGCACAATTTCATCCACAAACATTAAGAAGTGTAGCATAATGGTGTTTGGAAAAAGCAAAAATAGAATATCAGGACAATATAAAATTGGAACTAAAAAGGTAAAGAAAGTGGGATCCGAAAAAGATTTGGGTGTAATTATCTCAAACGACTTGTCCTATGACAAACAGATAAACAAAATTCTCGGAGAATTATATAACTTGCTAAGATCAATAAAAGTGGATTTTACATATTTGGATGAAGAAATGATTAAAAAATTATTAGTCACACTGATAAGGCCTAGACTAGAATATGCAACAACACTGTGGTCCCCCAGTACCAAAAAGAATATAAAGAAAATAGAAAGAATCCAGAGAGCAGCCACAAAAATGGCCCCTGCACTTGCAAATTTATCATATTAAGAGAGACTGGCTAAACTGGAGTTACTGACTCTGGAGCAAAGAAGAGAGAAAGGCGACCTACTGACCATCTACAGAATCATAAAGGGCACAGAAATACTCAATAGAGAGGACTTGTTAATTGGGATAAGAGAAACACAAGAGGACATGGAAAGTAAATAAAAAAACATAGTTATAGATGAGATCTGAAGAAAAACAGTTTTCCACATAGAGTGGTGGACACTTGGAACAAACTGGACTAAAAAATAGTGTGCGCAAAAACCATTCATGAATTTAAGAGCAAACTAGACACTGCAAGATACAAAGGCGGGACACCACGAGTGTCGCTCCCCTCTTGTTTCTCCATTGTCCCATTTCAATAAGTCACTCTTATCTAAGATTTCCATTCCCTTCATAATTCTATAGATAGTGAGTCTCCTCTTTGCCTTCCTTGCTCCAAAGTTGGTAAATCTAATTTGGACAGCCTTTGTTCATATGTCATTTTGGAAAGAGTTGGTGCCAGTTTTGTTGTTGCTCTTTGTATTCTTTCTAACTTCTTTATATTCTTTTTGGTACTGGGTGTCCAGTGTTGCTGCGTACTCGAGTTTTGGTCTTATTAGTGTAGTTAAGATTCTTTTTATCCTTTCTTTGTCCAAATAGGCAAATGCCACTTTTATTAACCTCAATAAATTATAGGTTTCTCCAACTATTTTATTAATATGCTTATCCAGTGTCATGTCTTTGCTGATCATCACTCCAAGGTCTTTTCCAAGTTTACTTTTTTTACCTCTTTTTCACCAATTTTATAATCTCTTGATATTCTGTTTTTACTTTTTCCAAATTCCATTATACTACATTTCTTGATATTAAATTTCACTTCCCACTTCTGAGTCCATTTCCAGATCTTGTCCAAGTTTTGTTGTAATGAGTTACAATCCTCCTCCATTTTTACTTTCTTTAGTATTTTTGCATCTTCTGCAAAGAAATTCATATAACACTCTACTCCTTCGTCCATGTCATTTATGTATATAGCAAACATGATTGGGGCCAGTGCTGATCCCTGCGGGACACCACTTATCATGTCTTCCCAATTTGAGAATTTGTCTCTAATAACTACTCTAATTTTTCTCCCAGTCAGGAAGTCTTTCATCCATTCCAATAATTTTCCTCTGATGCCACCTATTGATTCTATCTTCCTTATTAGTTTATTGTGTGGTACCTTATCAAATGCCTTTTGTAGGTCCAGAAATGCACAGTCTGCCCAACCATCTCTCTCTTGTATTATGTCTATTAATCTTGAGTAGAAGCAGATCAAGTTTGTTGTATTTACCTAGTTGTATTTACCTAGTTGTAATATACGGGAAGGGAGCTATGCTCGTGGTGACCTGTCTTTGGTGACAGTCTTTGCTCATATGTTAGTTCGGCGAGAGTCTGTGCTAGTTTGGTTGTCGCTCTTTGTATTCTTTCTAGTTTCTTAACCTCTTCACTCCGGGGCACATCGCACGTCTGGCAGCATTAGCTGCCCGACGTGCAATGTTGCGTCATAATAATCGCATTATAAAAAATAAAGTCAGTGGTCAATCGTTCGTTCTCGTTCCCCTGTGAATTTTGATAACCATAGAAAATATGATGAAGCCAGTTTAGAGAGAATGGAGGTTATGTAGGTACTACTACAATAAATATAATCAAGATGCCGATGTCGGCATCATCACGTACCCACTTGCTCCTCATGCTGCCTACGTAGGCGTCACCGTATGGAAGTGGTTAATATTCTTTTTGGTACTGGGTGTCCAAAGTGATGCCGCATACTCAAGTTTTGGTCTTATTAGTGTAGTTAGTATTTATTTTATCATTTCTTCATCCAAATAAGCAAATGCCACTTTGATTGACCTCAATGAATTGTAGGTTTCTCCAAATATTTTATTTATATGCTTATCTGGTTTCATGTCCTTTCCAATCATCACTCCAAGATATTTTTCTGAGTTTGCTTTTTTTTTTTTTCTTTTTACTTTTTCTTCCCAATTCTGTAATCTTTTGATATTCTGTTTTTACTCTTTCCAAATTCCATTATACTGCATTTCTTTATATTAAATTTTACTTCCCACTTTTGAGTCCAATTCCAGATCGTGTCCAGATCTTGTTGCAATGAGTTGCAGTCCTCTTCCGTTTTTACCTTTAGTAATTTTGCATCATCTGCAAAGAAATTCATATAGCACTCCACACCTTCATTCATGTCATTAATGTATACGGCGAACATGATTGGGGCCAGTACATAATCTTCCTTGTCTGAATCCAAATCTATTTGGATTCAGTATAGTTTTTTCTTCCAAATGCTTAACCCATCTATTTTTGACGACCTTTTCGCAAATTTTTGCTACTATGCTTATCAGGAAGACCGGTCTATGACTTGATGGGTTTTCCTTGTTTCCTCCCTTATAAAATGGTACAATGCTTGTCTTCTTCCAATCCTGTGGCACTTTTCCTTCTTTAAGTGGGAATTTAATTATATTGTACATTTTGTCTGTTAATTCTTCCATGCATTCTTTCAGTATCCAATTTGCAATTCCATCTGGAGCATGTGATTTTCTGACTTCAAGGGTTTTGATTTGGTCGCTGATTTCCTTTAGTGTTACAATTATTTCTTTCATTGAGGGGAATATCTCTCTATTTCCTCACATTTAGGTGAGTTTTCTATTGTGAATACTGATTTGAAATGGTTGTTCATAATTTCAGCCATTTCTAGTTCTTCTGTATATTCATGTTTACCTTGGCGCAGCTTTTCTATTTCTTGTTTAATCTTCAGTTTGCCATTTACATACCTGTAAAATAGTTTGGGTTCTTCCTTGCATTTTTCTATTAATTTTTCATAGTTTCTCTTTTCATCTCTGTGTATTTTTACATACTCATTTCTTAGTTTGATGTACATTTGCCATTTGCTTGTTTTCTTGTATTTTTCATTTCTTCCAAGCTTTGTCTCTTTTATCCTTAGCCTCACTACACCTTTTGTTATACCAGCTTTTTATGTATGTTCTTTCCATTTTTTGTGGTACATATTTATTTACTCCCTCATTGTAAATTTCTTTTAGTATATTCCATTTCTCTTCCATCCCTGTTTCTTCATTTAGGAATTTTTCCCAGTTCGTGTTGCAAAAGAGTTTCTCAAATTTTTTGTTGTTGTACATTAGTCTTCCTATTCTATATTTATCATTTCTGTGTTGATCCATTTGCCCTTTCAACTCAAATTCTATTAGTACATGGTCACTCTTTACTATTGGAGTTTTGTAATCAATTTTATATAAAAAATTCAGGCTCTGTTGTAAGTATTAAGTCCAGCCTTGATGGTTCTTCACAACCTCTGTATCTGGTATTTTCCTTTATCCACTGAGTCATTGTGTATTCCTCTCCACCCTTCACTCTCATTTCCTCCCAACATATTTCTTTTGAATTAAAGTCACCCACAATTACTGTATTTCCTCTGTCCTTCAGTATATTAGTTAATTTGTATTTTGTATCTTTTAATATTTTGGAATGATCACTTTCTGTCCAGTACTTTGTTTTGGGGGGCACATACACCACTACAAATTTTCTACTCTTCATATGTTTGCTTTCAACTTGTATCGAAATTGATTCTCCATTATTTTTTCCTTCAGTTATTTTTGTTACATTTAAATCTTTATTAGTCAAAATCAATACTCTGCCACCCTGTTTATCCTTTCTGTTCTTTGTCCAGTTGTATAAACCTTGTCCCACAGTGTTGGGTGGTGGAGTACACTTTAACTTAGTTTCCACTATTCCCATTATGTCTGGTTTTTCTAAGGCCAGGTAATCATTATTAATCCATTCCTGAAGTTATTCCATCTATATTGGTATAAGCTATTTTTAATTTCCTTTCTCATCTTTTTCTGTCTTCTTTGTTTCCTTTTTCCTTATATACCATTTCCTCAGCCTAAGGTCCACTCTCCAAAAAAAAAATATATATATATATTTTTTCAGTTTCAGTTCCCTTTTCGTTTTTTCATTTGCTTCTTTTCTAAGTTCTTTTTCTTCCTCACTCATTAATTTTTTTATCCATATATTTTTGTAATGTTCCCTACTGCTAATTTTGTTGTTGTGGATAGTACTTCCTCTGCAATTGTTTGAGATCTAAGCTTTACTTTCAGTGGCCTGTATTGTTTTTCTTTAGAGTATCTGCCTATCCTATAGGTCTCCTTGATTTCCCTATCCAAGCCTTGTCCTTCCGCTTGTCTTTCAGAATTTCCTTAGTGATCTCTTTCTCCTCCTTTTCCCTCTTATATCTAGGTACATCATGCTTCTCTTTAATGCCATATATTACAATGCATCTTTTTTTATCTGTGTCCCTAACTAAGTTGCCTTTCTCTTTAATTACTTGGATCACCGTTTCCTTGGTATTTTCCTTGACCTGTTGCTCCATTATTTCTTTAAGGGATACTTTTTGACATTCCTGTTCAACTTTCCACTGTTTCTTTATTTCCTGTAAGTCATTTTCTTTGATTTTTTCTTCCACCTTTTCAGTCACTTCTTGCATTTGATCTTTTATCTCCTTTTTTAATGCCTCATTCCTATTTATGTCTTCACTTTTTAACCTTTCATTTTCTGCCTTTAATTTATCTAATTCCTTTTTTAAGTCATCTATCTCCCTATTATTCTCCTCATTGGCTTTCCTTAGCATAGATACTTCTTTGTACATTGTTTTGTACTCACTTTTGAGTTCTATTAAATCATCCAAAATGTCATTAATATCTCTATTTCTCATCATATTTCTATACTGGGTTCTCTATCCATTCCCAATCCTCTATGCATAATATTTCCTTCCCATTCAAACCCCCCCCCAAAAAAAAACTCTTTCAAACCTTTGGTATTCCCTTGGTGTCTGAGAAAGATACGTCTTCTTTTGAACGACACCAAGTGGAGTTTCAATTCTACTTTCCTCTAACCATCTCTTCGCTGATTATTTGCCTCTCGGAGTTTCTTCGCTTCTTTCCATTTTTTTTTTAGAAAGAACAATGAAAAATAATAATAGAAAATAAATAAATAAAAAATAAAATGGAGATACAAAGACATTTACATTTTGGGTCCCAATGAGCTTTTGCTTTCACTACACCGTATCTATGCAAACAACCAGGTCTGCTTTCAAATCGTTCGTTCGTGAATTGCTAGCTAGCGGTTCAGAACATTCGTTCTGGCACGTCCTGCTTTGACCGTGTCTGCTTCGTGTATATGCTCACTCTATGTGGGGACCATACCACTGATGCATATTCCAGTGTTCATCCCTACATCCATATTTTTCAAAACTCTTTTAATTCCTTCCAGACATTTATTTGTTTCCCTTGCTCTATAATTTACATCTACCTTTACTCCTCCATTCCCTGCTACATGTGACCCCCAAATATCTAAATCTAAATCTCTCTACTTCCTCCAGCTTCATGCCCTTTTAACTCACCAACTCATCATCCCCATCGGCACTTGATCTCTGACCCCAAATACCTAAAGCTCTCTATTTCCTCTAGCTTCTTGCCCTTTAATCTCACCTCCAACCCACCACCACCATCACCCATTGTACATCTTGTTACCTTATTTTGGCCTACATTTACTTTCAGCTTCGTCCTCTTATATACCCTCCCAAACTCTGCCACTCAATGCTTCATCCATCCTTTGACTCAGCTACAAGCTCACTGTCATCCACAAGCAACTAGCTCACTTCCCACTTCCCTCTACTCTCGCTCAATAACTCCAAAATTCTGCCAAGCACCCTTAAGAACATTAGAATGAAGAGACTGCAAGAGACCATAAGGCCTACACTAGGCAGTTCCATGTCCATTACCACCTGTCATCCCGATCCATAAAGATGTCTACCCATTTCTTAAAACAACCAATAGTTTCAGCACTCACTACATGGTTGCTAAGTCTATTCCACTCATTGACCACTTTGTTAGTAAACCAGTTCTTGCCTATTTCTTTCTTAAATCTAAATCTGTCCAATTTAAATCCATTACTACCAGTCATGACCTGTTGTCTTAATATGATGACCTTGTTTGTAATACCTTTGTTAAAGCCTTTGATCCACTTGAACACCTCTATTATAACACCTCCAATTCAGCATCTTTCCAGAGACTGTAAGTTAAGGTGTCTAAGCTTCTCCTCGTATGGTAAATTTCTGAGCCCATGTATCACTTTTGTCAGTCTCCTCAGTAATGATTCTAGTGAATTAATGTCCATTTTATAGGACAGAGACCAAAAATGTACCCCATAGTCAAGGATAGAGTTTGATAATTACCTTTGCACCCTTGCATTTACTTCCCTCTTCACACCATCAACATACACATTGAACATCCATGGTGCAGCCCCATCTTCACTTCAAACTGTTCACACTCGAATACATTGACGGAAGAGATCCTTTGATTAGGAACAGGAGGGACTTCAGAGGCCATAAGATCAATTTAAGAAAGACAACATGTCTAAAGGATGCGAAGAAATAGTTTTCCATACAGGTGCATAAATACTTGGAATAGCTTGAAAGATGACATAGCTCAAGCTGGAATTATATGAATTGAAAACTAAATATGATAATTGGAAAATAGGATGTAGACCAGGTTGAAATTATGCATATATTTGAAACTATATAAGATAAATTAGGGAGTAGGAGATGGGACTCCATGAACATTGCTCTTTTCCTGTATATTACAATTAGGTAAATACTCTCTCCATCCCCTATCCTCACACAAGCTCTACCAATGTAAAAACCTTTTACACCCTAAATACACTTCCCCCTATCCCATACATCTGCAACACATCCTGTAACACCTATGTTAGCTTGATCAAATACATTATTCAAATCCATGAAAGCCCAAAAGACATATTTACACTTTGCCAAAAAAAAATTGCATATCTTACCACAAAATTTGACCTATACACACTTTCTTTCCAAAACCCAAACTGTTCTTCCTAATTACTCCCTCTGTTCCCCTCCTAATCCTTTCAATTAACACTTTCCCACACCCTTTACCAATTACACTTCACTGATTACTCTAAAACTACTACATTCTACACGTTCCGGACATCGTAGAGTGCTGAGGTGCTGCGCTGTTGTTAGCGAAACCTAGTGGCTTTAGAATAAACATCAAAGGAAACCTGTGTTGCTTTTGCACGGGCTGACTATGCCGGTAAAAGTATTTCTCCTTTTCTAGTTTGCACTATGTGTATATTTCTATTCTGGCAATAATGGATAAAGGAAATGAGAATGAAGAAAGAACAACAAAAAGAGAATTGGAGGTAAGTGTAGTTGAGAGCCCGAGAGGCGTGATACCAACGTTTTTGTACAGTGGATACCCCAAGAAATATTCCAAGGCAGGAAGGTAATATTTTTTCGGGATTTCAAAGAAATTCAAGTGAAATGGGAAGAAGTCTTGATATAGAAAGAGAAACCAGATATAGTAGTGTATTAAGAAATCGGGAAGTAAGCGAATTGATGGAAGAAATAATAGACTTAAAAATAGATTACCGAGCTTTGCATAAAGAACTGATCTCACTTAGAAAAAGCATCGAACAAACCATAAGAGAATTGAACGAACTAAAAAGTGAAATAGATAGTCTAAAGAAAGAAAATGAACAATTGAAAAGTGAGAACAAAAGCAAAAATGAACAGTTGAAGGTTGTGACCGGAAAAGTGGCAGAATCTATTAAAGAAACGGATCTCATTGAAATAAAAAATCAATGGAAGAAAGAACAGGAAAACCAAGAGATATCTTTTAGAGAAATATTAAAAGAACAAATGGAAGAAAACACAAAGGATACAGTTATTAAAGTAATAAAAGAAAAGCAAAACCTGGTCAGAGACACAGTTGATGGCATAAAAGAAAGACATGATATGTATAGATACCAAAAAGAAAAGGAGGAAAGGGAACTAGTCAAAGAAATTTTCAAAGAAATTCAGGATGATGATCTTGACCTCGTTAAAGAAATAGATGAAATCCACAGGATAGGCAAATACGCAAAAGATAAACATCACAGACCTTTAAAAATAAAATTAAGAACACAAATGATGGCAGAAGAAGTACTAACACAAGCGGTCAGACTGGCAAACAGCGAGAAGTTAAAAAATATAAGGATACAAAAGGAAATGAATGACGAGGAAAAGGAGAAAGACAAAGCGCTTAGAATTGAAGCAAATGATAGAAATGAAAAGAGAACAGAAGCGGAAAAAAACGAGTTTTTTTTTAGAGTACTGGACTTGAGACTGAAAAAATGGTATAAAAAAATGGAAACCTAAACCAAAAAAGTAAAGAAAATACGAAATTAAAAGTGGCATATACAAACATTGACGGTATGATCTCTGGACTAAATGAACTAAATGACTATTTAGAAACTGAAAAACCTGACATCATGGGCATAGTAGAGACAAAATTGAAAGGACCAATATTAACATAGTGGGACATGGTCTATATAACCAATGGGTGAAAAGCAGAACTGAAAAGAAAGGAGGTATCATGATACTAACCAAAAAAGGATTAAATGTGACCAAGGTTATTGAAGGAAAGGGAAATACAGAAATAATTATGATTAAAATTGACTATAAAAAGATAAAAAGCAGAAAATTTATAGTAGTGTATGTACCACCAAAAACCCATGCATGGTCAGATAGTGATCATTCCAATTTATTGGAAGAAACAATGGAGGTGCTTAACAAGTTGCTGAAAGAAGGTGGAAACTTAGTAATTTTGGGCAATTTTAACGCAAAAGAAATAATTTGGGAAGAAATGACAGTCAAAGGAGGCGAGGAACTTTGGAGCAACACCCTACTGGATATATATTGAGCATACACTAACACAATGGGTTAAGGAAAACACTAGATATAGAAATAATGAACCATCAAAACTAGACCTAATATTAACATCTGAACTGAAAATTGTAAACAAAATAGAGTATAAAACACCTATTGGAAAAAGTGACCATATACTAATAGACTTTGAATTAAAAGATTAGTATAATATAGACAGAAATGATAAACATAGAGAAGGTAGATTTATGTACAACAAAACAGACTTTGAAAAACTAAGGCAATTTTTCCAAACGCAAATTGGGATAGGTTCACAAAAGAGGAAACAAATATGGAAGACAAGTGGAACATATTTAAAGAGAATTACAAAGAGGGAGTTAACAAATATGTACCAATAAAGAAGCATAGAGATATATATAAAATGTTGGTTTAACAAAAGATGCAGTGAGGCTAAAGCTAGGAGAGATAAAGCCTGGAAAATTTGGAAGATAGAAAAACATCTAAATGGCAAACATATAAAGTACTTAGAAACGAATATGTAAATATATGCAGGAAAGAAAAAAAAGAATATGAAAGGGATATTATAGACAAATGTAAGGATCAACCAAAACTCGTTTACAGATATGTAAATGACAAAATAAAGAACATAATAAAACTACGTGAAGGTGATAAGGAATACACAGATGTTACAGAGATGGCAGATGTTATGATCAGACATTTCGAGTCTGTTTTTACAATTGAGAACTCTCAACCCTGGGAAGATGACCAGTTAGAAAGTTCACCCATGATGAAGGAAATAACAATAACTAAGAAGGCTTTTGACAAGGTACCACACAAAAAATTAATAAACAAAATTGAAAAAATAGGAGGAATTCAAGGCAGACTGTTGGAATGGATGAAGGACTTTCTAAATGGAAGAAAGATGAGAGTGGTACTTAGAGATGAAAACTCGAAATGGGAAGAAGTAAAAAGTAGCTTCCCTCAGGGCTCTGTTTTGGCTCCCTTAATGTTTGCCATATACATAAATGATATGGACAAAGGAGTGAATTGTTACATGAATTTCTTTGATGATGATGCTAAATTGCTCAAGAGAGTGAAAACAGAAGAAGATTTCAGATCGTTACAAGATGACCTACATAAAGTATGGGAATGGAGTAAGAAACACAAAATGAATTTCAACATCAAGAAATGTAGCATAATGGAGTTCAGAGAAGGCAAAAATAGAGTTTCAGGAAAATATATGATTGGAGATAAAGAAATAAAGAAAGTTAACTCAGAGAGGGACCTAGGAATAATCATCTCAAGTGACTTGACACCTGACAAACATGTAAACAAGATATTTGGAGAGACTTACAATTTGTTAATATCAATGAAGATGGCATTCGACTACATGGATGAAGAGATGGTTAAGAAATTGTTACATTGGTAAGATCGAAACCAGAATATGCTATATCAATGTGGGCACCTAGCACAAAGAAAAACACCAAAATATAGAAAGAATCCAAAGAGCGGTGACTAAGATGGCACCTACACTATCAAATTTGACATACGAACAAAGATTGGAGAAATTACAACTGACAATGTTAGAGCAGAGAAGAGAGATAGGTGATTTGTTGACTATTTTCAGAATTATGAAAGGAATGGAAGTTCTTGATAGAGATGATCTATTAAAATGGGACAAAAGAGAAACAAGAGGACATGTACAGAAACTAAAGAAAGACAGCTACAGAAGAGATCTGAAAAAGAACAGTTTCCCACACAGAGTGATTGACGTCTGGAACAAATTGAACAGTGAAACAGTTAATGCCAGAACTATACACGAATTCATATGCAAACTGGATGTGGAGAGATACAAAAACGGGTCAAAATGAGCATAGCTCTAGTCCCGTAAAATACAACTAGGTAAATTCATATTTGTCATCTTGTCCTGTGTAGTAGAAATATACATACATTCCTCCATTCCACTAGACCACTTCCTTCCTTTAGGCATTCATTAAACTACCTCACTAGCCAATAACTACTACTACCTTCATTTGACACTCCATGTGACAACTATCTAACCCAGCTGTGTTACCAGTTTTCATCTTCAATGTTCTTAGTTCCTTTTCTTTTCCAATAACCCTATAATTTTTCCCTCTTATAACAGTAATTTTTCCAGCATCTACCACTGCCACAATTAAAGCCTCCCTATCCTCCTGTACATTCAACAAATCCACAAGATACTCCATCTATCTTCCAATTACTACCTTTATTTCCATTAACATCTGTTCATCTGCCTGCACCCTTTAACTTCACTCTATCCGGCTTGCCCCCTTTTCACTTCCTTCTAAACTTTTTATTCTTCTCAAAATTCTTTGCCAAACACCTACCTTATCTTAAATCTACTCTCCTCTTGGTCTCCATCACCATATATTTTGCTTCCACCCTCTTTAGTCTGTTCCTTTCATATGCTTCCTCATTTCTTCTTTGCAACCCTTGTTTGTATGCTCACTTCTTTTCTGTCGCTGCCACCCTTACCTCTTCATCCCACCATTTGCTGCCACTTTTGTTCCCTCCCATCCTACTCATTCCATATATCATTTTTGCATACTTTAGCACTTCACCCTTGAAACAACCATTCTTCCTCTACTCCTGTTTTTCCTTATCATTAACTATGTCCCATAGTTTTATCTTTTTCCTTCTTATCTAATTTGCTTACCTGTAACACTTCTTTGTCTCCCTCCTTTTTCTTCACCCTCCACTTGACTTCCACTTTCAATTGCCCTTCTATCAGATAATACATTTACACCTCAAACTCTTCCTATCCTCCTTCTGAACACCACTACATCAGCCATTGATGTCCTCTTCACTGCCCTACTCACTACCCTGGGTCATGCATACTTACGTCTGTCTCTCTTCTTAAACACTGTGTTTACTACCATCTTTTTCCTCTCAGAATACATCTCTAACATCTCTCCACTATAGTTCTTTCTTAATATCCCATACCTCCCTACTAATCCATCTATTAGTTAATTTACTAGGCTAACTAACCCTAACTAATAGCGAACTAGCTATTTCCTTAAACCAGTATGTCTACATTTCTTAAAACTCTCTACATACTCATTTAAATAAAATCTAATTGAATTTAATTCAATCTTCACTTTTCTTGCTATCAAGGCCCATTCCAATTTCACTTTTACTCACATTACCCTTCACTCGACCACTCACCTAACACATTTTCCAGCAATGCCATTCCTTCTCTCCCTCATCTCCTTGCCATTTCTGACACCCTATCCATCATGCTCCCAAACTTCACCTCATCCTTCCATTGCAGCTTCATTTAACTGAACACCAACACATCTTTTTTTGACAAATGTAATAACATAAGACTGAGGGAGACTGCAAGAGACCATAAAGCCTATACTAGGCAGTTCCATGTCCCTTAGCACCTGTCACCCCTATCCATTTAGCTATCTAATTTTCTTTCAAAACAACCAATTGTTTTAGTGCACACTACATTTGTTACTAAATCTTTCCACTTTCACAAACATACAACGGTAATCTCTTCACTTTTACTTTCATCTGTACTACATTCATACACATTTAAAGACCCAATTAACAGGGTTCTGGTTGAAGTTCTCTTCCCAAACCCTCTTTTGCCTTGAGTTTTCTTCGGAGAAAAATACAGAGTAGGGAATCCCTAGTCTCACTCCATCCCATTTGGTTGCCTTCTATGACAAGTATGGGAATATGGTGGTAGTATTTCTTTATGAATGGAGGTTTTATTCAACACACGAGTGATGTGTGGCTCAGGTCTGTATGGGTGCCCCAAAAGTCCCTAAGTATGGGGTCAATATCGAAATACACAGTAAAAAAAACTTTTATTGACCTCAGCAGCCATCCCCCTATCCCATACATTTGCAAACACATCCTGCAATGCCTTCCTGTCAACCCTACCATATGCATTCCCCAAATAAATAAGAACCAAAATTATATCCTTACTTTTTACATATTATACCTGAGTACAAAATTTTTACCTATGCACTCTTCCTCTCCTGAACCCACACTGCTCTTTTCCAAATACTCCCTCTGTTCTCCTCCTAATATTTACAATTAACACCCTGCCATGCACCTTGCCAGCTAAATTTAAAACTGATCCCTATCAAGCTACTATATTCATATTTATCCCCCTTTTTTGTATAGAGGAATTATATATACTACTCCAGTGTACTTGAATACTTCCCTCCTTTAGGTACACATTGAATAATCTCACTAGCCATGCCACTGTAACTACTCACTTTATTAAACACCCCATGTAACAACCATCTATTCCAGGTGCCTTACCAGCTTTCAATTACCAGGTATGATAATTACCTGGAAAACAAGACAGGAATCTATGAGTGAAGTATCCTCCATGTATATAATTGGGTTAATGTAATTAGATTAATTCACTGTGAGAATCATAAGTTCAATAGAACAATTCAAATACATGAACAAATAAAAATAAAAAGACTTGTTTAAAATATGTCAAGAAATTTTGTTCTATACAGCTCATTAGTTGATATAATAAAAGCTAAGACCATGAGCAAATCCAAAACTAGGTATGATGGTTGGAGAAGAGACAGGACCTCAAAAGAGTAGCTCTTTTTCTGAATATTAGAATAAGATAAATACAATACAGACAACAGTTTATAGTTTCTTCCAAAGAGATCCATGGGAAAGCCCAAGGACTATTGTTAGCTAATGGGGTGTTGCAGGCTTCCAATCAGTGAAACTCAAGGCAACAATTATTAAAAACCTTCTTCAAAGTTATATATATATATATATATATATATATATATATATATATATATATATATATATATATATAAAAAGGAAAGTACACTGTAACTATCTGAAGTTCATTTTGATGAGGTTCAAAGGCTTATCATAGGGACGCCAAGAAAATTTTACCTATCAAACATCTGTGACACAATTGTGTTTAATTTGTGAGCTAAAGTCCCTTTTATAGGAACTATTCAGCATCAAGAAAACCTGTGACAGCCATTGAGTGGACCTAAACTCAAGATCAGAAATTCAGTCTTGTAATGAATATCAGTTAACACAAATGGACCTACAATAGGAGTAAGGAAAGGTGGAGACTTTGTGCCTGAGAGGCTGGCATCTTTTCTCAGAGAGAATTGTCATACAAAGGCATCTCCTGTTCCTGTCCAATTTAAAAAGCTTTAGAGTAGTTACATATTAATTTCTACATGACATTTGACAATTCATTTGATGATAGTAAATGCTGAGATAGTAAATGCTGACCATAGTCCATCAGTGGGTCACTTCAAAGTATCACATTGGGGAAAAGTAGCTCATAATCCACCAGCAGGACCTTTCTGTTTACACTGTGATAAGGAAATTAAAAAAGTAGACAAGCCATCAGGCTACTATAAGTTCTGCAGCCAACTTCTAATTTGTCCTATTTGTCCTAATATGGAGATTTTCTTTTTAAACTTCTGGCAACACTGCAACACTGGGTTGAAGTTATGAAGCAAAACAGAAACATAAAATGACAAAAAATAAATAAATGTGTACCTACAAAATGAAGTGAAAAATATCTGTAAAATCACATGTTTCCTTTATTTCTCTTCCTTTTTACTATGTACATAATTACAATATATTTCAATCAAATGAGGTGTCCTGTTTATATCCTTTATATTGTATATGCTTTTGAATTAAGTTCTTTAAAGTGACTGGGTCTTTATGGGCCTTATACTGTATTTAATAGTGAAAAAGATACTTAAAAAATTAAGTTTATATTTTAACAAAAGGATATATCTAACAAGCTTGATCCCATGGTGACCAATCTTTTATAAAGAGAGTTCCAGTAGTAGTTAGCATAAGTTTTATTGGGAAATAAACAGTCAAACATGGTAATACATTAATTCTTCTTTACTTAAGGGAAAGAAAATAATTATGATCTCTTAGTAAAAAACAAAAGCTTACTCATATAAAGCTACATAACAATATCTATATTAAAACTGTTTTGTCTATTAACATGTATAACATATTAAGAATTTTATTTGGCAAATAAAAACATTAAAAAAGTGGGTTTTTCATACTTTTCAACCCAGATGAAATCAATGTGACAAGCATCCATGATAACCTCAAACCATCTTAATGAAACTGAATGGGAGGTTTACTGGTGTAACAGAGCCTGTAACTTCAAAAGGAACTGATTTTGCACTAATATTTTATTTTGGTGCACCTAAGATCAGGGGGGACTTTGGTGTCACAACTGATTGCATATATATATATATATATATATATATATATATATATATATATATATATATATATATATAATGTATGTATATATATACAGTATATATATGTATATACATATATATATATATATTACATATATGTATATGTATATATATATTACATATATGCATATGTATATATATTACATATATGTATATATATACAGTATATACATGTATATATATATATATATACATATATATATATATATATATATACATACATATACATAAATATACATAATATATATATATATATATATATATATATATATATATACATATATGCAGAAAAACCAATAGGAAAATAACAGAAATGAGACTGAGTATTTTTGTCTATTCAGACATTTTCAAGGTTTTTCTGCATACTAGAATCACATGTTCAAGTGATTTCTTCTGCATATATATATATATATTATATTATATATATATATATATATATATATATATATATAAACACATATGTACACTATTTTCAGCATATTTAGTGGCCTTTTTATGTATACATTAAGTTATTACACAAAAAAGTGACTGGTATCATCAACCACTATTTCTCTATTAGCAATTCACTAGAGGAATGATAATTACGTATATTGCACTTGCAAGTCTTCTCCATTTTATAAGCCTTTTGGGAGGCATGTGAATTATAACCTCTCATGCTAGCTGTCCATAACAGGTTAGCAGAATATCCCCTCTATGTAGATGCCTAGCTACATCAATGCATAAGTAGTATCTTCAAGACCATCTACAACTTCTTGCAATCTGAATCCCATGTGGTCATCCTTGGTTTCATAGTTATTTGTAAATTTCATGAAACCTATGTACAGAGCCAATTCATTTCAACAAAATAATTTTGTAAACAGAATGGTGATAAGCTCATTTTGTTTACCTACTTGCCATATTTCAGTTGGAAAAATTATTATGCTACTAAAAGTATGTGCAAAATAACTGCACAATGCAAATACTGGGGATTCAGATTATCTAGAGATCATTTCAGAGGCTACTTTACAGGCATCCCTTCATGAGTTTGCCTGTAAAGGTAGCTTGAGTGAAGCACACTCTAATATTGCAGAGCCCTGAGACCACTGACAGCCTTTTTGATAATCACTATCTCTCAAATCTTCTCAGCTGCAGTTCATAAGGCCACAGCATAAAAATCTTCTTGTCTTGGGGATCCAAACTGGTGGCTTCTAGGAGAACTGTTTTCTCAAAACCCATTAAAAATGGTCCATCAGGTTTGTTAAAGAGTTATTTCCTACATTTTTCTATTAATGGAAACATAACAGCATCTTTCTAGAACTTGACATAATAGGTCAGCAACTACTTGAATACAGAGATGAAGAATTCCAACTCTGCTGCTGTTAGAGACTGGTCATCACAGGCTGTTTTCACTGCTTAAAGGGATAAGGTGCCTAGAAAAAAAAAGTCTGGCATTAGGCTAAACTGATAGCAAAATGCAGCAGGAAACAATGGTGCAGTTAACTTGCCATTGATATTTCTATCACTGGACAAACATTTAAATAGGATATAATAACAATGAACAACAAAAAGCAATAGGAATTCAAAGAACAATGGAATACTAATATCTAGCCTTTAACCTATATATAAAAAATATTTTTACCATGAACACTGACAACTAGCCTTTCATATGTAATGAGAATTTACTTTTCTTTTACCATAGCAAGAAATGAGTGGTGCAAATAATAGATGATTACATCACAAGATCCACTGAGCTCTTCCACTGTCCTACTAGGACAAATGAGCAAATAAAATATTGGAGTATTCTTATGCATTCTCTCTTAAATTAAATTAGTTTTTTCCAACATGGTTATGATATTACTACCATACTGTACTGTAGCATGTTTCATGGTTAAGCTTCTGATGAATAATTTTTTTTCTTTTTCAGAGGCTTGTATTTACCTAATTTTAACATTTTGTATCACATGCATATCCTATACTCCATTCTAATAAGAAATTACACTCGATTTCTGCTGTGCAGCTCGGTACAACTGGTAGTCTTGTAGACTCCTGCTCCACACGGGCATCAGCAACATGCAAATTCTTCACCTCCTTCAGAAAATATTATATTTCTCCTTTTTGTTTATAAAATAGGAAAATTTGATTTCATTCATTAGAAAGAGCAGTCATCCTACAATAATAACAATATTTTCAAGATGTGATAGGGTAAGAAACTAAGTAATTATGTGGAGTTCAAGTCAAGGAAAAGAAATTATTGGTTTATACACATCTTTACTTATAATCGATGTTTACAGCAATTATGATAACAAGTGTAGAATAAAACATGTGTTCTCCTACATAAACAACTCCTGAACACAATGGTGCATTCAGATTTCACATAGAAAGCCATAAAAAATGAAAATTAAGGTTTTTATAAATAGTTTGTGTCATGACACTCATCATGTGAGGGAGGGTGGGATAGCAGTTGATGACTCCTTCCCTCCTCCACCTCCTCCAAAATTTCCTATCTTATGAGCAAAGTGGAGAAATATAATATTTTCTGGAGGTGAAGAATTTGCATGTTGCTGGTGTCTGTGTGGAGCAGTAATCTGCAGGACTACCAACTGTATGAGCTGCACAGTACAAATCAAGTGTAATTTCTTGTTGGGATGGAGTATAGTTGTATTTAGCCTAGCTGAGTGTTACTGGATTAATAATAATTATTGTCTTGAGTTTCACTAATTGGAAAATTGCAGTCACACTGTGGCTGGCAATGATTCTTGGGCCCTTCCATAGGTATCTCTGAGAAGAATCTTTGGACTGTTTTCTGTGTTGTATTAATATGGGACTTTCTATGTCACCAACTTATAGTAGTAGAAAGTAACAGTCCACCATTGCCAGGTCTCCTTATATGAAAAAGAGAAAATACAGATACAACAAACAGAAACAAAGCTTAAGTACAGTCTTGGAGATCAAATGTCAGCCCCTTAGGGCAGTGCACCTCCACATAGAAGTGAAGGTGTTGACAGATTTTGAAGATGTGCAGCTAGGAAATCTTCTCTGATGTTCAATTTGCAGGCATCCATAATTTGTCCCTTACAAGAGTTAATCTTGTAATATCCCATACAAGTATATTTCTTTTTCTCTGGTCCAGCTATTTTGTTTGTATCCCTAAGTGCAAGGGATTTGATACAACCTTCTAACCCTCTAAAGATTTCTGTGTTGTATCTCATTTCACCTCTGAGCATGTTTACTACCTCCCATGTATTTTTCTATCTAGTTGTATTTACCTTGTTCAGTTATGTAGGTATGAGACACTCCAAGGAGACCTCTTTATCTACCATAGCTCAAAACCTAATCTCTGTTCAATCTTAATTTTTAAATGCTTAGAGTGCCTTCTCACCTTTGCAGATTTGCACTTTGTAACAACATACTATGTCATTTTACCCATGTACTATATAGGTATTAATGTGTTCATGCATCCAGGTTCATTTGGCCTTCTATGTTGTCATGTGTTCAGTCCATCAACCCATTGCCCCAGATCTCTCTTATTAGAAACCCACAGTCCTGAGGAATCTAGCCACAGCCATTAGGTACAGGACCTTAAAGAGCTGCACTTCTGGATGGAGGTGGGAGTATTCTTGGAGTGCTTTGGTAGTGTGTTAGAGGAGTCACAGGGACTTGTTGAAAAGGAAAGTCTAGATATGTGGAACAAGTAGAAAGGGATAGGTTTGCTCAAAGAGTGCATAATTCAAAAGTAGCTCAAAGGAGAAAGAGAAAGAGAAAACAAAAGGAAAAACAGTATTGGGGACTCCCTTAGAATTATAGAGGCAAACATGTTAGTGCAAGACATCTTAAGGTGAAAGTGACATTACAAAAAGAGATGAAGAAAGGAGGAAAAAGAATAGAATTTAGGCTTAGTCATCTAAAAGGGAGGGTGAACAAAATGAACAAGAAGAAAACAAAAGTACTTTGAAAATATTAATTTTGTCTTTCAACTTTGCATTATGTTAAGCTTTCTAGTAGAAGATTGGTAAAGAAATTTATTTTCCCTTCCTCCTTTTCTGTTATGTCTGAGCTAAATAGTAAACCCTCACCTGTGTGTAGTGGTGTAGAAGCTGATAAATCAATCAATCCAATACCCCATGTCTCTCCTGGAGGAGACAGCTCCCAGGTAAGCAACAATAGCCATTGAATTGGCCCACAAATCATCAAGGATGAGACATTGTTTTGTTCTAAAGGTAAGGATATAGTAGGGCAGAGAAGGATGATGTAGTCTGAGTCTTTTTGTGTGGTGCTTGCATTGAGATCAATTCTGTGTTATAGTTGTATTTTGCGGGAAGGGGAGCTATGCTCGTGTTGTCCCGCCTTTGTATCTTGCAGTGTCTAGTTTGTTTTTAAACTCATGAATGGTTTTTGCGCATACTATTTCATTGTCCAGTTTGTTCCAAGTGTCCAAAACTCTATGAGGAAAACTGTTTTTCTTCAGTTCTCTTCTATAGCTATGTTTTTTTATTTTCTTTCCATGTCCTCTTGTGTTTCTTTTGTCCCAGTTAAGTAAGTTCTCACTATCGAGTACCTCTGTGCCTTTCATGATTCTGTAGATGGTCAATAGGTCACCTCTCTCTCTTCTTTGCTCCAGTGTCGGTAACTCCAGTTTAGCCAATCTCTCTTCGTATGATAGGTTTGCAAGTGCAGGTGCCATTTTTGTAGCTGCTCTTTGGATTCTTTCTATTTTCTTGTGATATTCTTGTACAGTGCAAAAACAGAATATCAGGACAATATAGAATTGGAACCAAGGAGGTAAAGAAGGAGGGATCCGAAAAGTATCTGGGTGTAATCATCTCAAATGACTTGTCCTATGACAAACAGATAAACAAAATTGTTGGAGAATCCTACAACGTGCTAAGATCAATAAAAATGGCATTTACATATTTGGACGAAGAAATGATTAAAAAAATATTGGTCACACTGATAAGGCCTAGACTGGAATATGCGGCGACATTGTGGTCACCCAGTACCAAAAACAATATAAACAAAATACAAAGAATCCAGAGAGCAGCAACAAAAATGGCACCTGCACTCGCAAACTTGTCATATGAGAAGAGATTGGCTAAACTAGATTTACCGACTCTGGAGCAAAGAAGAGAGAGAGGTGACCTACTGGCCATCTACAGAATCACAAAAGGCACAGAAATACTTGACAGAGAGGACTTGTTAAAATGGGACAGGAGAAGCACAAGAGGACATGGAAAGAAAATTAAAAAACAGAGCTACAGAAGAGATCTGAAGAAAAACAGTTTTCCACATAGAGTGGTAGACACTTGGAACAAACTGGATAAGGAAATAGTGTGCACAAAAACCATTCATGAGTTTAAAAACAAACTAGACACTGCGAGATACAAAGGCGGAACACCACGAGCGTAGCTCCCCTTCCCGCAAAATACAACTAGGTAAATACATACATACATATATATATACTGTAATAAAGTAGCAGCCTCTGTCTGTCTGTTTTTTCATGAAATCCTCCTAGGGTTTTGGAGATAGACCCCCATAACCATATATATTCTGATACCCTGTCACTCCAGGTACTTGGATAACTATATTTCATTTCCCCCTCAAAAAATAATTTTGGTTAGGGTTAAGGGTTAAAGTTAGGTGGGGGTATGGTGTGGTAACACACCACTACTGTAGTTTCCCCTTAATGTGCATAGCATTTTTGTGACAAAAATTATTATGATTAAACAAACCATTGTATGTGTCCATAAATATTATTTATATTTGTGAAATTAATGTTGCCACAAACTGTGATAGCTTTTGTAAGGAGAAAGCATGTAAATGTAAAATGATTGTATAATTTTACCAAATGTTGAAATATTGATTATTTTTATTTGATATTATTGTGGGTAGGCCAGTTTGATGTTTCTTTCAATTCTTCTCTTTCAGCTGAGTACCGTTCACCATGTAGTGTTAACAATCCACTACAATGGTTAGGTTAAACATTATTAACGAACTCCTAAGTTTTTGCTGATAGACCCCTATAATCTACTATAATAAAGTAGTAGCCTCTGTCTGTTTGTTTGTTCACGAACTCCTAGGGTTTTGGAGATAGACCCCCATAACCATATATATTCTGATACCCTGTCACTCCAGGTACTTGGATAACTATATTTCATTTCCAATTTTTTTTTATTTTGGTTAGGATTAAGGGTTAAAGTTAGGTGGGATATGGTGTGGTAACACGCCACTACTGTAGTTTCCCCTTAATGTGCATAACATATTTGGGACAAAAATTACTATGATTAAACAAACCATTGTATGTGTCCATAAATATTATTTATATTTGTGAAATTAATGTTGCCACAAACTATGATACCTTTTGTAAGGAGAAAGCATGTAAATATAAAATGATTGTATAATTTTACCAAATGTTGAAATATTATTTTCATTTGATATTATCGTGGGTGGGCCAGTTCTAAAATATGAATACACAATCTCATTATAATAGACTAATCAGGAGAACAATTGTACATTATATTGTAAAAATTACATTTCACCCATGCTTCAATTTAATGAACAAAATTGGGGGTCACTAGTCCAATTAATTCAACAAATCTACTGTAATTTCATATCAAATTTACCAAGGATTATATAGGTGCATTTTTGATATGCTGTGATAATAAAGTTGAGGATATATGTGATCATGTTGTGGGGGATGCAGAATATTATTAAGTCACAGGATTTTACTGCTTCCAAATTCCATTAATTGGGGGTTCCATTACATTGATCATATAGTGAGGGATGTAGAAAATTATTCAGCCACTGGATTTTATTGTTTCCAAAATTCATTAAATGGGGTTCCATTACATTGACAGCAGAGTTAATGTGTCCATTAAATCAGACCCTAATTATAAAGGATGAAAAGTAATCAACATCTGCCTCCTCTCCCCCAAAATAAATTTGCTCTTCCATCTTTTATAACACTTAACACTTTATTCAATATAAAAATACAAAAAACACCAACAAAAACAGAGTATTGTAGTGTACATTATAGTAAAGTGCACTTTCACTATACTGTAAAAATTGGATGATCTCCACTTGTCCCTGCTTACTACTACACAATGAGGAGGCAGGAAGTTGTTGAAATCCATCATCACTGCTTTCTACTACAGTCAGTGAAACTGGCAGATGATACTCAAAGAACATGGTGATTGGAAATCGCTGTATTTTTTTCGAATCGCCTCCATGATATTCTTGTATAGTGCAAAAATCTGTCTATTCCTCACATCATTTCAAGACACACACCATGGAGGGTTTTGTACTATAGGTCAGACTTTCTCATTAATTCAGCAAGCCTGCTCAGTTCCACCAACTTGTCCTGTCTTATTTCATGCACCTCCTCAAACTTTCACTTCCCATTTTTCAGGGATAACTGGTGTTTGAAAAATTATTGGAGGTATCATATGTGTGGGGGTATCAGCTCTGGTACTGCATCTGCTTAAATCAAATGATATGCCTTTCTGGTGTTGGTCCTCTATCCACAGAAACAAGATATTCTCATCTTCACAATTGCCTTGTTCCTCACTTGGCTGATATGCTGTTTGGATCACTGTGTTGATCAGTGGCAGTTACAACAGCACAAATATTTTCCTTCTTCTTCTTAATGGTCTGCACAGTGTTCTCATTCACATAGTACAGTTGCCTGGCAGCAGCAAGAGACCTTCCCATTAATTCCACCTTCTCCTGCAGTCATCACCTTCTTCAGGCACTCAGGGGCAACTCCAGCAGATGTCTTGAATGCTATCTTAGGAGCCATGGTAAAATTAAATGACAAAATTACTAGCACGAGTGTGGTCACATCCTGCAAGAATGCAGGATGAGGCACTGTGATGTGACACATGACTTGAATTTTGATGGTAACCTATGATTATTCCTCCCCGTGCTGATTAACATATTTTTGAAACATTGGATGTTAAAACCACCTTTGTTGAGGAATGACTGCATTGCCAAAGTCCTTTACATTTAACGAGCACCACACAGTGCAGTTCACTACTTTAAAATTATAGATATTCTTGTCTTAAGTAAAGTAAATTATGACAAAAATATTGTCATTGCTTTGTAAACTTAAGGGAGTGTTGCATTGCTTTATAGAGTAGGTGATTTTTTTTCTTCAAATATGTGTTTAATGAATATAGGTGTAAATATCCCTTACATTAGTGTGTAATTCTTTAGGGTAATGTGATCCTCCCATGTATATATAAGGCATAGTGAAGATTTAATGAAGTTATAGTGAGCTCTAGTGAAGCTCTAATTAATGGAAAATCCTTCCACATCATTCAGCTTGGTATGAAATGAAAGCTTAGAGTCTGGGGAACAAATATTATACAATTTTAAAACTAATACCTCTGATTTTTTATTAATTTGATCTCTGAATAATTAAAAAATACTGCGAAATTCAGGTTCCATAAAAAAAAAAAAAAAAAATTCTTTAATTTTTACTGTAGAAAATAAAGAGCATGATTCCTTTCAAATGAAAAAAAAAAGACAAATATTCATAAAAAAAACCAACTGAAGATATTACAACAGAAAGTACAAAAACATAAACTTTAAAGGATGGGGGATTTAAATTTTCATGGCAATTTTTTGCATCCATCTGTTTGATGGTTGCGATGTATAGCAAATCTCCAATTTCCTCTTCTTTGCTGATGAGGTGTGAGGTGAGGGTGAGTGGTAAGGTGTGGGTGGAAGTGTAAGGTGGGTGTGGCTTGTAAATGCTTGAGGAGTGCTGAGTGTAGTTGTGCTGCTTTTTTCCTCTTTCTTTTTCCTTCCTATTTCTATTTCAGGCACTCACGGGCCCTCTCTATATTCTGCCACTTCACTCTCTTGTTTCTTGTTAATTTTTCCATGATCACAGCAACAATACAGGGCAAGGAATCAAAATTGTTGCATATGGTGAGACCATCAGGAGCGACGTAACCTTACTTTGACCTTTTCAAGAGTACTGGTACACTGTCCACTGTCTTTGTGGGGTAGAGGAGTTGCCAAATATGTCCATAAGCAATTCTGTAGCAAAAAATGAAATAGCTATAGAAATGTTGACACTATTTCAATATACAGAATGTCTTTCTTATGCAATGGGGTTGCCAGAGGTTGCCAATATTTTATCTATTTTATACTGTATAAGAAAATAGAAACGAAATACAGCTGTATAACTTTGTATGAATGTTGCCACCATCATGATTCTTTTGAAATGTTTACCTCACTCATGTACCAGAATTTTTCAAATGATCACTGGCGATGCTCCCTTAAGATTCAGTCCATACCACCATCATTTACACAATGATATATCCATCTGTTAACACATTTTATCTCAAGAACACTGGATTCATTCATGCTGTATTGTAAACCAACTGCAGTATATTTCAAATCCAAGTTTATTTGATATGTTATTCTTTACCACCAAGGTAAACACTTTTCTTGCCCTCTTAGCTGTGTTATTCTTAATTGCAATACTACACATATGCTTAAGAGCTATGCCAATCAATGAAGCACCACAATAACCAAGGATGTTCAAAATGACAGACATGCAAAAATTAATATTATCAGGAAAGTTGATTATATATATATATATATATATATATATATATATATATACATCAAATCAAATCAGCCATCCTGAGTCCACTGCTGAACAAAGGCCTCTTTCCCATTATGTCCAGTTTTTCTGATGCCAGATAGTCATTTAGTTCATTCAGTCCTGAGATCATTCCATTCATGTCCTCTTGTTTCTCTTATGTCCATTTTAATAAGTCATCTCTATCGAGGATTTCCATCCCTTCTATAATTCTGTAAATGGTCAATAAATCACTGTTTGCTAGTTTTGCTGTTCAAGATAGTACTTCCTCTGATATCATTTGTGACCTAAGTTTTATTTTTAGTGGCCTATATTGTTTTTCTTTTGAGTATCTACCTATTATATTAGTTTCTTCGACTTCTTTATCTAAAGTTTGACACTCCTCTTGAATCTCTTTCAGAATTTCTTTAGCAATCTCTTTTTCTCTCTGATACCTAGGAAAATTATTCTTTTCTTTAATACAATAGATTACAATGCATCTTTTTTTGTCCACTGTATTCCTAACCAAATTTCCTTTCTCTTTAATCACTTGAATTACTGTTTCCTTAGCATTCTCCTTGACTTGTTGTTCCACTATTTCTTTAAAAGATAATTTTTTACTTTCCTGTTCCACCCTCCACTGTTTCTTTATTTCTTGGAAGTCATTTTCTTTGATCTTTTCTTCCACTTTCTCAGTCACTGCCTGTATTTGATCTTTCATCTCTTTCTTTAATGCCTTATTCCTATTCATATCTTCATTTTTCAATCTTTTATCCTATTCAGTTCCATTTTTAACTCATCTATTTTCTTCATTGGCCTTTCTTAATGTGGCTACTTCTTTATATATACTTTTGCATTCACTTTTGAGTTTGATTATTTCATCTAACAATTCATTGATTTCCCTATTTCTTATTATATTTTTAAACCTGGGTTCTCTTTCCATGTCTATCCCTCTATACATATTGCTAATGTCTCTATTAAACTCCAAGAAGACATTTCTATCAATCCTTTGGTATGTCTTTGGGGTCTGATTCAAGCACTTTTTTTATTATTATTATTATTATTACTTCAAGTGGGGACTCAATTGTACTTACGTCAAGACATCTTTTTGTAGGTTCTTTTTTCCTAGTTCCTTTGTTTTTTCTTTCATTGTTGACACTGATTGTGAAGAAAGAATAAATGAACAAAGATACAAAGACTACATTGTTGGTCACTCTAACTATGAAACTCCCTTCCCATTTTATGTAAACAACCAGGCGACAGTTGGTTGGTTCCAAAATCATTTGTCTGCAACTCACAAAATAGCAGTCTGGAGCATATTCTTGAGACGTCCTTCTTCGATTGCTGCTTAGAAAGGGACCTTGGAGTAATAATCAGCAAAGACATGACACTGGATAAACATATCAATAAAATAGTTGGAGAAACCTTCAACCTATTAAGGTCAATCAAAGTAGCATTTGACTATTTGGATGAAGAAATTATTAAAAAAATATTAGTTACATTGATTAGACCAAAACTGGGATATGCAGTGACACTATGGACACCCAGTACTAAAAAGAATATAAGGAAATTACAAAGAATACAGAGGGCAACGAGAAAGTTGGCACCAGCTATTTCCAAATTAACATATAAATAAAGATTATCAAAATTGGAACTACCAACACTAGAGCAGAGAAGAGAAAGAGGTGATCTACTGACTATAGAATCATGAAAAGAATGGAAATCCTTGATAGGAATGATTTACTAAAAAATGACAATGGAAAAACAAGAGGTCATGAAAAGAAACTCAAAAAGGATAACTATAGAAGAAATCTGAAAAGGAAAAGCTTCCCACACAGAGTGCTGGATATCTGGAATAACTTAGATAAAGAAACAGTGTGTGCAAATACTATTAAAGTTTTTAAGTAAAAACTTGATGCTGAAAGATACAAAGACGGGTCACCACAAGCATAGCTCCCTTCCCATATAATACAACTAGAGTTTTTATGAGAGTAGTAGATCTTGCGTTAGGATTAGAAATGGAGAGAGTGAATGGTTTGAGGTAAAGGTGGGACTCTGTCAGGGGTGTGTTATGTCGCCCTGGCTGTTCAATCTTTACATGGATGGGGTGGTGTGAGAGGTGAATGCAAGGGTAATGGGGCAGGGGTTGGAGATGATTAAAGAAAATGGAGAAAAGTGGGAGGTGACCCAACTGTTGTTTGCTGACGACACTGCGCTTGTGGCAGGATCAGAGGAGGGATTGAGGAAGTTAATGACAGAGTTTGAGAAGGTGTGTGAAAGAAGGAAGCTGAAGATAAATGTGGGCAAAAGGAAGGTGATGAGATGTACAAAGAGAGAGAGTGACAGTAGGCTGGAAGTGAGCATTAAGGGTGAGAAACTGGAGGAAGTGGATAGTTTCAGATACTTGGGTGCGAATGTGACAGGAAAGGGAGGAGTGGAGGTAGAATGTAGATTGAAAGAAGCGAGTAAATGCCTTGGTGGATTAAAAAGTGTAATGAGAAATAGATATCTGGGAATGGATGCTAGGAGGAGGTTATATGAAGGAGTGATTGTGCCAACAGCAATGTACGGGGCAGAAACATGGAACATGAGAGAGGAAGAGAGAAGGAGTTTGAATGTGTTTGAGATGAAATATCTGAGAAGTATGATAGGGGTTACTAGGCTACATAGAGTGAGAAATGAGGAGGTGAGGAGGAGAACAGGGGTAGAAAGGGAGCTGGGAGATAGGGGTGATGAAAGAGTATTAGGATGGTTTGGACACATGGAAAGAATGAGTGAAGAAAGATTAGTAAAAGAAGTGTGGAAGGCAGAGGTGGAAGGAGTGAATATGAGGGGGCGTCCAAGGATGAGATGGATGGATGGGGTGAAAGGGGCTTTACAAAAGAGAGGAATGTCTGTGGAGTTAGGACGGGAGAGGACAGAAGATAGGGGTGAATGGAGAAGGGTTGTGTATAGATGAGGCTGTGATGCATGAGGGGGAGTGGGTGGGGGATGGGGGTGAGGAAGTATGTATGAGAAAAAATTTGACGCAGCCCGAAGGGATTTCTCCCCGTCTTCTCCTTTCCTGTATGAGGGGACAGAGAGGGGGTATCGCCGAATTTATGAAGCGGCCTTGCTGTGGATGTGCTGTCTTGTGACACTGCTTCTGACCCAGGGCAGTGGACAGGATGCAGGGATGACCCGTAATCCGGGAGGTGCCAAGATAGGAGAGAGGGAGGAGGGTGGAGGGGAGTGGAATATGTGGGAGATGAAATGGGTGGGAGTGATTTCTATGCCTTTTTCTTTTTGGCTACCCCCCCCATGTAAGGGGGAAAAAACCTTTGGTATATGTATATATGTACAACTAGGTAAATACAACCATGCCAACCTCTGCCACATCACTCCTGCAAACCTCTTAACCTTATCTCTCCAGCTTCGGTCTGGTCTCCCTTTTCCATGCTTCCCATCTCACAGCATCCACTCAGTAACACATTTGCTCCATCGCTCGTCAGTCGTTTGCACTAACTTACCTGCCCAATTTCACTTCCTCTCCTTTACCACCTCCACAATATCTTTCACTCTAGTCTGCTCTCTCTCTCAACTTGCACTCTTTTGGTCTCTCAGCATTATTCCCATCATTGATCTCTCCATTCTCCTCTGTGCATTCCTAGTTTTGTCTCCATTGCCTACATCAATTTCCAAGTCTCACACTGTAGATCATTGCTGGTAAAATGCATTGATTCGAAACTTTACATTTCAAACATAAAGGATTTTATTATACTTACCAAACACTTTCCAACCAATTGTAATACATCTTTTATTTCATTATCATGATCCTTGGTCACTTTCACCATCTGGCCTAAATAATTATACTCTTCAACTTCTTCAAGACTCTCACCATTGATTATAACCTCTTTACTTTGAACTTTTATGTTGGACATTACTTTGATTTTACTCTTATTTTTAAACCTACTTCAAGACTTTCCCTGTTCAGATCACTCAGCATATCTTGTAAGTCTTCTGCTCCTTCTGAAATAAGAATAACATCATCTGCTAATCTTAGGTGGTTAAAATATTCACCATTAATCTTCAAACCTTTCTCCCCAATTCAACCTTCTGAAAATCTCTTCCAAGCAAGCTGTATATAACTTGGGTCAAATTGTGTTGCCTTGCTGTACTATTTTCTCAATCTTTATCTTTTCTATATCTTTATGTAGTCGAATTATAGTGATACCTTTTGTATAAATCTTTTCTAGAACCTTTATAATCTGTTCATTTGTACCCTGCTTGCATAGCGAGTTTAGTACAGTACTGCTATTTGTTCTACCAAGTCAAAGGCTTTCTCATAATCTACAAAAGTTAAACAAAGAAGTATACTGTATTCTATTGTTTACTCAATTAGTTGGTTCATTGCCTGCAAATAGTCTAGAGTTGAATATCCACTTCTACAGCCTCCTTATTCTCTCAGTTGGTTTCCATCTAAAACTTGACTTAGTCTATTTGTAAGGATCTTGGAGAATACTTTATATACATTTGATAGCAAGATTATCAGTCAATATTTACTAAGGTCCTCCTCATCTCCTTTTTCATGAAGCAAAATCACTATAGCAATGCACCAAGATTTTCCTTGTTTCATATCTCTTAGAGCCAATTCTACTTCTTCCTTTGTAATCTTTGGTATACTAATAATGTCTCCAAATGAATTTACTGATTCAACTACAGTCTTCTTGGTAAAATACTTCTACTCTTTTTACCATTCTGTCTCTGCATTTAATGATTTCTTCATTTCTGTCTTTCAAACATATTATTTGCTGTCTTCCTAAAGTATGTCTGTACTCAGTCCCTTTAATAATTTTACCTTTCTGAAGTTTCCTCTATTTCATCCATGTTTCTCCTTTTCTCTGATATCTGCCTTTTGCTGATAAGCTACTCTTTCTATTTCATCTCTCCTACTTTTAATCTGCATAGTCCTTCTTTTAATTATGTCACTTGTAGCTTTGGAGTACAGTGAGTCCTCCTTATACGGTAATTCTTTATCCGGTAAATTCACAGTTACGGTATCTGGTAATTACTACCCTCGATTCTATTTACGATAAGAAAAATTCACAGATATGGTATCCGCTCATGTTTTGAAGAGGAAAGAGCAGGGAGAAGGTATGTCTGCCATATCCTATTATTACATGTTATAATGGCTTCGGTATATGGTAATTTCAATTATATCTTTCAGCATCAAGTTTGTTCTTAAATTCTTCAATAGTGTTTACACACACTGTTGCCTTATCTAATTTATTCCAGGTATCCACCACTCTGTGTGGGAAGCTATTCTTTTTCAGATCTCTTCTATAATTATCCTTTTTGAGTTTGTTTTCATGTCCTCTTGTTTTTCTGTTGTCCCCCTTTAATAAATCATGTCTATCTAGGATTTCCTTTCCTTTCATGATTCTATAGTCAGTATATCTCCTCTTTCTCTTCTTTGTTCCAGAGTTGGTAGTTCCAATTTGGATAGTCTTTGTTCGTATGTCAATTTGGAGTGTTGGTGCCATCTTTATCATGCTCTTTGTAGTCTTTCTAATTTATATACTTTTTAGTACTGGGTGTCCATAGTGTTGCAGTGTACTCCAATTTTGGTTTTATCAGTGTAACTAATATTTTCTTGATCATTTCCTCATCCAAATAGTCAAAAGCCACTTTCATCGACCTTAGCAGGTTGAATGTTTCTCTATTTCATTGATATATTTGTTCGGGACATGTCTTTGCTGATTATTATTCCTAGGTCTCTTTCCAAGCTCACTTTTTTTACTTCACCGATTTTATAATTTCTCGATATTCTATTTTTTTTTTTTTTCCAAACTCCATTATACTACACTTCTTGATGTTAAAGTTCACTTCCCACTTTTGACTCCATTTCCAGATTTTATCTAGGTCTGTAGTGATTCAATCTTCCTCTATACTTACTTTAGTATTTTTGCGTCATCTGTGAAGAAATCCATATAACATTCTACGCCTTCATCCATGTCATTTATATATATGGCGAACATGATTGGAGCCAATGCCAAACCTTGCAGGACACCACTTATCATTTCTTCCCAGTTCGAGTATTTGTTTCTAATTACTACCCTCATTTTCCTCCCAGTCAAAAAGTCTTCCATCCATTTCAATAATTTTTCTTTGATGCCACCTATTGATTTTATTTTTCTTATTAGTTTTTTGTGTGGTACTTTATCGACTGCTTCTTGTAGATCTAGAAAAGCACAGTCTGCCCATCTATCCCTTTCTTGTATTATTTCTATTAGTCTCGAACAGAAGCACATCAGGTTTCTTGTACATGATCTTCCTTGTCTAAATCCAAATTGATTTGGATTCAGTATAGTTTTTTCTTCCAGATGTTTAACCCATCTACTTCTGATAACTTTTTCACATATTTTTGCTACTGTGCTTGTTAGGAAGACTGGTCTGTAGTTGGTTGGATCTTCCTTGTTTCCTCCTTTATATATTGGTACAATATTTGCATTTTTCCAGTCCTGTGGTACCTTTCCTTGAGTATTTAATTATATTTTATATTTTGTCCGTCAACTCCTCTATGCATTCTTTCAGTATCTAATTTGCTATTCCATCCAGACCATGTGATTTTCTGATATCAAGGTTTTTCATTTGGTCTCTGATTTCCATCTGTGTTACAGCTACTTCCTTCATTGGGGGGGATCTCCCTCTCTCTGTTCCCTCACAGTTCTGTGAACTTTCAATTGTGAATACTGATTTGAAATGATTGCTCACAATTTCAGCCATTTCTAGTTCTTCTGTATATTCATAATTTCCCTGATCCAGCTTTTCCATTTATTGTTTATTTTTTAGTTTACCATTTACATACCTGTAAAATAGTTTAGGTTGTTCCTTGCATTTTTCTATTATTTCTCTTTCATAGTTTCTCTTTTCATTATGTATAGAGAAATAGAAATGGAAAGAGAACCCAGGTTTAAAAATATGAGAAATAGGGAAATCAACGACTTTTTAGATGAAATAATCAAACTCAAAAGTGAATGTAAAATAATATACAAAGTAGCCCTATTAAGAAGGGCCAATGAAGAAAATAATAGGGAAATAGATGAGTTGAAAAAGGAATTAAATAGGATAAAGGGAGAAAATGAAAGATTGAAAAATAAAGATATGAATAGGAACGAAGCATTAAAGAAAGAGACGAAGGATCAAATACAGGCAGTGACCGAGAAAGTGGAAGAAAAGATTAAAGAAAATGACTTCCAAGAAATAAACAGTGGAAAGTAGAACAAGAAAGTCAGAAATTATCTTTTAAAGACATAGCGGAGCAACAGGTCAAGGAAAATGCTAAGGAAACAGTAATCCAAGTAATTAAAGAGAAAGGTAATTTGGTCAGGGACACAGTGGATAAAAAAAGATGCATTGTAATCTATGATATTAAAGAGAAGCATGATGTTCCTAGATATCGGAGAGAAAAAGAGGAAAAAGATAGTGCTAAAGAAATTCTGAAAGAGATTCAAGAGGAAGAACAAAGTATAAATAAATTGAAGATATATATAGAATACATTTACTCAAAAGAGAAACAATATAGGCCACTAAAAGTAAAACTTAGGTCACAAATGATTGCAGAGGAAGTACTATCTAGAACAACAAAACTAGCAAGTAGTGAACACAAAAATATAGGGATAAAAAAAAAAAAAAAAAAAAAAAAAAAAAAGAGAGAAAAAAAAAATGAAAATGAACTTAGAAATGAACCAAATGAAAAAAATTAAAAAAGAACTGAGACTAAAAAGATTTTTATTTATTTATTTATCTTTTTTTTTGAGTGGTGGACCTGAGGCTGAGAAAATGGTATATCAGGAAAAAGAAAAAAAAAGGGACAGAAAAAGATGAGAAAGAAATAAATTAAAGTTAGCCTACACCAACATGGAATGATTTCAGGACTGGATGAATTAAATGACTATCTGGCATCAGAAAAAACAGACATAATGGGAATAGTAGAAACTACGGTAAATTAAAAAGTACTCTACCATCAAATACTGTGGGACAAGGTCTAATGTTGGATGAATAGAAAGGAAAAACAGGGTGGGGGAGTATTACTTTTGACTAGGAAAGAATTAAATGTGACAAAGATAATAGAAGGAAAAAACAATGTAGAATCAATTATGATAAAAATTGAAAGCAATTACATGAAAAGTAGAAAATTTGTAGTAGTGTATGTGCCCCCAAAACACAGTCCTGGACAGAAAGCAATCATTCCGAACTGTTGGAAGATACAAAATATGAACTAATATACTGAAAGAAAGAGGAAATATAGTAATTATGGGTAATTTTAATTCAAAGGAAATATGTTGGGAAGAAATGACAGTGAAGGGTGGAGAAGACCTCTGGGGCAATGTACTACTCAATATGACCATTGAATACACAATGATTTAGTGGATAAAGGAAAATACCAGACACAGAAACAAGGAGGAACCATCGAGACTGGATTTAATACTTATGTCAGAACTTGAAATTGTGAACAGAATTGATTACAAAACTCCAATAGGAAAGAGTGACCATGTACTAATAGAATTAGAACTAAAAGAGTAAATGGACCTAAGAAGAAATGAGAAACATAGATTAGAAAGACTAATGTACAACAAAACGAATTTTGAGAAACTTAAAAAAATGCTTTCGTAATGCAAACTGGGAAAAATTCCTAAATGAAGAAATAAGGATGGAAGAGAAATGGAACATACTGAAAGAAATCTATAATGAGGGAGTGAACAAATATGTACCACAACAAAAGCAATAAAGAGTATACATACAAAGCTGGTACAACAAAAAATGTAGTGAAGCAAAGGATAAAAGAGACAAAGCTTGGGAAAAAAAAAAAAGTAAATGGCAAACATACATCAAACTAAGAAATGATCATGTAAAAATACGCAGAGATGAAGAGAGAAACTATGAAAGAGAAATAATAGAAAAATGCAAGGAACAACTTAAACTATTTTACAGGTATGTAAATGGTAACTAAAAAATAAACAAGAAATAGAAAAGCTGCACCAGGGAAATTATGAATATACAGAAGAACTAGAAATGGCTGAAATTATGAGCAATCATTTTAAATCAGTATTCACAATTGAGAACTCACCTAACTGTGAACGAATAGAGAGACAGAAATCCCCCCCAATGAAGGAAATAACTGTAAGACAGAAGGAAATCAGTAACAAGATAAAAAACCTTGATGTCAGAAAGTCACATGGTCTGGATGGAAATGCAAATTGGATACTGAAAGAATGTATAGCTGAGTTAACAGATAAAACACACAATATAATTAAATACTCAAAGAAGGAAAGGTACCACAAGACTGGAAAAATGCAAATATTGTACCAATATATAAATGAGGAAACAAGGATAATCCAACCAACTACAGACCAGTCTCCCTAACAAGCATAGTAGCAAAAATATGTGAAAAAGTTATCAAAAGTAGATGGGTTAAACATCTGGAAGAAAAACTATACTAAATACAAATCAATTTAGATTTAGGCAAGTAAGATCATGTACAACACAACTGATCTGCTTCTATTTGAGACTAATAGAAATAATACAAGAAAGGGATGGATGGCCAGACTGTGCCTTTCTAGACCTACAAAAAACATTTCATAAGGTGTCACACAAGAAACTAATAAGAAAAATAGAATCAATAGGAGGCATCAGAGGAAAATTATTGGAATGGATGGAAGATTTCCTGACTGGGAGAAAAATAAGGGTAGTAATTAGAGACAAATACTCAAATTGGGAAGAAATGATAAGTGGTGTCTTGCAAGGTTCAGTACTGGCTCCAATCATGTTTGCCATATATATAAATGACATGGGTGAAGGAGTAGAGTGTTATATGAATTTCTTCACAGATGAAGCAAAAATACTAAAGAAAAACAGAGGAGGACTGTGAATCATTACAGTTAGACCTGGACAAAATCTGGAAATGGAGTCAAAAGTGGAAGTGAACTTTAATATCAAGAAATGTAATATAATGGAGTTTGGAAAAAGTAAAAACAGAATATAAAGAAATTATAAAATTGGTGAAGAAGTTAGAAAAGTGAACTCGGAGAGAGACCTTTAAGTAATAATCACCAAAGACATGACACTGGACAAACATATCAATAAAATAGTCGGACAAACATTCAACTTATTAAGGTCAATGAAAGTGGCATTTGTCTACTTGGATGAGGAAATGATTAAAAAACTATTAATTATACTAATAAGACCAAGGAAAGGGGGACAAGTGTGAGTGTAGTAGTTTCAGAGGGATCAGCTTGTTGAGTGTAGTTGGGAAGGCTTATGGGAGGGTCTTGATTGAGAGGATTAGGAGAGGAACAGAGGGAGTAATTGGTGAGGAACAGTGTGGTTTTACGACAGGTAGGGGATGTGTAGATCAGATTTTTGTGGTAAGACAGATATGTGAGAAAGCTATAGGAAAAGGTAAGGATGTTTTTTGGGCTTTTATGGATCTGGAAAAGGCTTATGACAGGGTAGACAGGAAGACACTGTGGGAAGTACTGCAGATATATGGGATAGGAGGAAAGCTGTTAAGAGCAGTTAAGAGTTTTTACGAGAGTAGTAGAGCTTGCATTAGGATTAGAAATGGAAAAAGAGTGAATGGTTTGAGGTAAAGGTGGGACTCTGTCAGGGGTGTATTATGTCGCCCTGGCTGTTCAATCTTTATATGGATGGGGTGGTGCGAGAGGTGAATGCAAGGGTAGTGGGTCAGGGGTTGGAGATGATTAAAGAAAATGGAGAAAAGTGGGAGGTGACCCAGCTGTTGTTTGCTGATGACACTGCGCTTGTGGCAGGATCAGAGAAGGGATTGAGGAAGTTAGTGACAGAGTTTGAGAAGGTGTGTGAAAGAAGGAAGCTGAAGATAAATGTGGGCAAAAGGAAGGTGATGAGATGTACAAAGAGAGAGAGTGACAGTAGGCTGGAAGTGAGCATTAAGGGTGAGAAACTGGAGGAAGTGGATAGTTTCAGATACTTGGGTGCGAATGTGACAGGAAAGGGAGGAGTGGGGGTGGAGGTAGAATGTAGATTGAGAGAAGTGAGTAAATGCCTTGGTGGATTAAAAGTGTAATGAGAAATAGACATCTGGGAATGGATGCTAGCAGGAGGTTATATGAAGGAGTGATTGTGCCAACAGCAATGTACAGGGCAGAAACATGGAACATGAGAGAGGAAGAAAGAAGGAGTTTGAATGTGTTTGAGATGAAATGTCTGAGAAGTATGATAGGGGTTACTAGGCTAGAGTGAGAAATGAGGAGGTGAGGAGGAGAACAGGGGTGGAAAGGGAGCTGGGAGATAGGGTTGATGAAAGAGTATTGGGATGGTTTGGACACTTGGAAAGAATGAGTGAAGAAAGATTAGTAAAAGAAGTGTGGAAGGCGGAGGTGGAAGGAGTGAATATGAGGGGGCGTCCTAGGATGAGATGGATGGATGGGGTGAAAGGGGCTTTACAAAAGAGAAGAATGTCTGTAGAGGTAGGACGGGAGAGGACAGAAGATAGGGGTGAATGGAGAAGGGTTGTGTATAGATGAAGCTGTGATGCATGAGGGGGAGTGGATGGGGGATGGGGGGTGAGGAAGTATGAGAAAAAATTTGATGCAACCCGAAGGGATTTCTCCCCGTCTTCTCCTTTTCTGCATGAGGGGACAGAGAGGGGGGGTCACCAAATTTATGAAGCGGCCTTGCTGTGGATGTGCTGTGTCTTGCGACACTGCTTCTGACCCAGGGCAGTGGACAGGATGCAGGGATGACCTGTCATCCAGGAGGTGCTAAGATAGGAGGGAGGGAGGAGGGTGGAGGGGAGTGGAATATATGGGAAATGAAATGGGTGCGAGTGATTTCTATGCCCTTTTTCTTTTTGGCTATCCCCCGTGTAAGGGGGAAAAAGCCTTTGGTATATGTATGTATGTAATAAGACCAAAACTGGAGTACGGAGCAACACTATGGACACCCAGTACTAAAAAGAATATAAAGAAATTAGAAAGAATACAAAGAGCAACAACAAAGTTGGCACCAACTCTTTCCAAATTAACATAAGAACAAAGATTTTCCAAATTGGAATTACCAACTCTGGAACAAAGAGAAAGAGATCTGCTGACTATAGAATCATGAAAGGAATGGAAATCCTTGATAGGAATGATTTACTAAAATGGGACATTGGAAAAATAAAGACAAAAAAAAAAAAAAAAAAAAAAGGACAACTATAGAAGATATCTGAAAAAAAAAAAATAGCTTTCTACACAGAGTATTGGATACCTGGAATAATTTAGATAAAGAAACAGTGTGTGTGCAAACACTATTCAAGATTTTAAGAAAAAACTTGATGCTGAAAGATACAAAGACGGGTCACCATGGGCATAGCTCCCTTCCTGTATAATATTAGATAAATACACACACACACACATACATTGGTCGAAGTGACAGCGAAGTTTAGAACTCCAGGAAAAATTCAAGTTTCATTGATCTCAACAATGAGGGAGTACCTTTGTTGTATTAGTAGGGAAGGGGAAAGCTTGTAGTGTAATGGAACGGTGAAGAAAAAGGAGAAAGGGAGGGAATACTGAGGAAAATGGAAGGAAATGAGGAAGGGGATGAACGGCCCCAGACGTTAGAAGGGGTGTCAAAAAAGGAGTGCAGAACACACAGATGAGGGAGAACAAGGAATCAGAGGTGTCAAAAACAGAAATATAGATAATAGCAGCTCAATGGAAAGAGAAGATAACTGCATTTGTGGATTTAATGAGGGAGGAGATGACAACCTCCCCTGACTAGTAAATCTAGAGGAGAAACTAAAAAAAATGAATGAAGCATGGGAGGTTTGGCTTAACCAATTAACACTAGTTACCCAAAGAGTTGATAAACTGGAAGAACTAAAGAAGGAGAATCAAAACCTAACTAAAGAAATAGAATTAAAAAGACAGTTAAAAGAAGTAAAAGATGAGAATGAGGAATTAAAGAATAATAATAACGAGAATAAAGTCCATAGCAAAAGAAGCACAGGGTTGGAGAAAAGTCCAAGAGAACAACAAAATTGTAGAGATATAGTGACACAACAGATGAAAGAAGAAACTAAGGACAAAGTCATTAAAGTGATGAGAGAGAAGGAGAATATAGTATGAGACTAACCGGACAAAAAGAAATGTATAATTATAAAAGGGATGGAAGAGAAGCATAATCCAAATAGGACCACAAGAGTAAAAGAGGAAAAGGAAAAGGTAAAAAATATATTAAAAGTAGTTCAAGAGGATGGACAAGAAAGAGAAAAAGAAATTGAAGAAATATATAGAATAGGGATATACAATACAGATAAGACCAGACCAATTAAGATCAAATTCAGGTCACAAATGACAGCAGAGAATATCTTAGCAAAAACAGGGAAACTAGCAGTGACCATTATAAACAGGTATGGATAAAAACAGAAATGAATAAAGAGGAAAGAGAGGAGGAGCAAACAAAAAGACTAGAAGCTATGGGAAAAAACGAGAAAAAAACAGAGTCAGAAAAAGACAAATTCTATTGGATAGTGGATATGAAAGTGAGGAAACGGTTCATAGCAGAGAAAAACGGAAAGGAAACAGAAAATACGATGGAAGTAGCAGAAAATTAAAAGTGTCTTACACAAACATAGATGGGTTAATAACAGTCTTAAACAAACTGAATGGTTACCTGAGGGAAAAAAGAACCGGACATAATGAGATTTGTAAAGACAAATTGAAAGGTCCACTGCCACCCAACAGTGTAGGACATGGTACATATAATTACTGGATTAGAAACAGAGAGGTAAGAAGGATATAAATGTGAGGAATGTCACATATGGAAAGAATAGAGATGATTATGATGAAAGTGGAGGACAGGGATGGGAAGAGCAGGAAGTTTGTAGTAAATTATGTGCCTCCTAAAACGGCTTCGTGGGAAGAGAGAGAACACAAAAATATGTTAAAAGACACAAGGATAACACAAAATAAGATAATGGAAAATGGAAGAAGAATAGTTATAGTGGGTGACTTTAATTGTAAAGAAATCTGCTGGGAAGAGATGACGGTGAAGGGTGGAGATGACCTATGGGGAAATGTACTACTTGATATGATTACAGAACATACAATGACACAATGGATACAAGAGACTACTAGGCATAGAAATGAGGAAGAACCATCAAGATTGGACCTAATATTCACATCAGAACCTGAAATAGTGGACAAGATTGAATATAAGATACCAATAAGTAAAAGTGACCACATATTGGTTGAACTGGAACTAAATGAGGAAAAATACATGGAAAAAAACGAACAATATAGAAAGGGAAGATTGATGTACGGAAAAACAAATTTTGATATATGAGAATTCTTTCAAAAAGCAGACTGGGAAAGGATACACAAGGAAACAACTGTAGAAGAGAAATGGAATATTTTGACAAAAATTTATAAAGGAGTGGAAAAAGAGAAATGGAATATTTAGATTTTTTTTTATAAAGGAGTGGAAAAGTATGTTCCAAAACAAAAACAAGAAAAAGGATATGTAAAGTGTTGGTACAACAAAAGATGTAAGGAGTTAAAAGACAAAAGAGATAAAGCTTGGATAAAATGGAAAAAAGACAAAATACCTGAAAAATGGAAAATATATACTAGTTATAGATATCAATATATACAAGTGTGCAGAGAAGAAAAGAGAAAATACGAAAAAGATGTCATAGAAAAATGTAAAGATCAACCAAAACTATTTTAGATATGTAAACAACAAACTGAAAAACAAACAAGAATTAGAGAAACTATGACAAGGAGTTGAATACACAGAGGAAATAGAAATGGCAGAAATTATGAACAAGCATTTCAAATCGGTGTTTACGAGGAAGAACATACAACCTAGAGATACTGAGTAGGAGGAGAAAGTCCCCCCAATGAAAGAGATAGTAACAAGGAATGAAACAATGAATCACTTGAGTAATCTCGATGTCAGAAAATCACATGGACCAGATGAAATGGCAAACTGGATTTTGAGAGAATGCAGGAATGAACTAACACACAAAATACATAGTCAAATAAATAAGCAGTTCATTGAAAGAAGGAAAAGTTCCAGAAGATTGGAAAAGAGCAAATATAGTACCAATATATAAAGGGGGAAACAAGGAAGACTCTACTAACTATAGACCGGTCTCACTTACAAGTGCAATAGCTAAAATTTGTGAAAGAATTATCAAAAGTAGATGGGTAAGGCACTTGGAAAAAAACAACATACTAAATCCAAGGCAATTTGGTTTTAGATAAGGACGATCATGTGTCACAAACTTAATATATTTCTATTCAAGGCTAATAGATGTAATACAAGAGAGAGATGGATGGGCTGATTGTGCATTCTAGACCTCATAAAAGCTTTTGATAAGGTGCCACATAAGAAATTGCTAAAGAAATTAGAAACTGCAGCAGGAATACAGGGAAAACTGCTGAAGCGGATGGTTGACTTCTTGCATGAAAGAAAAATGAGAGTGGTGATAAGAGACAAACACTCTAATTGGGATGAAGTGATTAGTGGAGTTCCACAAGGAACAGTTCTGGCCCCAATAATTTTTGCTATATATATCAATGATATGGATAAAGGAACTGAAAGTTATATGAGCTTCCTCGCAGACAATGCCAAATTGTTGAAAAAAAGTGAACACTGTAGAAGATAGTGAGTTGCTACAAAGTGATCTCAATAAAGTATGGGAATGGAGTAGGAAGTGGGAGATGGAATTCAATATCAACCCCTTCACTCCGGGCCAAAATCTCGCAGGCAGCATTAGCTGCCAGACATGCGATGTTGCGTCATAATACTCACATTATAAAAAATAAAGTCACCGCTGTATTGCTCGTTCTCTCTTTCACCTGTGAATTTTGATAACCATAGAAAATATGATGAAGCCAGTTTACAGAGTATAGGGGTAACGCAGGTACAACTACAATAAATATAATCAAGACGCCGACATCGGCATCCTCGCGTACCCACTGGCTCCTCATGACGCCTACGTAGGCTTCACCGTATGGAAGGGGTTAAGAAGTGTAGTATAATGGAATTTGGAAGAAGCAAAAAAAGAATACTATGATCATGTAAACTGGGAGAGGAAGAAATTAAAAACGTAGAAAATGAGAAGGACCTGGGAGTCATTATTATGAATATGTCCCCTGAGAAACATATAAACAAAATTTTGGGAGAAACTTATTATTTAATAAGAACAATCAGTGGCATTTACATACCTGGATGAAGAAATGGTGAAGAAAATACTGGTCACTTTGACAAGACCAAGATTGCAGTATGCAGCGACAACGTGGTCACCAAGTACAAAAAAATTTATAACAAAACTTGAAAGAATACAAAGAGCAATTACGAAATTGGCACCAACACTCTCAGAACTATCATATGAAGAGAGACTAGCAAAACTTAAGCTACAGACATTAGAGCAAAGAAGAGAGAGAGGAGACTTGATAACTATCTATAGAATCATGAACGGCATAGGAACTATTGATAGAGAGGATCTAATAAAATGGGATAGTAGAGATACAAGAGGACACAGAAAATCAAGAAAGTTATAGAAGAGACCTAAAAAAGAACAGCTTTCCCCACAAGGTAACAGATGTTTGGAACAAGTTAGATGAGAAAGTGGTGTGTGCAAAAACGATACATGAATTTAAAAACAGTCTAGATAAAACAAGATATGAAGACGGGACACCACAAGCATAGCTCCCTTTCCCATAAAATACTAGGTAAATACACACACACACACACACACTCTCAAAACAATCATATGAGGAGAGACTAGCAAAACTTGAGCTACAGACACTAGAGCAAAGAAGAGAGAGGAGATTTGATAACTATTTACAGAATCATGAAAGGCATTGAAATTATTGATAGAGAGGATCTAATAAAATGGGATGATAGAAATACAAGAAGACACAGAAAGATTAAGAGAGACAGCTATAGAGGAGATATGAAAAAGAACAGCTTTCCTCACAGAGTAATAGATATTTGGAACAAGTTAGATGAGAAAGTGGTGTGTGCAAAAACAATACATGAATTTAAAAATAGTTTAGATAAAATGAGATATGAAGACGGGACACCACGAGCATAGCTCCCCTTCCCGTAAAATACAACTAGGTAAATACATATATATATACATACAGGGTGTTTAGGATAAATTATACATGTTTTCTGAAAGGAAAGAAAAATGTCATATCTTGAACAAAAATTTATGTATTCTCAAAATTCAATAAGCATCTCTTACAGGATCTTTTGTGAAATACAGCACACTCAAAGAAGCCACCCTGAGCCTCCACCATAGCCTCCAGGCAGGACCTGAACCTGCAGCACAAGACCTTCATGATGTCCTTCGAGAGACGCCTGAACACCAGCTTGATCCTGGCAATCAGCTCATCCTTAGTGTTGCAGATGGTACAATTGGTGTCTTTTTCAACTGATCCCAACACATCCATGGGGTTGCAATCGGAGAAGTTGGAGGGCCAGATGTTGGGATTGATGAAGTTGTAGCAGTTCTCAGACAGCCACTTCAGGGTTTTCCCAGAGGGGTGACACAGAGCTGAGTCCTGCTGCCACATGTATGGTCTTCCTGCAGCCACCCTCTTCACCCAGTGATTGACAACAGTGGATAGCAACTCAATATAGCCATATGAAATGAGTCCGAGTCCCTCTTCAAAGTTGTGGGGCACCATGACGTGGCCTTTGCTGGAAACACTCCCAAAGACCATCACAGTTTGAGGGAACTTGGTCTTCATGAAGCATAGGACTTCATGTGGACTGTTGTTGTGCATGTTGTGCAACTGGTCCTGGTAGAAATTCTTCTTGTCTGAGAAGAACCAGAGCATCTCTGGCTCAATTGGGTATTTGACCTTGTTGAGGAGTTTCTTGGCTTTCATAAGGCGGTTCTTTTGGTTAGTGATGAGTAGTCGGCATTTGTGCCTCTTCTATGAGTAGCGAGGATCTCCATCCAGCGCTTTCTTCATAGTCGCCACTCCAATGCCCATCTCTCTCACCAAGGTCCGCATTGCCTTTCCTGGATCTTGCTGCATTTTTTTTTTTTTTTTTTTTGCAGCTTCTTGTCAAATTTCATTGTATGGACAGTCAGGATGCCTGCTCTGATCCTTCCTGCTAGCCACTGCTTCTACATCTGTCGCAATTCTCCAGCTCATATCTCATGGCCTTCATAGTATTCAAGGAGCACTGAGCTGCAGCTAAAATTTCTGAATTTTTTAATCCAGCGTGAATCATCATGATGCAGGTCACTCTCTTCCAATATTCCAATGCTTTCCAGTCATCCATGCTCTCTAGCTCTCACACCCACCAATAGTACACAGAATCAGCTATCCGTTGCACCTTACCACTATCAAATCCTTCAAATGGTTCTGAAATGACAGAAGATAAAAAATTATCAAATTTATCCTGAACACCCTATATACATATTGTTTGTGTTTTTGTGGGGCTTTATATGTCACTGGCTTGAAGTATCAAGATGAGGGGAGCAATCACCACTTCTGTGCCAAACTTACTGAAAATGTGGAGGAAATATAATGTTGACAGAAATCTTGGACCCAGTTTAGAGACATATCAGCCCCACAGGGTTGTACCTCTAGATGGGAGTGAAAGGGTTGACAGGTTTTGAATATAAGTAGCAGAGAGAAGATTCTCTATGGTATCCATCTTGCAGGACCACTACCTGCCAGTACCGATTACTGGTATAAAAAAAGATTGTATATGTGAGCCTGGAAAAGTAGGGTAGTCAAAAGAGTGTTAATGAATTATATAGTGCTTCCCTGATTGGGAGAATTCTGGATAAGGATGCATTAAGGAGAGACAGTAATGGAATGTGCAACCATGATTCCAAGCAGTCTTGGAATGAGGTGCAAAGAATTACCTAACTAGTGTGGAAAAAGTTCTGCCCTCTGTTTATACATGACTTTGGAGGCTTCAGCATAAAAGAAAATATGGCTAATGTTAACCCTAAAAGTTCGAGTCAAGCAATGTCTGGGATTTAATGAAATGAGGGAAGAAGGCATCAAAGAGTTGCTGCACTCACACTAGGAGGAATTTGCAAATGAAGCACTGTTAAAAGATAAAAGAGAGAATGTGTGGAACAGCTGGGGGAGACAAAGTCAGTGCATCACCCACAGAAGAGACATTGTGCATGCTCACAACCAAAAGCTTGTCTGAATATATGGACATCAATAGAAAATAATGGCAATAACAGAAGAAAATGGTTTGGATGGTGAAAGAAGTTTAGTACTTTCCTGAGCAGTGATGAATCACAAAAACTATTACAAGATGACACTTAAGAAAAAGAAAGAAAAAATATATATATATATTTTTTTCAAAGAACCAGACTGGTTGGGAAGCAGTACACTGCATATTTGTGTTAGTTAGTATAAAGATATTTTTTGTAAAAATAGTGTTTTATATCCCTCAACTTCGGTCAAGAATGGAGCCTCCCACCCCCCCACCCCCACACAAACTTTACATGTACTTACCTAGTTATACTTTACGGGAAGGGGAACTATGCTCGTGGTGGCCCATTTTTGCATCTTGCAAGATCAAGTTTGTTCATAAATTCTTGTATTGTGTTTGCACACACTATTTTTTTTGTCCAATTTGTTCCATATATCTATCACTCTGTATGGAAAGCTGTTCTTTATCAGGTTGAGTTTCATTGCATGTCCTCTTGTTTTTCCTGTCCCTCTTTATTAAGTCCTCTCTATAAAGGTGTTCTTTTCTTTTCATAATTCTGTAGACGGTTAGTAGGTCCCCTTGTTCTCTTCTTTGTTCCAGGGTTGGCAATTCCAGTTCAGCCAGTCTTTGTTCATATGTCAGGTTTGAAAGTGTTGGGGCCGTCTTTGTCGTTGCTCTTTGTATTCTTTCTAATTTTCTTATATTCTATTTTGTATTGGGTGACCATATCAGCGCTGCATTTTCCAGTTTTGGCCTTATCAGTGTTTGTAGTATTTTCTTAATCATTTCCTTATCCAGGACCTTTATTGATCTCAACAAATTGTATGTTTCTCCAACTATTTTATTTATATGTTTTTCTGGTGACATGTCTTTGGTGATGATTACTACTAGGTCCCTTTCAGAATTTACTTTCTTTACTTCTTTTCCGTCAATTTTATACTGTCCTGATATTCTATTCTTGCTTTTCCCAAATTCGATTATACTGCATTTCTTGATGTTGAGTTCTACTTACCATTTCTTGCTCTACTCTGAGACTTTGTTCAGATCACTCTGTAATGAGTCACAGTCTATTTCCGAGTTTATTTTCTTTAATAACTTTGCGTCATCCGCAAAGCAGTTCATGTAACATTCAATACTTACGTCCATGTCATTTACATATATAGCAAACACTATCGGAGCCAGCACTGACCCCTGTGGGGCTCCACTACTCATTTCTTCCCATTTTGAATAATTGTCTCTGAGCACTATTCTTATTTTTCTTCCATATAGGGAGTCCTCCATCCAATTCAATAGTTTTCCATGTATGCCTCCTATTGTTTCCAGTTTATATAGTAATTTTCTGTGTGGTACCTTATCACATGCCTTTTGTAAGTCTAGGAAGACAATCTTGAATACAAACAAATCAAATTAGTGGAACATGATCTTCCCTGTCTGAATCCAAATTGCCTCGGGTTCATTTATTGTTCTCCAGATGTTTTGTCCATCTACGATGATCCTTTTACAAATTTTAACTATTGTACTTGTTAGGGACACCATTCTATAATTTGTTGGGTCTTCCTTATTTCCCCCTTATATATTGGCACTATATTGGCATTTTTCCAGTCTCCTGGTAGTTTTCCTTCTTTGAGTGAGCATTCAACTATTCTGTATATTTTTCCTGTTAGTTCATCTATACATTCCTTTAGTATCCAGTTTGCAACTCTGTTCGGGCCATGCAATTTGTTAATGTCAAGCTTTAATATTTGATTCATTATTTCATTCTGAGTAATACTTAATTCCTTCACTGGAGGAAATCTTACTTCATTTCTTTGTTCATAGTTTTGCAGATTTTCTTTTTCTTTGGTGAATACAGATTTGAAATGTTTGTTCATAATATCTGCCATTTTATATCTTCTGTGTATTCTCTGTTACATTGATGTAATTTAAGTATTTCCTGTTTATTTTTTAGTTTGCCATTTACATATCTATAAAATAATTTGGGTTGATCTTTATATTTTTCTATTATGTCCTTTTCATAATTTCTTTTTTCTTCCCTATGTATTTTTACATATTCTTAGTTTGGTGTATATTTTCCATTTCTCAGATTTTTTTTTCATCTTTTTCAGGCTTTATCTCTTCTGTCTTTTGCTTCACTACATTTTTTTTTTATTGTACCAGGATTCTATGTATCCTTTCCTGTTTTTGTCTAGGTACATACCTGTCCACTCTTTCATTCTAGATTTCCTTCCAAACTGTACATTTCTCTTCCACCTTTGTTTCTTCATTATTAATTTTTTCCCAATTTGCTCCTTGAAAGAATTTTCTAAGTTTCCCAAAATCTGTTTTGTTATACATTAGTCTTCCGTTTCTGTGTTTTTCATTTATTTCTATATTTGTGTCTTTATTTAATTCTAGTTCTAGTAGTATGTGATCACTTTTTCCAATTGGTGTCTTGTACTCGATTTTATCCACAATTTTGAGTTCTAATGTGAATATCAAATCCAATATTAAGGGTTCATCGTTATTTCTATATCTGGTGTTTTCCTTGACCCATTGCATCAATGTGTAATCAATGGTCATTTCCAGTAATATGTTTCCCCAGTGCTCTTCTCCACCTTTCACAATCATTTCTTCCCAACATATTTCTTTTGAGTTAAAATCACCCATAATTGCCAGATTTCCCTCTTTCTTTAGTATTCATTTATTGTTTTTCTTATGTCTTCTAGCATTTTGGAGTGTTCACTTTCATTCCATCCGTGTTTTAGGTGGGACGTAAATCACTGCATACTTTCTATTTTTCATATCTCTATCCTTAACTCTTATCATAATCAACTCCACACTGTTCTCTCCTACTGTGATTTTTGTTGCATTTCTTCCATTTCCCTAAATAATAGTACATACATACATACATATACCAAGGCTTTTTCCCCCTTACAAGGGAGGTACCCAAAAAGGAATAGACATAAAATCATTCCCACCCATTCCATCCCTGAATACATTCCAACCCCTCCACCCTCCCTTTTATCTTAGCACCTCCTGGATGACGGGTCATCCCTGCACCTTGTCCACTGCCCTGGGTCAGAAGCAGTGTCGCAAGACACAGCATATCCGCAGCAAGGCCACTTCATTGAATTGGCGACCCCCCTCTCCATCCCCAAATGCATAAAAGGAGAAGACGGAGAGAAATCCCTTCGGGCTGCGTCAAATTTTGCTCACACATACTACCTCACCCCCCATCCCCCCACCTCATGCATCACAACATCATCCATATACAACCATTCTCCATTCACCCCTGTCTTCTGTCCTCTCCTGTCCTTCCTCAACAAACATTGCCCTCTTCCCCAAAGCCCCCTTCACCCCATCCATCCACCTCATCCTAGGAGGTCCCCTCATGTTTCTGCCCCATACAGTGCTGTTGGCACAATCACTCCTTCATACAGTCTCCTCTTAGCATCCATTCCCAAATCTCTATTCCTCATTACACTTTTTAATCCACGAAGGCATTTACTCGCTTCTCTCAATCTATATTCTACCTCCACCTTCACTCCACCTTTTCCTGCCACATTTGCACCCAAGTATCTAAAACTATCCACTTCCTCCAGTCGCTCTCCCTTAATGTTCACTTCCAGTCTACTGCCACTTTCACCCCTTGTACATCTCATCACCTTACTTTTACCCACATTTATCTTTAGCTTTCTTCTATCACATACTCTCCCAAACTCTGTCACCAACTTCCTCAATCCCTCCTCCGATCCTGCCACAAGTGCAGTGTCGTCCACAAACAACAGATGGCTCACCTCCCACTTTTCTCCATTTTCTTTAACCATCTCCAATCCCTGACCCACTACCCTTGCATTTACCTCTCGCACTACCCCATCCATGTATAAGTTGAACAGCCAGGGCGACATAACAAATCCTTGACGAAGTCCCACCTTTACCTCGAACCACTCACTCTCTCCATTTCTAATCCTGACATAAGCTCTACTACTCTCATAAAACTCTTGATAGCTCCTAGAAGCTTTCCTCCTATCCCATATATCTGCATAACCTCCCACAGTGCCTTTCTGTCTACCCTATCGTAAGCCATTTCCAGATCCATAAAAGCCCAAAAAACATCCTTCCCCTTTCCCATAGCTTTCTCACATATCTGTCTTACCACAAAGATCTGATCTACACAACCTCTACCCGTCCTAAATCCACACTGTTCCTCACCAATTACTCCCTCTGTTCCTCTCCTAATCCTCTCGATCAAGATCCTCCCATAAGCCTTCCCAATTACACTTAACAAGCTAATCCCTCTGAAACTACTACATTCACACTTGTCCCCTTTTCCCTTGTAAAGTGGAACTATACAGGCACTCCTCCAGTCCTCCGGCACTCTACCCTCTCTCCAGCAAACATTAACCACTTCAGTACGGGACTTAAATCTCGCGGGCAGCAGCCAATGCCAGCCGTATGACGTAACGAAATAATATTCGCATCATAAAATATAGTCGCCGCTTATATCGATCGTTCTCTCTTTCACCCGCGAATTTTGAAAACCACAGAGAATGGGATTCAGGGCGCATTTGGGAGAATGTAAAAACACAGGGGCGACTACAATAAATATAATCAAGACGCCGATATGGCAGCGTCGCGAATCCACTTGCTCCTCATGACGCCTACGTGTGCGGCACCGTATGGAAGGGGTTAAATAACCTCACCAGCCAGTCCACCATCACTGTACCTCCTTTTTTCAGACATTCTGCATGGCATCCATCCAGACCAGGTGCCTTACCTGCTTTCATCATCTTAACAACTGTCTTCACTTCATCCTTCCTTATTTCTCCTCCATTTTCCTCACTCATCACGGTCATTTTCTTAGCATTTCCCACTGCAGCTATCTTTCCCTCCCTATCCTCCTTCACATTTAGCAACTCCCTAAAATATTCTGCCATCTTCCCCTTACTGCCTTCTCTTCCACTATCATCTCTCCATCTGCACCTTTTACCTTTTCTTCTCTACTTGATTCGCCTCCTCTTCCTCTCTTAATTTCTTTCCAAAACATCTTTTATTACTTTCAAAATTTTCTGTCATACTCTTACCCCATTTCACATCTGCTCTCCTCTTTGCCTCCTTTACCTTTTGCTTTACTTCTCTTTTCTTTTCTTTGTACCTCTCATACGACTCCCTCGTCCTATTTTGTAACCAATCTATGAAAGCTCACTTCTTCTCTTCTACAACCTTCTTTGTTTCCTCATCCCACCATTCACTACCCTTCCTTCTATTTCCTCCTGTCCTTCTTGTTCCACACACCATCCTTGCACACTTTGTGACTCCCTCCTTGAACCATCCCCATTCCTCCTCCACACCTAGCTCTACTCTATCCTTCACTTCCTCCCACTTCTCTCTCAGCTTCTTCTTGTACTCCTTCTCCTTTTCGTTTTCATTTAAAGAGTTCACTCTAAGCACCTCCCTACCTTTTGTCCCTTTCCTCTTTCTCCATCTATCTTCCACTCTCAACTTACCTTCCACCAAAAAATGAGCTGATATTCCCCCACCCTCTCCCCTTATCACATGTACATCCTTAACTCTTCCTATCATCCTATTTACCACTACATAATCCATTAACGCTCTATCTACCACCCTTCCATCCACCACCCTCTCCCATGTGTACTTATGCTTGACTTTCTTCCGAAACACTGTATTTGCTATCATCAATTCTCTTTCTATACACATTTCCACCATCAACTCTCCACTACAATTCTTTCCTGGAACTCCACATTTCCCAACCACTCCATCAATTGGACCATTTCCTACCCTAGCATTAAGGTTTCCCAGTACTATTACATTGACATTTCTCCCTAAATCCTCTATGTACTCATTTAAATCTACCCAAAAGGCCTCCCTTTCTTCTACACTCTTCTCACTGCCAGGCCCATATGCACTTACAAAGACCCACATCTCCTTTCCCAGTTTCACCTTCATCCACATTATCCTTGAGGAAATCTCCTTCCACTCCACTACATGTTTACCTATCTCTTCACTTACTAGAATAGCCACCCCTTCCCTCCCTTGCCCTCTCTTCACTCCTGATAACCTCCCACTTACACTCCCAAACTTACACTCACCCTTCCCTTTCAACTTAGTTTCACTCAAAGCCAACACATCCATCTTTCTTCTCACAAACATACTACCTATCTCTTCCCTTTTACTCTCATCTGTACCACATCCACACACATTAAAAGACCCAAACCTTAGGGTGCTGGTCGGAAAACTCCCAGACCCTCTTATGCCTTTGCTTTTTCTTTTAGGAATGTCCCCTGTGGGGCTACAAGGAGAAGGATGCCTAGTCCCAATCCCCGTCCCTTTCTCCTCGCCTCTTACAATCCAAGTGGAAACACTTGGTGGCAGTATTCTTTTCCCCACAGTACATTTGTTTTTTTCTCAATTCACACACTTCTTTGTATAATTGGTTATGTTCCCTTTTCCATTCAACAATTTCCCTTTTCATTTCAAATATTTCTTGGTTTATTAGTATGCTTTTGAGGTCCATACCTCTTTCTGTTCTGAATCCATGGAATAATTCATCTTCATATCTAGGACTATCAATATTACAATTTTTTTTTCTAACCACTCCCAAAGGCATTTCATACTCATATCTAATCTTCTTTTGGTTGTCTCAGCGTATGTCGGTTTATCATCCTTATTATCCATTTCCCTTCTGTTGTTTTTATTCTTGCTAAACTTAATCATTTTGCTACATCATAGTTCCACTCACCATCGCCCCCTTCCATCTGTTTACAACTAGGTAAATCGCCAATGTTTGGTCGATGAATCGTATGTGCATCTTATCTTCCATGAATTTTAATAGCCTGGTTGTTTCAGGAACATATTTTTTGTGCAATTTGAGAAATACATATAGTCAATCATAAGAGTCTTCATCAAAAGCCTTCTCTAGGTCAAATACACATAACACACTTTGCCCTCTCTCTTTTGCAGTGCACCTATCAAGTAAAAGCATAAGAGCTTTGACATGCATGATTTTCTCAATATGAATATGAGAGGACCTGTAATTGGAACCTGCATATGGTGGTCCTGAAAGATGGATAGTGATAATGCCCCTGTCAACCGCCTCACCTCCATCAGGAGGTGCAGCTCTGAGAGGCTGATTATATTGGTATCACGATTGGGCCCAAAATCTCTCTCTACTAACTTCAACTGTATTTCATACACTTTTTTACACATAGAAGGCTGACAACTAGCCACACTAATACAATATAGACAACTGGCCAAAATTTCTTCCCAGAGAAATCTATGGGAAAGCCTGAGGACTAATGCCAGCCACTGTGAGGCTGCAGGTTTTCTAATTGGTGAAATTCAAGGGAACAATTAATTTATGATATGAGACCAAGTTGATTTTCTATTAACATGTTCATCTTCTCACAGTATTTCACCCACTGAACTTTCACAATTTTCTCATATAATTTTACAATTGTGATGGTTTGAGTCACTGGACTAGTGGTAACTCTTTGCTTCTTTCTTTATGGACTGGTACCACATTTGCCCTCTTCTAATCCTGCAGCACTATTCCTTCTTTCAGTGAACACCTAGACTGTGAATCTTGTCTGCCATTTGATCTTTGTATTCAATTATCCACTTTATGATCCCATCAGGCCCTAAGGCTTTCCTTGCATCAAGTGATTCCAAGAATTTTAACACTTTCTTAACATTTATATCCCCTTCCCACTATTACTGTTTATATTCTCTTCCTCTAAAATCACTCTCCACTGTAAAAACTAATTGGGAATTTTCAATCATTAAGCCTAAGCTGATATTTCCTCAAAAGCTAGCCTAAGCTGATATTTCCTCAAAAGCTTCACTATCTACTTGGAGACTTTTTCCCTGTTATATCATAGATAAACCTAAAGAACATCTTAGGTTCATCTTTGTATTTCTTAGTGATACCCAAACACAGACAGCAGTAAGATCTATGGCTATACATAATAAAGCATTGAGAATAACTGGATCCACCAAAAACCACCCCAATAGATCTAACACCTACATTATAATCCATTTACATACCAATAGGCTTCTTCCCCCTTTGTAAGGGAGGTAGCCAGCCAAGGTAATATATAACAGTGTGATTCCCTAAGAATCATTACTATATGCTTCCTATTCCTCCCAACAAACCTCTTTGTAATTAAAATCTCGCACAAGGACTATATTGTCACTGTTCAATTATGTATTTTAGGAGAAAAGATGTGTCTGACAACATTTCCTTGTAATTAGCTTTATTATATGCCCTTGTCTTGAGACTACCACTGTGTCACTTCTATCTGGCCCTCAAGTTCTAATTTAAAAGGAACTGCATCCACTCTGCCCTTACATAAATTTGCTTCTTCCACCATTATATAATCTTTCACAACAATCATTATCCCACCATACTATCTAAATGGAGTACTTGTTATTCCTCAGCTGTGAATCAACATTCTTTTGAAAACTAAGTTTCTACCAAGCATGGGATATCAGGTTTGTTAGTCATCAAATAGTAATTTATTTTCAACCTGTTCTCTTTTTCAATACCATATCCCAAGTCTCAGATTTAGAGTTTTCCAAAAAAAATTATTTTTTATTCCGTCCTCTTATCATTATTATCCTTGGCTTCATATACAAGTTCTCTTGTTTGTTTTTATCCATTTACCCCCAGTGGCATCTTTCCTGACCCAAACATCTTTAAACTTGTCACTACCTGCTAATTTCAAGACCTGGGGATTATTTCACCAATTGTGGCTCATGAATTGAACCTGCTTTTAATGGACATGGATGAGAGTGATTTCTCTTGTGCTAACCCAGCTTGAACACATCTTTAATGATCAATTAGTTCTGAGTCATTTCCCATAATCATGGAAGTAATTTCTCTTCCATTCCTCTGCTTATGTTCCTGATATTCCCTACAGGAAATTACATTATCCTTTTTCCAGAAAGCAACAATAACACAACTAAACTTGTTTACTACATCCCTAAAAATAGGTTAGGTAGATGTCTGTCTGAAAATCTTGGAAGGAATAAAGAGATGTTCTAGATAGAGGTGAAAAGAATGAGAAATGGCAAGTTGATTAGAGAGGAGAGGGTACAGGGTCAGTTTCTGAAGAAAAAGAAGATTGTGTGAGGGAGATGGGCAGAGTATTTTGAGTTCTTGATTGTAGAGGACAAGGAGGCTTTTACTATGGATGTTGAAGATACTAGGAGAGTGCAATTGGCAAGGAGAATAAGGCTAACATAAGAGATGGTACTAACAGCACTAGAAAAAAACTAATGCTAGAATGGCACCTACACTGGATGAATATTATGTGAAATGTCTGACGAAGTGTGCTCCAGTAATAATAAGAATAGCTGGTGACAAAAAGAAACCAAATAACTATAGGCCTATAAGTTTGACTTCAATCGTAGGAAAAATAATGGAAACTATCATCAGAGATGCTATCGAACATCATTTAGAAAGTAACCATTTGATAAATGATAGCCAGCATGGTTTCAGACAGAAACGTTCTTGTGTGACTAACTTACTCGAATTCTACAACACAGATATCTCGAATTATGACAAAAGAAACAATATAGATTTAATATATCTAGACTTTACAAAAGCTTTTGATACTGTCCCACACGAAAGACTACTTACTAAATTAGCTTTACACAGAATAAGTGGTAGCCTATTAAGTTGGACTAGTAATTGGTTGAATGGTCACGGTGACCCAGATCTGCGCATTAAGCAATTATCGTCCCGTCAATAATCGACCTGACCTCTCACCTCTCACCTGACCCCCACAAGTTGCGATGCTCGCTCGTGCCCCCGATTTCTACGTGAGGTCGGAGTTAGCGGACGTCGTGACGCATGTCATTGTGTGTGTGTATATATGTATTTACCTAGTTGTATTTTACGGGAAGGGGAGCTATGCTCGTGGGGTCCCGTCTTCATATCTCATTTTATCTAAACTATTTTTAAATTCATGTATTGTTTTTGCACACACCACTTTCTCATCTAACTTGTTCTTGTATGCATGTATGTGTGTATATATGTGTGTAGATGTGTATGTACCATACTAACATGTAACAAAAATTAAATAAATAAAAATAATTTTTTTCCTTAAGGGAGAGCAACTCCCCATAAGCTTTGCTTCTCGCTCTCCCTTTTCAACTACCAATTTTGTAAAAAAAAAAAAATGTATATATGTATGTCTAATTGTATTTAATATTGTTGAATAAACCTATAATAATAAAATAATGGTAAAAAACAGAGAGTTGTTTTAAATGGAAAAACTTCTGGATGGAAAAATGTTACAAGTGGAGTTCCTCAGGGTTTCGTTCTTGGGCCACTTCTATTCATAGTATATATAAATGATATAGACCATGGACTAAAATCTACTGTTTCCAAATTTGCTGATGATACAAAACTGTGCGGAGTGGGGCAAATGATCACTCAAACCAATTAGATATTCAAGAAGATTTAGATCAATTACAGCAATGGTCTGAAAAGTGGCTAATGAAATTTAACACTGCAAGGTAATGCACATAGGTAAAAATAACAGTAAGTACGATTACAAAGTTATTTGGAAATTTGTTAACAAAAGTGGATAGTGAAAAAGATCTCGGTGTAATTATCAGTAACGACCTCAAATCATCCGAGCAGTGTATTTCAGCCTCTGAGAAAGCAAATAAGATTCTGGGACTGATTGTGCGATCTTTTGATTTCAAAAGTCCATCACTCATTAACAAGCTATATAAATCGTTAGTTCATCCACATTTGGAATATGCTGTTTCCGTATGGTCACCGAATCTCATTAAAGACATTGACAGACTGGAAAAAGTACAACGGCGAGCCACAAAACTGATTCCAAATATCAAAAATAAATCATACAAAAATCAACTAAAACACATGAATCTGTTTTCCCTAAAAAAGCGTAGACTCAGAGGTGACTTGATACAGGTCTTTAAAATTCTAAAGGGAATTGACATCAAAAGTGACCAAATTTTCACATTGAATGAGAATCAGACAAGAAACAATGGTCTCAAACTGTCCGGAAATAGATTCAATTTGGAAGTGGGTAGAAACAACTTTGCCAACCATGTAGTTAATGAATGGAATAACCTTCCTGCACAGGTAGTGCAATGTAGTTCAGTTCGAAGCTTTAAGAATCATTTAGATAAATACCTAAGTAAGATGCTGTAATGATTATAATTTATCTTATATTATTTGTTTTTGTTTTGTTATCTTTTGTCTGTCTGATTTTCATTTATTATTAGTTATATGTCAATTTATTATTATTTACTATTTACCTGTTTATTTATTATTTAACTATACCTATGCATTTATTTATGTATTTTATTTATTTACATTATTATAGTTTTTATTTATTATTTTATTATAAATATGATTTTTTTTTTTGCATTCGACCTAGATATGGATCAAAAGGTCTCCTGTCAGTATGCTCCACCTTTGTAATCCTTTGTAATCCTTTGTCTATGGAAAGGAAGTGTCCCAGTGAATTGCAGGAGTGCATGTACAGGTACAAGAGAAGACAAATGTGAATATAGTCTTAGAGGAATCTGTCTGTTGAGCATAATCAGTATATGTTGATTGAGAAGGTAAGGAGAAAGCTGGGGGAGAACAGTTTGGGTTTAAAAGAGGAAGAGGATGTATAGCTCAATTATCTGTATTTACCTAGTTGCAACGCCCAAGTGTCTGGGTGAGGGTGGTGGTGACGCTGCTGGCTGGAAGGATAAGCCTCCTGGCCTTCCAGCCAGCAGCGTCACCACCACCCTCACCCGGACACTTGGGTGTTGCAACATACAGGTAGTGGGCCAGTCCAGCAGAACTATCAAAGAGCTCTCTAGAAGGAGTGACAGCCAGGACGAGATGTGGGGAAAAAATGCTGGTGTCTACTGCATACCCTGTGCTGGATGTGATAAAGTATACATCGGCGAGACCTCCCGTGACCTGAAGACCCGGATCCGGGAGCATCGCTACGATTCCCGGAACAACATCACCACCAACGCCTGTGTTATCCATCGGAACACCAACGACCACCTGATGGATTGAGATAACGCAGAGCTTCTTTTTAGTGAACCAGACAGGGTGAGGAGGAAATGCCTGGAAGTGGCCGCCATTCAAAGCTTCAAAACCATTGAGCAGAACAGAGGCATGTTTAACATCGCCCCCCCCCTATCATCCATCTGTTACCTGCATTATACAAATGTATGAAATGTCCCCCTTAGTCCACTTCAACAAACTGTCCCAAATGTCCTCCTTTATCTCCACCAAGTCCCACCCGTCCCCCTTCTCACACACCCCCCCTCCACCCCTCCACCAACCACCCACCCCTCCGTGATAACCTCTCCCAGTTCCTTCCCCATCGGCCTATATATACTCAGAGTGTTTGCCATGTCTGTACTTGAAAAAGCTGTAACAAGCGAAACATCATACCAATAAAGGTTTCGATCTCACACGGTGTTTATTCTTAGTCTTGTCGGCGTTTGCCATTGTGTTTCTACAGACCTCAAGAAGGAAAACTCATCAAGGCAAATCAACCAATGGAGAGGCTAAGCATCGATTAAAGGACCTCTTCCAACTGTCTCATATACTCAGTAATTCCTATATACTTATTATGGTAGATGAATATTCCCATTTTCCTTTTGTTTTTCCATATCCCAATATGAACACAGCTATAATCAAATGCTTGGAACAAATATTTAGTCTATGTGGGAGGCCTAATTATATTCATTCTGATCTAGGAATGTCGTTCATATCTAAAGATCTCAAAACCTACCTCACACAAAAAGGGGTTGCTACAAGTCAAACTACTCCATGTCATCCCAATGCCAATGGACAAGTAGAACGTCTCAATGGTATTATATGGAAGGCAATCCAGCTGACCCTCAAGTCGTGGAATCTTCCCGATCAGCATTGGGAATTACTACTTACTGATGTACTGCATTCTCTTAGATCCCTTCTATCTACATCTACAAATGTCACACCACACAAACGTTTCTTTGATTTTCCACGTCACTCTTCTTCTGGGAGTTCTCTACCCTCATGGCTCATGACACCAGGTCCAGTATTATTGAGAAGATTTGTTAGAAGAAAAAAAAGTTGATCAAGGCAGACATAGAGGTGAGTCTGACAACACCTCTAGTGCAGAGGTCAACCCATGTGTTGAAGCTCTGGACAGATATGGATGGGACTGATAACCTATGGAGTACTTTGTTTTCTTTCTTTTTTTTGGGGGGGGAATGTTATATTTTGTCATTGGACATTTTCATACTCTGAGCCGTTTGTTTGGCTGCATGTCATACTCTGTAAACCATTGACGAAACTGTCATAGACTGTTTGGGACTGGTTGGAGTAAGAGTCATGATTCTCTATGTAAGTTAATTCCTTTCCTCTACTTATTCAACCACTGTGTAGATATTATATACTATGTCTTGTATATTATGTTGTGTCTACCCATATGATGAGTTCTGTATGTTCAGTAAATGATATGTAGAAAATATTGTATAAACTGTAGCATTTTCTGGCTTCACTTATATTCTGTTATATAAGTTACATCCTGTAATGTATTTTCAGGTCTATTTGTGTTTGAGTTGAATAAAGCTTGGGAGCAGCAGCCAAGTCTCTTATTGTTATTTCACACACCTACATATATATATATATATATATATATATATATATATATATATATACATATATATATAACAACATAGTACAAATAAACATACACAAAATCACAACACATGGAGCCACTTCAATTCCTAAACACAACTTACACATAGCTCTAATTCAAGAAGCAAAACCATCATCACAATTTATACTATTCACATACACTGACTACACAATAATAGGAAAAGACAACACAACACAAAGTGGATTCATAACACTAATACACAACAGCATGCTTTTCAACAAAAAACAAACAACCAAACACCCACTAATAGACACTACAAAAGAAATAATTTAAATCCAAACACAAATAAAAAAACCCTTTAAATTACAAATATTCATATACCATCCACAATATCAGCCTCTCCACCGAAGTCTCAACTTACAAGCCACATACTGGCAGGTGATACAAATGTATATCACCCAATTTGACTTAACACATAAACAACAGACTAAAAAGGATACAAAGAACAACTCTCCAACCTAAACATATTAAACTAGCAACTAACTCAACCTTCTTAACATAACCAACAAGCAACTATCCTGATAAAACACGATAAAACAATGTGCTCACCCTCCCTCCAAACACAAACAATATGGGAAACCATACATGACCTCTTCTCAAACCACTACCAAATAAAGGTCACCACAAAACTAAAAGGAAAAATGCAACCTACTTATAGGAGAACATTCATAAAAAGGCAAGACTACACAAAAGAAATAAGAAAAATTTAGAGACCTTAAGCTACCAATTCTCATCCATAAACAAACCAGTGGATGAGATAGCAGTAATTATTCGGCAAGCAAGTTAAGAGGCTACAGAGGAAATACAACCACAACCACATACAAGATATAGTCCACTTAAAAAATGATAAATAAATAAACAAAAAATAAAAAATAAAAAAATTTAACATGAAAAAGAACAATATAAAATTAATAAGTACTCTTGCCTGCATTATTCAACCTTTTAACAAATGATCTTCCAGTACCAGATAAAGTTTTCAGGTAATTTAAGGGGACAGAATATGGTATGTTAACAAGAGATCTCTTGATTAGATAAGAGGGTTTAACAGGTCACAAGAACAAATTAAGAAAGACTATATGTCTAAAGGATGTAAAGAAATACCAGTTTCCATACAGATGTGTACTTAGAATAACTTAGAAGGTGATATAGCCTAAGCTAGAACAATACATGAATTCAAATCTAAACATGATAACTGAAAAATAAGGATATACACTAAGTTGGAACCATACATGAATTTAATGCTAGGTATGAGAGTTGCTCCTTTCCTGTATACTACAATAGCAAACTGCAATGTTGACATCACAGTTACCACACTATCTATTGGCAGTTGGGTAAACTACCACGATGTGGACAATCTCAATGTATTGAAAAGAGTAAACAATGATGACATGCAACCCATTCCCAAAGGTTTTAGTGTTGGAGGACAATGTCCCTCGGGCAAAGATAGACATTAAATGTATGAAAGTGGCAGTTGCCAACAAGTCTATCATCTGGAATTCAACTGTTTTAAGTTCCAGGACTGTTGTTTCCTTCAGAAATTCGGCATGGCTATAGGTTTTCCATTGAGTGCAGTCTTCGCCAATATGTTTAAGGAATGTTTAGAAGCAGAACCTTTTGCTGACATCATTCCTGAGCATGTGACCTGGCTATGTTACATGGATGATACCTACTTATCACACCCAGGTGATTCAACCTTCATTGCTTCCAAACTTCACTGAACGAGGTAAAGACCACCATTCAGTTTTTCCTAGAAGAAATTAACAATTCCCTTCCTTTCTTATACTTACACATCTCAAAACATAGTAACTAGCTGAAATTTAAAGTATACAGAAAACCCACTAACAAAAATTATCTAATTCATTTCTACTCCCACCATTACATCAAGGTCAAGAAAGGAGTAGTGATAGGCTTCTTTCTTAGGGCACTCATAATATGCAGTGAAAAATATTTAGAAGAGTGCTGATATATCAGGGAAACTTTTAAATTAAAATTTCCAGATTTCCTTGTAGATAAATGCAGAAAACAGGCCATTAAGATTCTGGAAGGCCATAGGGAGCAAGGCAGGACAGCCAAATGTCTCATGTTACTAACCAGCAACGTTGCCACCAACCTGACTCGTATTTTATAAAACACCAACTTGGAAGTAGTGTGCCAGACCAGTAGGAGAATTAAAGATATCACAAGGAGAAGAATATACATCAGCAAAATGCCAGACAATAAAGCCAGTGTTTACCGGATCCTGTGCACAGGATGTGAAAAATCCTACATTGGGAAAACATCACATGATCTAAGAAATTGGATATGAGAATACAGATGTCCACCATGATGTCACCACCAATGCATGTGTTGCACACATGAACAGTAGCAAAAACTTGATGGACTGGAAAAATGCAGAACTTCTAGTACATGAACCCAACAACATCTGTAGAAAATGTTTTGGAGCAGCCATCATACAAGGAACCAACACAATTGAACAAAATAGGCACATGTTCAATATCTCACCCCACTTAATTCCTTTTATACCCATTGCCAAAAAAATTTTAAGCTATCCCTAGTTACCCTTCAAAATCCCCTTTTTTCTTTTCAAAGTCATTGTCCACCCTCAGTAGACAATTGCTCATCCTTTTCCTTTTCTTCTTCCTTTTGTTCCTCAGTTGTGAGCTAATGTCCTTCACCCAAACAATTGTTCCATCTTATCCTTAACCTTTCCTGTTCCCAGACATTTGGTCCACCTTCTATGTAACCTTTCTTAGTATTCAGTGACCCACCTTCCCTCTGCCTCCCTCACTCCCTCGCCCCATTCCTCAGTTCTCATCTAATCTCAGTCATGTGTATTATGACTATATACTTGAAAAAGTTGTAACAAGCGAAACGTCATACTAATAAAGGCTCCATCCTCACATGGTTACATTCAACGTACTGACAGTTATTCCAACATTGAATTGAAGTGTTAGTCGGAGTGTTAAGGATTAAAAATTGAAACAGGCCAAAACAATATGGAAAGGTACACTCTCCAACATGGCCACTTCTGCTAGCCCCATTGATTGGACAAGAAACCATACCCAATATGTTATACTGAAGCAGTATGCTTATGGAACATCAAGAGCAAGGGACATAAATGTGAACCTTGATGATATGAGGAAAGAATTACTCTGAACCATGACATTAAGAATGAGTTAGGTGCAGTTGTTCAATTTTCTACCACAACCCCTATAAAAAACACACTAACTTTTTAAAAATCACTACTAACATTACTATTAATTTGTGGTACTTATCTATGGGGTTCAAAATACTCAGGAGCTATCCAAAGATATTGATAAGAATTGCTTCTGTGAGACTGGCAAACAATTTTATATCTACTGATTTTTCATTAATAAAAATAGGCATATACAAAAAAATTTAGGCACCTGTAGACCACAGACTTATGCTTTTCCTACTAATCATGGCAACATCACAACCTGACACTTTTGCAAGAGTTTTTGGATCAGGTTCAGTTGTGCTATCCTACATTGCTGGCCCCGGGAAAAAAAAAAAAAAAAATTGCTACTTACATTACAATTAATTTGTGGTACTTATGTGGTTCAAAATACTCAGAATAATTGGAGCTATTCAGTGATATATAAAATTGCATCTGTGAGACTGGTATTTTTTCTTCATGCCCACTCAGTGTGGACATCAGTATGGACACCTGACTCAGCTTTCAACACCGTCACCTGCTTCATGCAGATCTGCATGAGGCACAGTGTAGATTTGACTTAAGCCTCTGTAGTTGACAATGAATGAACAAACCATATTTGAATTTGAATTGGACAACACTACTGTTTCAGTGTTGGGTGAACTAACCTGCTCTGGGCTTGAGAGGACAGGATTAGATGTGGGTGGTCATCAGTAGGCCTAGATTCACCTACAAAGTGTTTGCTGCCTATGAATGTCTTTTTTTATGTTCTCTGTAGTAAAATCCTTCCTTCCATGTGCTCAAATCCATCACTGACATTTTCAAAGTCCAAATGTGGTTTGGATCTAAGTAACACCCTTCATATGCAGTCTATCCTCATAATACGAATCACTATGACATAACCCAAAACAGCAAAATTTAGCAGATGGCATTTTGAAAAGTTAAACTAAGTCTCATTCTGTCAAAATAGCCAATAAATATTGATATTTTTCACAAGAAAATGAAGTGTAGTGAGGTGTACACATTCACTTGTCTGTAAGGGATTTTCCCACACAATAACATGTATTTACCTAGTTGTGTTTACCTAATTGTAGTATACAGGAATGCTCATTGGGCCCCATCTCCTATTCTTTAATTTTCTAACATACCTAGAATCAAATTCACATAAGGTTTCAACTTATTCTATATATTTGATTTCCAATTATCATATTTTGATTTGAACTCATGTACTTTTTTAGCTTGGACTATATCACCTTTTAAGTTATTCCACATATTTATATATCTATATGGAAAACTATTTCTTCGCATCCTTTCAACATGTGGTCTTTCTTAATATGACATCATAGCAATGTTTGTTTCTATTATTAGGAACTGTGTGGATCACTACAAGGTAAATATTGATATCACCTAAGTGCTCACCTATGCAGATGGCCTGGTGATTTTTTCCACCATAGCAACTACAAAATAGCTGCTAAGAACACCCAAGCCTACTCTGACAGACTAGAACAATAGGTTAGAAATAACATAATGAAGGTCTTCCCTCAAAAATCATCAGTAACATTACTCATTCCAACCAATCACGAATTAAAGAAACATCCTCTTACACTGGAAAAGAACCCAAAAATTCTATGCATCACTTTTGGTACTCAAATGACCTTCAACCCACACATCAAAGATCTGGCCATATGAAAAGAAAATAAGAATACTAAATTTACTAAAATCAGTTGTAACCATGGACTTTGGGTGGTAGAAATTCTAATTACAACCTATAAATAAATCTTGAGACAAAGATCTGGCAGTGAAAAAAATATATATATAATACTAAAATCAGTTGTAACCATGAACTTTGGACAATAATAAAGGAATTCTAATTACAGTTTATAAACAAATCTTGAGGACCACATTAGACAACACTTCCACAGCATGGTTTCCAATGATGAGGAAACCATAGACTTTACAAATTATATAAAGCACTATGAATGATAAAATGATGCACCAAAACTTCCCTAATAGAACACCTATACACAGAAACTAAAATCCTCCCCAAAGAACATCACATGAAAATATGAGGCATATATTTCTATGCAGGAGCCTTCAAGGGAGTGTCACCAGCGATCATTTGAAAACTTTTGGTACATGAGCGAATTTTAGGTAAACATTTCAAAAGAAGCTCTATGATGGTGGCAAAATGCATACAAAGTTATACAACTGTATTTCTTTTTAATTTTTCTTATAAGCATAAAATAGATAAAATATTGGCAACCTCTGGCATCCCCATTGCATAAAAAACATTCTGTATATTGAAATAGCATCAACATTTCTATAGCTATTTCATTTTTTTCCTACAGAATTGTGTTTATGGAGATATTTGGCAACTCTTCCCACCAGCATACCCCACAAAGACAGTGGACAGTGTACCAGTATTCTTGAAAAGGTCAAAGTAAGGTGATGTTGCTCCTGGTGCTCTCACCATATGCAACAATTTTGATTCCTCGCCCTGTATTTTTGCTGTGATCATGGAAAAATTAACAAGAGACAAGAGAATGAAGTGGTAAAATATAGAGAGGGCCCATGAGTGCCTGAAATAGAAACAAGGAAAAAGAAGGAGAAAAGGTGCACAGCTGCACCCAGCACTCAGCAAGCATTCAAAGCATTCATTAAATGAAATACTGAAGGATTTAACTGCAAAGAAATCTGTTGGGAGGTGATGACAGTGAAAGGCATGGAGGATCTATGGGGAAATGTATTATTTGATATGACCATAGAACATACAATGACACAATGGGTAAATGAAAATACCAGCTACAGAAGTTATGAAGGACAGTCGAGACTGGAATTAATATTTACAACAGAACCTGAAATTGTGGATAAAATTGAATACAAGACACCATTTGGAAAGAGTGACCACATACTAATACAGGCTGAACTAAAGGAAGAAATATATATGGAGAGAAATGAAAAATACAGAAAAGGAAGATTGATATACAACAAAACAGATTTTGGGAAATTTAAGAAATTCTTTCAAAATGCAAATTGGGAAAAATTCTACGTTGAAGAGACAAAAGTGGAAGAGAAATGGATGATCGTGATGGAAATCTATAATGAAGGAGTGAATAAATATGTACCAAGACAGAAACAAGAGGTGTACATTAACCTCTTCACTCTGGGGCACATCGCACGTCTGGCAGCATTAGCTGCCTGACGTGCGATGTTGCATCATAATAATCACATTATAAAAAATAAAGTCAGTGCTCAATCGTTTGTTCTCTTTCACCCAACCATAGAAAATATGATGAAGCCAGTTTAGAGAGAATGGAGGTTACGTAGGTACGACTAAAATAAATATAATCAAGACGCCGACGTCGGCATCATCGCGTACCCACTTGCTCCTCATGACGCCTACATAGGCGTCACCATATGGAAGTGGTTAAGTGCTGGTTCAACAGAAGATGCAATGAGGTGAAAGATAGAAGAGATAAAGCTTGGGAAAGATGGAGAAAAGATAAAAACCTGGAAAATGGCAAATATATATGAACTATAGAAATGAATATGTAAAAATGCGCAAAGGAAAGAAACTACAAAAAAAGACATAGAAAAATGTAAAATCAACCCAAACTATTCTATAGATATATGAATGGTAGACTTAAAAATAAACAGATGGTGAAACTCCACCATGGAAATACAGAATACACAGAAGACCAAGAAATGGCCAAAGTCATTATTAATCACTTCAAGTATTTTTAAACTAGAGAAAAAGTACAGCATTGGGACAAAGGAGGTGAAGTGCAATCTCCCTGCATGAGGGAAATAACAACAATACAAAAAGAAATAATGGATCAATTAACAAACCTTGACATTAGTAAATCACATGGCCCTGACAGAATTGCAAATTGGATACTAAAAGAATGCAAAGAAGAACTAAGGAACAATATATACAACATAAAGTTGCTTACTCAAAAGAAGGAAAAATACCAAAAGACTGGAAAAATGCCAACATTGTACTAATATATAAAGGAGGAAACAAAGAAGAACAAACTAACTACAGACCAATCTCCCTTACAAGCACTGTAGCCAAAATTTGTAAAAAAAATTTTTTATCAAGAATAGATGGGTAAAACACTTGGAAGAAAACAATATAATAAACTCAAGACAATTTGAATTCAGACAGGGGAGATCATGTGCCACAAATCTAATTTATTTCTACTCAAAACTAATAGATATAATACAAGAATGGGATGGATTGGCTGATTGAGCTTACCTAGACTTACAAAAAGCCTTTGACAAAGTACCACAAAAAAAAAAAAAAAAGGAAAACAAAGGAGGGATACAAGGTAATCTACTAAACTGGATGGAGGATTTCCTGCATGGTAGAGAAATGAAAGTAGTACTCAGAGAAAAGTGTTCAGGTTGGAAGGAGGTGATTAGTGGAGTTTGACAGGGATCAGTATTGGCTCCAATAATGCTCACTATTCATGTGAATAACATGGATGAAGATGTGGAATGTTACATGAGCTTCTTTGCAGACAATGCTAGATTGTTGAGGAAAGTGAAACCAAAACAGACTGTGAATCACTACAGAGAGACCTAAACAAGGTTTGAAAATAGAGTCAGAAGTGGGAAGTAAACTTCAACATTAAGAAATGTAGCATAATGGAGTTCAGAAAGAGTAAAAAAAGAATATCAGGACAATACACAATTGGAACAAAGGAAGTGAAGAAAGTGAGATCTTAAAATGACCTGGGAGTAATTATCTCAAATGACTCGTCCCCTGATAAACATACATACATACATGCATATACCAAAGGTTTTTTCCCCCTTACACGGGGGGGGTAGCCAAAAAGAAAAAGGCATAGAAATCACTCCCACCCATTTCATTTCCCATATATTCCAAACAAATAACAAAATAACAAAATAAACAAAATTATTGAAGATCCCTACAACTTGCTAAGATCAATAAAAGTGGTTTTTACCTATTTAGACTAAGAAATGGTTAAAATATATTAGCCACACTAATAAGGCCTAGACTGGAGTCTATTGCAACATTATGGTCACCCAGTACCAAAAAGAATATCAAAAAAATTGAAAGAATCCAGAAAGCAATGACGAAAATGGCCCCAGCACTTTCAAACCTGTCATATGAGGAGAGACTAGCTAAACTGAAATAATGAACTTTGGAACAAAGAAGAGAGAGGTGACCTACTGACCATCTACAGAGTTATGAAAGGCACAGAAGTCCTTGATAGAGAGGACTTACTAAATTGGGACAAGAGAAACACAAGAGGACATGAAAAAACACTAAAAAAGGATAGTTATAGAAGACCTGAAAAAAAAAAGTTTTCCACACAGTGTAGCATAATGGAGTTTGGAAAATGCAAAAACAGAATATCAGGAAAATATACAATTGGAACCAAGGAAGTAAAGAAGGTAGGATCCAAAAAAGATTTGGGGGTAATTATCACAAACAACTTGTCCTATGATAAACAGATTAACAAAATTGTCGGGGAGACTTACAACTTACTAAGATCAATAAAAGTGGCATTTGCATACTTGGATGAAGACATGATAAAAAAAATATTGGTTACATTGATAAGGCCTAGACTAGAGTATGCGGCGACATTGTGGTCACCCAATATCAAAAAGAATATAAAGAAAATAGAAAGAATCCAGAGAGTAGCAACAAAAATGGCACCTGCACTTGCAAACCTATCATATGAGGAGAGATTGGCTAAACTGGATTTACCGACGCTGGAGCAAAGAAGAGAGAGAGGTGACCTACTGACCATCTACAGAATCATGAAAGGCACAGAAATACTTGATAGAGAGAACTTACTAATCTGGGACAAGAGAAACACAAGAGGACATGGCAAGAAAATAAAAAAATATAACTATAGAAGAGAACTGAAGAAAAACAGTTTTCCACATAGAGTATTGGACACTTGGAACAAACTGGATAATGAAATAGTATGCGCAAAAACCATTCATGAGTTTAAAAGCAAACAAGACACTGCGAGATACAAAGGCGGGACACCATGAGCATAGCTCCCCTTCCCGCAAAATACAACTAGGTAAATCTGAAACAAACTGAACAAAACAATAGTGTGTGCAAAAACCATACATGAAATTAAGAGCAAACTAGACACTGCAAGATATAAAGATGGGACATCACAAGCATAGCTCCCCTTTCTGCGAGATACAACTAGGTAAACTGAATGCAACAAAAATATATATATATATATATACAAAAACAATTTCATACTCAGATCACTAAATAATCATTCCAAGATAAATGACCAAATATCTAACTTTATCAAATCCCTTTAGACATCACCTCCCCCACAAATGAAAAGAAAAGAAAAGAAAAGAAAAGAAAAAAAATATATATATATATATATACATATATATATATATATATATATATAATATATATACACACACACCAAAGGATTTTCCACCTTATAAGTGAGGTAGCCAGGTGTAAAGGCACATACCCATTCCCATCCACCACCCTTGCCTCCCTCTCAGCTTCTCATGGATGAAGAGTCATTCCTGTCTCCTGCCTACTGCCCTTGGTCAGAAGCATTGCAATAAGACACAATACATCCACAGCAAGGCTGCTTCACTTAATTGGTGACCCCATCTCTCTGTCTCCTCATGAGGAAAATTGAGAAGACAGTGAGGAATCCCTTCAGGCTGTGTCAAAATATTCACATACCACTCCTTACCCCTTCTACCCATATACTCTGCCCCCTCCCCCCACTCCAAAAAAACAACAAGATAACACTACCAGAAATATCATGGTGGCAACAAACATAAATAACACAATCAACATAGTCCCTAGACATATTTTGTCAAAAAAAGGAAGAATGAGAAGAAGCAGATGGATGAGGTGAATGGGGTTTTGGATATACATAAATTGCCTGTTGAGTTTTGCCCACCTACCCAAACCAACATGGATTCAAAGACAGCCACTCCACCAGCACATTTCTCACAAACATCACACAAGTGCTGGAGGGGCTGAACAAGAAAGGACCACCAGAAAGCTCATTTACAGATCCATGAAACATAAGCAAGGTATTCAATAGTTCCCTGAGATACATAGGTACATATATCAATGGCTTTTTACCCCTTACAAGAGAAGTAGCCAGAAAACAAAGGCAAAAAATCCACTACCACCCATTCCATCCCCACATACTCCACTCCCTTTTACCCCCCTCCTTCCCTCTTATCTTGGTTCCTCCTAGATGACGGGTCATCCCTGCATCTTGCCCACTCCCCTGGGTCAGAAGCAATGTAGCAAGACAGCACATCCACAGCAAGGCAGCTTCATTTAATTGATGATGCACCCTCTCTGTCCCCTTGTGTAGATAAAGAGAAGACGGGGAGAAATCCCTTTCGGCTGCATCAAATATCACTCACACATACTCCCTCACCTCCCCTATCCCCCACCCACTCCTTTGCATGTATTACAGCATCATTTATACACAACCATTCTCCACTCACTCCTATCTTCTGTCCTCTCCCTTCTTTCCTCAACAGACATTTCCCTCTTTCCCAATGCCCCTTTTACCCCATCCATCTCATCCTTGGTAGCCCCCTTATGTTAACTCTTTCCTCCTCTGCCTTCCACACCTCTTTTACTAATCTTTCTTCACTCATTCTTTCCATGTGTCCAAACCATCCCAATACTCTTTCATTGACCCTATCTCCCAACTCCCTTTCCACCCCTGCTCTCCTCCTCACCTTATTTCTCACTCTATCCAGCCTAGTAACCCTTATCATACTTCTCAGTCACCTCATCTCAAACACATTTAAACTCCTCTCTTATGTTCCATGTTTCTGCCCCATACAGTGCTGTTGGTACAATCACTCCTTCATAAAGACTCCTCTTAGCATCCAATTTCAAAAGTATTTCTCATTACACTTTTTAATCCCCTGAGGCATTTACTTGCTTCTCTCAATCTACATTCTACCTCCACTCCCTTCCCTGCCACATCTGCACCCAAGTATCTAAAGCTATCCACTTCCTTCAGTCTCTCTCCCTTAGTACTCACTTCCAATTTGCTGCTACATTCTCCCTTTGTACATCTCATCACCTTACATTTATCCACATTTATTTTCAACTTCCTTCTTTTGCACACCTTCCCAAACTCTGTCACTAACTTCCTCAATCCTTCCTCTGATCCTGCCACAAGCACAGTATTGTCAGCAAACAACTAGTTCATTTTCCATTTTTCTCCATTTTCTTTACCCATCTCCAATCCCCAGCCCATTATCCTTGCTTTTACCTCTCACACCACCCCATCCATGTATAAATTGAATGAAGTCCCACCTTTACCTCAAACTACTCTCTTCATTTCTAATTCTAACATAGGCTCTACTTCTCTCGTAAAAAGTCTTTACTGCTCTTAAAAGCTTTCCTCTTATCTCATATATCTGTAATACCTCCCACAGTGCCTTCCTATCTACCCTGTCATAAGCCTTTTCCAAATCCATAAAGGCCCAAAAAACATCTTTACCTTTTCCTAAAGCTTCCTTACCACAAAAATCTGATCCATGCAACCCCTACCTGTCCTAAATCGACACTGTTCCTCAACTATTACTCCCTCTGTCATAAAAGACAATTGAGATAGACATCCACAAGAGTGATAAGGAATGCCAGACAAACTTCTAAGCAGGAAGATTATACAATGTGTCTCAAAAGATTGTATATTGGATTCTCACAAGTATAACTTTCACATGCACTATTCAATCTCCCACACCAACTCCACACCTAGAGCATTACATCAAAGTGCTCACATATGCTGATGAAATAACAATTTATTAGCACAGCAAAAACAGGACAGTTGCTAAGAACACCAAAATATACATAGATATACTAGAACAGTGTCTACAACTAAATGGAATGGTGACATCTCCTTAAAGATATCAATAACTTTACTCAGCCCAAACGACCATGAATCAAAGAAACATCTAACATTAAAATTGAATGGCCAATTCCATCTTTCATATAAGAACCCAAAAATCTTGGGCCTCACTTTTGATACCCACATGTCTTTCAGCCACACATGAAGGATCTAAAAAAGAAAAGCAACAAGAAGACAAATATACCAAGAATGGTAGCAAGCACTGGTTTTGGTCACCAAAGTTGTGCTACAAACAATTCTGTCTTCATGGCATGGTCCTCAACAATCAGGAAAATAAAAATACACACCCTACAACCTGCACAAAATATGGCATTAAGAATAATAATGGGGTGCACCCTCTCCCCCCACAATAGAGCAAATATACACTGTGCCAAAATCCTCCCTGTAAAACAGCACAAAAAAGAGAAAAATAAAAGAGCAGATCACAAATTGGACATTCCAAACCAACCACCATACACTCAAAGACAGCCCTATTGAAATTCCCTCTGGTGATAAGCAAGAACCACACTAGTACATCAGCATTCATGCCACTACCCAAGTTTAAAACAATACTAACTTAGAACAGGCCTAGTCATAAATACAAATCATCCCAGATGACACTAAATACCTAATCTACCTTACTCTTCCTTACCCAGATAACAACACAGTATCTCCTCTACAAGTGACTTGTGGGCCAATCTAGTGGTTAATGCCAGTCACTTAGGCAATGTGAGTCTTCTTCTAAAGAGACCTGAGGGAATGGATTGACTGTCTGTTGAGCAGGGATGAAAGTGCAAATGGAGGAAGATTGTTAATGGATGAAAGGAATGCAGCTCAAAGAAATATTCTTCTCATCTGCTCCACAAATTGTTTAAGGCAGATGAGGTGGGTCACTATATGATGAAATTATAGAGTTAAACCAGCTCTGCCCTACTGTTGAAGTGCTATATATAACTGCATTGACTTTGACCCTAAGAATGTGGCAGGAGACAGAGATGACCCTTCATCCACAAGGTGCTGAGTTGGGAGGTGTATTAACCACTTCAGTATGACTCAAATTCTTGTGCGCAGCATCAGCTCCCAACATGTAATTTGCATCACACTACATCCACTATAAAATATAAAGTCACTGCTATATTACTCATTCTCTTTTACTCTGAGTAATAATAAACACAGGAAACATGATCAGACCAATTCACAGAATCTGGGGCTAACTCATGTACAACTACAATATATACAGTACTACCTCTCATTAACGGACTAAAAGGGGGGTAACGGTGTCCGTTGATGTGAATAATCTGTTGATTTGGAGTGGTTTTTGGGTGGCATAGTGATTGCATGCACTAAACCTGTTTGTTTATTATTTAACTATACCTATGCATGTATTTATGTATTTTATTTGTTATTTACATTATTATAGTTTTTATTATTTTATTATTATTTTTTTTTCGCATCCGACCTAGATATGGACCAAAAGGTCTCCTGTCGGCATGCTCCGCCTTTGTAATCCTTTGTAACAACAGCAACAAAAACACCACAAACACAGCGAAAACACCACAAACACAGCTAATTAACATCCGTTAATGAGAGGTAGTACTGTATATATATATATATATATATATATATATATATATATATATATATATATATATATATATATATATATATATATATATATATAAAATCAAGATGCCGACGCCAGCATCCTCATGTACCCACTCTCACCTCATGATGTCTATGTAGGCATCATCGTACTGAAGTGGTTAATTGGGATTAATGTGTATCAAGTGGGTGAGAGCTTTGACTTGGTCACCCCCTTATATGGGGGAAAGGGATTTTGGTGTATATAATGTTACATAATTATAATTATGTTCTTTATATTTTGTTCAACAAGTTTGTCTGGATTCGATGTTTTATAATACTATTCTCATGAAGAATATAACTTTTTATGGTATACATAAGTTACTTATCTATAAATAAGCAATCAATCCACTGCCTCAGGTCTCTCTTGCAGGACAACCACAATTCTCAAAAGACAGGCAACAGCCACCAGATTAGCACATAAGTCACTAAAGGAAGAAATACTGTGTTGTGTGGATATGGCTACAGTGAAGCAGTGTAAAATGATGTGCTCAGTGTCCTCTATGTGATACTGCATCTAGGGTAGTTTCTGTGTTAGTATTATTTCAATGCTGGGTGGTGACCTGAATACAGTCATGCAAGTGTAGTTGTTGTTGTTGTTGTTTTGTTTTTTTAATATATTTTTTACTTTTTTTATTATTCCTGTCTGGGGTATTGGCTGCATGTTATTATGCCTAAGTAGCATGCATCTGATACTTTAGGGTCTATATGGGGTGCCCTTATGGACCAGAGCCACACATCATTTTGTCTGTGATAGAGGAGGACTTTGTTCACAGAGAAATGATGATATTATACTGTGACTGTCCCTCTGTTATGCTGTTCCCCAACCCCTTGTTACTGTCCTGTACCATTTCTCTGAATATTCATTTCTTTTTTTTGCCTAACCCTGTGGTGGGGGGAAAAATGCTACCACCAAGTCTTCCAACTTGAATTGTACAAGGCCACAAAAAACGGGACGGGGATAGGACTTAGCATCTGTCTCCCTGTAGCCTCAAAGGGAACATTCCCCAAAAAAATAAAGGCATAAGAGGGTCTAGGAGTTTTCCAACCAGTACCCTAAGGTTTGGGTCATTTAATGTGCATGGGTGTGGTACAGATGAGAATAAAAGAGAAGAGATAGGCAGTATGCTCGTGAGAAGATGGATGTGTTGGCATTGAGTAAAACTAAGTTGAGAGGGAGGGGAGAGTGTGAGTTTGGGAGTGTAGTTGGGAGGTTCTCAGGACTGAAGTGAGGATGAGGGTAAGAAGGGGTGGCTATACTAGTAAGTGAAGAGATAGGTAGGTATGTAGTGGAGTGGAAGGAGGTTTCTTCAAGGTTAATGTGGATGAAGGTGAAACTGGGAAGGGAGATGTGGGTTTTTGTAAGTGCATATGGGCCTGGTAGTGAGAAGAGTGTTGAGGAAAGGGAGGCTTTTTGGAAGGATTTAAATGAGTGCATAGAGAGATTAGGGAGAAATGTCAATGTAGTGGTATTAGCAGATCTTAATAATACAGTAGGAAATGAACCAATAGATGGAGTGGTTGGGAAGTACGGAGTTCCAGGAAAAAACCGTAGTAGAGAGTTGTTGGTGGCGATGTGTCTAGAGTTGATGATAGCAAATACAGTGTTTAGGAAGAAAGTCAAGCATAAGTACACATGGGAGAGGGTGATGTATGGAACGGTGGTAGATAGAGCGTTAATGATCTACATAGTGGTAACCAGGAGTATAGTGAAGGACAGAGTAGAAATAGGAGTGGAGGAATGGGGATGGTTCAAGGAGGGAGTCACAAGGTATACAAAGATGGTGTGTGGAACAAGGAGGACTGGAGGAAATAGAAGGAAGGGTAGCGAGTGGTGGGATGAGGAAGCAAAGAAGGTTGTAGAAGAGAAGCAAGCTTTCACAGCTTGGTTACAAAACTGGATGAGGTAATCATATGAGAGGTACAAAGAAAAGAGAAGTAAAGCATAAGATAAAGGAGGCAAAGAGGGGAGCAGATGTGAAATGGGGTAAGAGTATGACAGAAAATTTTAAAAGTAATAAAAAAGTTTTGGAAAGAAATTAAGAGAGGAAGTGAAGGCAAATCAAGTAGAGAAAAAAAGGTAAAAGGTGCAGATGGAGAGATGATAATGGAAGAAAGCAGTAAGAGGAAGGTGGGCAGAGTATTTTAGGGAGTTCCTAAATGTAAGGGAGGATAGGGAGGGAAAGGTAGTTACAGTGGGAAGTGCTAAGAAAATGACCATGACGAGTGAGGAAAATGGAGGAGAAATAAAGATGAAAAAAGGCAGTTGTTAAGACAATGAGAGAAGGTAAGGCACTTGGGCTGGATGGATGTCATGCAGAATGTCTGAAAAAAGGAGGTACAGTGATGGTGGACTGGCTGGTGAGGTTATCTAATTTTGTTTAAGAGTGGGTAGAATGCCATGGGACTGGAGGAGTGCTACTTTAGTTCCACTTTACAAGGGAAAAGGGGACAAGTGTGAGTGTAGTAGTTTCAGAGGGATCAGTGTGTTATGTGTAGTTGGGAAGGGTTATGGGAGAGTCTTGATTGAGAGGATTAGGAGAGGAACAGAGGAAGTAATTGGTGAGGAACACTGTGGGTATAAGACAAGTAGGGGTTGTGTAGACCAGATTTTTGTGGTAAGACAGATATGTGAAAAAGCTATAGGAAAGGATAAGGATGTTTTTTGGGCTTTTATAGATTTGGAAAAGGCTTATGACAGGGTAGATAGGAAGGCACCGAGGGGGGTATTGCAGATATAAGGGATAGGAGGAAAGCTTTTGTGGAAGAAATAATAGATTCAAAATTGGATTACCGAGCTGTAGTTGGGAAACTGACTACTTTGCGTAAGAGTAATGAGCAAATGATTAAAGAATTAAGTGACCTATAGAATGAAACTGAAATCCTCAAAAGAGAAAATGAAAGAATGAAGAATGAGGACAAAAATAAAAATGAACTGAAAAATGTCAAAGAGCAATTACAAGTAAAGGCGGTAGAGTCAATCAAAGAAACAGACCTCATTAAAATAAAGAAATCAATGGAAACAAGAACAGGAAAATAAAAATATATCTTGGAGAAATAGTACAAAAGCAGATGGAGGAAAATACAAAAACTGTTATGAAAGTAATATAAGAAAAGGAAAACTGGGTGAGAGATACAGTTGACCAAAGTAAGTGCACTGTGGTCCATGGTATGATATATATAGATACCAGAGAGAAAAGGAGGAGAAGGAAATAGCTAAGGAAATTTTGAAAGAAATACAGGATGAAGGGCAAAATTTTGTTAAGGAAATTGACGAAATCCACAGGATAGGCAAATATTCAAAAGAAAAACAACATAGACCTCTAAAAATAAAAGTAAGAACTCAAATGATAGCCAAGGATGTATTATCAAAAGTGGTTAAATTGGCAAACAGTGAGAAATTCAAACATATATGGATACAAAAGGAAATGAGTGATGAAGAGAAAGAGAAAGACAAAGCTCTCTGAATTGAGGCCAATGATAGAAACGAGAAAAAAAAAAAAAAGAGATGAAAAAAAAAAAAAATTAGAGAGTGCTGGAGTTGTGACTGAAAAAATGGTACATCAAAAAAATGGAAACTTAAACCAAAAAAGAAAAGAAAATATGAAACTAAACCTGGCATACACAAATATCGATGGCGTGATCTCTGGAATCAATTAACTAAATGACTATCTAGAAATAGAAAAACCTGACATCATGGGAATTGTAAAGACAAAACTGAAAGCACCTGTACCAACAAGTATAGTGGGACAAGGTCTATACAACCATTGGGTGAAAAATAGAACAGACAAGCAGGGAGGTGTCATGATATTGACCAAAAAGGGTCTCAATGTGACAAAGATTAATGAAGGCCAAGGCAATGTAGAATTAATTATGATCAAAATTGTAAACAATATGAAAAGCAGAAAATTTGTAGCAGTGTATGTACCACCAAAAACACAAGCTTGGTCGGATAGCTAACATTCTAAATTATTGGAAGACACAGTGAATGTGCGAAACGAGTTACTGAAAGAGGGTGGAAACATGGTAATCATGGGCGATTTAAATCAAAGGATATAATCTGGGATGAAATGATAGTAAAAGGGGGAGAAGAACTTTAGAGCAACATTCTACTGGATATGACCATCGAATACACCTTAACACAATGGGTTAAGGAAAATATTAGATATAGAAACAATGAGGAACCATCAAAACTAGACTTAATATTAACTTCTGAACCAGATATTGTGAACAAAATGGAGTATAAAACACCAATTGGAGTGACCATATACTAATAGTTTGAATTAAAAGAATAGAACAATGTAGGTAGGATTGATAAACACAGAGAAGGAAGATTTATGTACGACAAAATAGATTTGGTAAAACTAAGAAAAAAAAAAAAAAACTGGGATAAATTCTCTAAAGAGGAAACAAAGATGGAAGCAAATGGAACATATTCAAAGAAAAGTACAAGGAAGGAATTGAGAGATATGTACCAAAAAAGAAACAAAAAGAGATTTATATAAAGTGTTGGTATAACAAAAAGTGTAGTGAGGCTAGAGACAGGAGAGACAAAGCCTGGAAAAAATGGAAAAAAGACAAAAAAGACAAAAAAATCCAAATGGCAAACATATATAAAACTTAGGAACGAATATGTGAATATATACAGGAAAAAAAAATATATATATATTATAGACAAATGTAAGGATCAACCTAAACTCTTTTACAGATATATAAATGAAAAACTAAAGGATAAATATGAAATAGTGAAATTGTGTGAAGGAGATAAAGAATATATAGATGACACAGAAATAGCTACAGTTATGATCAAACATTTCAGGTCTGTTTTTACAATTGAGAGCTCACAGTTTTGGGAAGATGGACAACAAGAAAGATCACCCAAAATGAAAGGAATAAAGGTAACACAAAAAGAAATAAGGGACCAAATAAAAAACCTAGATGAAAAAATATGTGAAAAAGTCATCAGAAACAAATGGACCAAACACTTGGAAGAAAATAAAATAGTAAACCCTAAACAATTTGGCTTTAGAAGTGGAAGATTGTGTACCACAAACTTAATATGTTTTCACTCGAGATTAATTGAGATAATACAAGAAAGAGATGGATGGGCAGATTGTGCCTTCTTGGACTTGCAGAAGGCATTTGACAAAGTACCACATAAAAAATTAATAAGAAAAATTGAAATAATAGGAGGAATACAAGGTAAGCTACTGGAATGGATGAAGGATTTCTTAATCAGGAGAAAAATGAGAGTGGTACTTAGAGACAAAAATTCAAACTGGGAAGATATGAAGTGTCCCCCAAGGTTCTGTATTGGCTCCTTTGATGTTTACCATAAGTTACATGAACTTCTTTGCTGACGATGCCAAATTACTGAAGAGAGTAAAAACAGAAGGAGATTACAGATTGCTACAAGAAGACCTAGACAAAATATGGGAATGGAGTCAGAGATGTGAGATGAACTTCAACATCAAGAAATGTAGCATAATAGAATTTGGAAAATGCAAAAATAATGTATCGGGTCAACATAAAATTGGAAACAAGGAAGTCAAAAAAGTTAATTCAGAAAGGGACCTGGGAGTGATCATCTCAAGTGATTTGTCACCTGATAAACATGTCAATAAATTATTTGGAGAGACTTTTAACTTAAGATCAATGAAAGTGGCCTTCGACCACATGAAGAAATGGTTAAAAAAAATTGAGGTTTCAATAATAAGACCTAAACTAGAATATGCTGCAACACTATGGGCACCTAGCACAAAAAAGAACATCAGAAAATTAGAAAGAATCTAAAGAGCATACGAACAAAGATTGGAGAAATTACATCTATCAACACTGGAACAGAGAAGAGAAAGAAGTGATTTGTTGACCATTTACAGAATTATGAAAGGGATGGAAATTCTCAATAGAGACAACTTATTAAAATGGGACAGAAGAGAAACAAGAGGACACGAAAAGAAGCTAAAGAAGGACAGTTACAGAAGAGACCTGAAAAAGAACGACTTCCCACATAGAGTGATTGATGTCTGGAACAAACTAAATGGAGAAACAGTGAGTGCCAAAACTATACATGATTTTAAGAATAAATTGGATGCAGAGAGATACGAAAACAGGTCACTACGAGCATAGCTCGTCCCGTAAAATACAACTAGGTAAATGAATTTTTATGTGAATAGTAGAGCTTGTGTTAGGATTAGAAATGAAGAGAGTGAGTGGTTTGAGGTAAAGGTGGGCCTTCATCAGGGATGTGTTATGTTCCCCTGGCTGTTTAATTTATACATGTGGGGTGGTACGAGAGGTAAATAGAAGGATAGTGGGTCGGGGATTGAAGATGGTTAAAGAAAATTGAGAAAAGTGAGAAATAAGCCAGTTGCTGTTTACTGATGATACTGCACTTGTAGCAGGATCAGAGGAGGGATTGAGGAAGTTAGTGACAGAGTTTGGGAGGGTGTGCAAAAGATGGAAGTTAAGATAAATGTGGGTGAAAGGATGATGATGAAAAGTACAATGGGAGCAAGTGGCAACAGACTGGAAGTGAGTATTAAGGGAGAGAGACTCGAGGAGTTGGATAGTTTTTGATAATTGGGTGCAAATGTGGTGGGACAGGGAGGAGTGGGGGTGGAGGTAGAATGTAGATTGAGAGAAGTGAGTAAATGTCTTGGGAAATAAGAAGTGTAATGAGAAATACATTTGGGAATGAATGCTAAGAGATTTTATTTACCTAGTTGTATCATATGGGAAGGAAACTATGCTCCTGGTGACCCGTCTTTGTATCTTTTAGCATCGAGTTTTTCTTAAAATCTTGAATAGTACTGCATACACTGTTTCTTTATCTAAATTATTCCAGGTATCTAGTACTCTATTTGGGAAGCTATTTTTTTTTTTTTTTTTTTTTTTTAGAGCTCTTCCACAGTTATCCTTTTTTGTGTTTCTTTTTGTGTCTCCTTGTTTTTCCATTGCCCCATTTTAATAAATCATTCCTATCTAGGATTTCCATTCATTTCATGATTCTATAGTCAGCATATCTCCTCTTTCTCTTCTTTGTTCCAAAGTTGGTAGTTCCAATTTGGTCAATCTTTGTTCATATGTTAATTAAGAGAGAGTTGGTGCCAACTTTGTCCTTGCTATTTGTATTCTTTCTAATTTCTTTATATTCTTTTTAGTACTGGGTATACATAGTGTTGCTGCATATTCCAGTTTTGGTCTTATTAATGTAACTAATATTTTTCTAATCATTTCCTCATCCAAATGGTCAAATGCCACTTTCACTGACCTTAATAGGTTGAAGGTTTCTCCAATTATTTCATTGATATGTTTGTCCAGTGTCAGGTCTTTGCTGATTATTACTCCAAGGTCTCTTTCCGAATTCCCTTTTTTGACTTCTTCACCAATTTTATAATTTCTTGATATTCTATTTATATTTTTCCAAACTCCATTATACTACACTTCTTGATGTTAAAGTTCACTTCCCACTTTTGACTCCATTTCCAGATTTTGTCCTGGTCTAGCTGTAATGATTCACAATCCTCCTCTATTTTTACTTTCTTTAGTCTTTTTGCGTCATCTGTGAAGAAATTCATATAACACTTTACTCCTTCATCCATGTCATTTATACATATGGCAAACATGATTGGAGCCAGTACTGAACCTTGCAGGACTCCACTTATCATTTCTTCCCAATTTGAGAATTTGTCTCTAATTACTACTCTCATTTTTCTCCTAGTCAGGAAGTCTTCCATCCATTCCAATAATTTTCCTCTGATGCCACCTATTGATTCTATTTTTCTTATTAGTTTCTTGTGTGGTACCTTATGAAATGCTTTTTGTAGGTCTAGAAAGGCACAGTCTGCCCATCCATCCCTTTCTTGTATTATTTCTATTAGTCTCGAATAGAAGCAGATCAGGTTTGTTGTACATGATCTTCCTTGTCTAAATCCAAATTTATTTGGATTCAGTATAGTTTTTTCTTCTGATAACTTTTTCACATATTTTTGCTACTGTGCTTGTTAGATAGACCGGTCTATAGTTGGTTGGATCTTCCTTGTTTCCTCCTTTATATATTAGTACAATATTTGCATTTTTCCAGTCCTGTGGTACCTTTTCTTCTTTGAGTGAGTATCTAATTATATTGTATATTTTGTCCATCAACTCCTCTATGCATTCTTTCAGTATCCAATTTGCAATTCCATCTGGACCATGTGATGTTCTGACATCAAGGTTTTTCATTTGGTTGCTCGTTTCCTTCTGTGTTACAGTTTTTTCCTTAATGGGGGGGGGGGGTTCTCTCTATTCCCTCACAATTAGGTGAATTTTCAATTGTGAATACCAATTTGAAATTATTGCTCATAATTTCAGCCATTTCTACTTCTTCTGTAAATTCATAATTTCCCTGGCACAGCTTTTCCATTTCTTGTTTATTTTTTAGTTTACCATTCACATACTTGTAAAATAGTTGAGGTTGTTCCTTGCATTTTTCTATTATTTCTCTTTCATAGTTTCTCTTTTCATATCTGCATATTTTTACATAATCATTTCTTAGTTTGATGTATGTTTGCTATTTGCTAGTTTTTTTTCCATCTTTTCCAAGCTTTGTCTCTTTTATCCTTAGTCTCACTACATTTTTTATTGTACCAGCTTTTTATGTATACTCTTTCTTGCTTTTGTTGTAGTACATATTTGTTCACTCCTTCATTATAAATTTCTTTTAGTATATTCAATTTCTCTTCCATCCTTGTTTCTTCATTTAGAGATTTTTCTCAGTTTGCGTTATAAAATAATTTTTTGAGTTTCTCAAAATTCGTTTTGTTCTACATTAGTCTTTCTTTTCTATGTTTCTTATTTCTTCGTAAGTCCATCTGCTCTTTTGGTTCAAATTCTATTAGGACATGGTCACTCTTTCCTATTGAAGTTTTGTAATCAATTCTCTCCACAATTTCAGGTTCTGATGCAAGAATTAAATCGTCTCGATGGTTCCTCATTGTTTCTGTATCTGGTATTTTTTTTATCCAGTGTCATTGTGTACTTAATGGTCATATCGAGTAGTATGTTGCCCCAGAGGTCTTCTCCACCCTTCACTGTCATTTACCTAGTTATATTTACCTAGTTGTATTTTGCGGGAAGGGGAGCTATGCTCATGGTGTCCCGCCTTTGTATCTCGCAGTGTCTAGTTTACTTTTAAACTCATGAATGGTTTTTGCGCATACTATTTCATTATCCAGTTTGTTCCAAGTGTCTATTACTCTATGTGGAAAACTGTTTTTCTTCAGTTCTCTTCTATAGCTATGTTTTTTTTATTTTCTTTCCATGTCCTCTTGTGTTTCTCTTGTCCCAGATTAGTAAGTCCTCTCTATAAAGTATTTCTGTGCCTTTCATGATTCTGTAGATGGTCAGTAGGTCACCTCTCTCTCTTCTTTGCTCCAGCATCGGTAACTCCAGTTTAGCCAATCTCTCCTCATATGATAGGTTTGCAAGTGCAGGTGCCATTTTTGTTGCTGCTCTCTGGATTCTTTCTATTTTCTTTATATTCTTTTTGATACTGGGGGACCACAATGTCACAGCATAATCTAGTCTAGGCCTTATCAATGTAACCAATATTTTTTTTATCATGTCTTCGTCCAAGTATGCAAATGCCACTTTTATTGATCTTAGCAAGTTGTAAGTCTCCCTGACAATTTTGTTAATCTGTTTATCATAGGACAAGTTGTTTGTGATAATTACCCCCAAATCTTTTTTAGATCCTACCTTCTTTACTTCCTTGGTTCCAATTGTATATTTTCCTGATATTCTGTTTTTGCTTTTTCCAAACTCCATTATGCTACACTTCTTGTCATGAAGGAGTGATTGTGCTGACAACATTGTACAGGGCAGAAACATGGAACATAAGAGAGGAAGAAAGGAGGAGTTTGAATGTATTGAAGTGCTATGAAGTGCTTGAGAAGTATGATAGGGGTTACTAAGCTGGATAGAGTGAAAAATGAGGAGGGGAGGAGGAGAACGAGGTGGAAAGGGAGTTGGGAGATGGGGTTGATTAAAGAGTATTGGGATGGTTTGGACACATGGAAAGAATGAGTGAAGAAAGACTAGTATAGGAGATGTGGAAGGCAGAGGTGGAAGGAGTGAACATGATGGGGCTACCAAGGATGAGATGGATGGATGGCGTAAAAGGGGCATTGGGAAAGAGGGGAATGTCTGTTGAGGAAGAACGGGAAAGGACAGAAGATGGGATGAATCGAGAATGGTTGTATATGGATGATACTGTGATGCATGAGGGGGAGTGGGTGGGGGATGGTGGGTGAGGGAGTATGTGTGAGAAATAAACTGATGCAGCTCAAAGGAATTTCTCCCTGTCTTCTTTTCTGCATGAGGGGACGGAAAGGGGGGTCACTAATTCAATGAAGTGGATGTGCTGTGTCTTGTGACACTGCTTCGGACCCAGGGCAGTGGGTGAGATGCAGGGATGACCCATCATTCAGGAGGTGCCAATATAAGAGGGAGGGAAGAGGGTGAAGGGGAGTGGAGTATGTTGGGGATGAAATGGATGGGAGTGTTTTTTATGCCTTTGTTTTTTGGCTACCTCCCTTGTAAGGGGGAAAAAGCCTTTCGTATATGTATATTTATTCTTTACCTTATTTTACTTTATTTATATGTTCTAAGGGGAGAGAGTGGGAAATATCAGATAATTTTTTGGTGGAAGGTAGGCTGAGAGTGGAGGATAGATGGAGAAAGAGGAAAAGGACAGAAAGTATGGAGGTGCTTAACGTAAACTGCTTAAATGAGAAAGAAAAGGAGAAAGAGTACAAGAAGTTGAGAGAGAAGTGGGAGGGAGTGAAAGATAGAGTAGAACTAGGAGTGGAGGAATGGGGATGGTTCAAGGAGGGAGTCACAACGTGTACAAAGATGGTGTGTGGATCAAAGAGGTCGGGAAGAAATAGAAGGAAGGGTAGTGAGTGGTGGGATGAGGAAGCAAAGAAGGTTGTAGAAGAGAAGAAGCAAGCTTTCACAAATTGGTTACAAACTAGGATGAGAGAATAATATGAGAGGTACAAACCAAAGAAAAAAGTAGTAAAGAAGCAGATGTGAAATGGGGTAAGAGTGACATCAAATTTGAAAGTAATAAAAAGATGTTTTGAAAAGAAATTAAGAGAGGATGAGGAGGCAAATCAAGATAGAGAAGAAAAGATAAAAGGTGCAGATGAAGAGATAATAATGGAAGAGATGGTAGTAAGAGGAAGATGGGCAGGGTATTTTAGGGAGTTCCTAAATGTGAAGGAGGATAGGGAGGGAAAGGTAGTTACAGTGGGTATTTCTAAGAAAATGAGTGATGAGTGAAGAAAATAAGGAAAGATGAGGTGAAGGCAGTTATTAACCCCTTCACTCCGGGCCAAAATCTAGCAGGCCAAAATCTCGAGCGCAGCATTAGCTGCCAGACGTGCGATGTTGCGTCATAATACTCGCATTTTAAAAATTAAGTCACCGCTGTATTGCTCGTTCTCTCTTTCACCCGTGAATTTTGATAACCATAGAAAATATGATGAAGCCAGTTTACAGAGTATGGGGGTCACACAGGTACAACTACAATAAATATAATCAAGACGCCGACATCGGCATCCTCGTGTACCCACTTGCTCTTCATGACGCCTACGTAGGCATCATCGTATAGAAGGTGTTAAGATGAAGAAAGCAGGTGAGGCACCTGGGTTGCATGGGTGTCATGAAGAATAGTTAAAATAAGGAGGTATAATGATGGTGGACTGGCTGGAAAGGTTATTTAATGTATGTTTAAGAGAGGGTAGAATGCCATAGGACTGGAGGAATGCCTGTATAATTCCACTTTACAAGGGAAAAGGGGACAAGTGTGAGTGTAATATTCTCAGAGAGATCAGTTTGTTTTGTCTAGTTGGGAAGGGTTATGGTAAGATCTTGATTGAGAGGATTAGGAAAGGAACAGAGGGAGTATTTGGTGAGGAACAGTGTGGGTTTAGGCCAGGTTAGATCAGATTTTTGTGGTAAGGCAAATATGTGAGAAAGCTTTAGGAAAAGGTAAGGATGTTTTTTGGGCTTTTATGGATTTGAAAAAGGATTACAGAGTAGAAAGGAAGGCACTGTGGGAGGTATTGCAGATATATAGGATAGGAGGAAAGCTGCTGAGAGTAGTCCAAGTTTTTATGAGAGTAGTAGAGCTTGTGTTAGAATCAGAAATGGAAAGAGTGAGTGGTTTGAGGTAAAGGTGGGACTTTGCCAGGGATGTGTTATGTCACCTTGGCTGTTCAATTTATACATGGATGGGGTGGTACAAGAGGTAAATGCAAGGGTAATGGGTCAGGGATTGGATATGGTTAAAGAAAATGGAGAAAAGTGGGAAATAAGCCTATTGTTCTTTGCTGACAACACTGCAATTGTGGCAGGATCAGAGGAGGGATTGAGGAAAATATTACAGAGTTTGGGGAGGTGTCCAAAAGAAGGAAGTTGTAGATAAATGTGGGTAAAAGTAAGGTGATGAGATGTACAAAGGGAGAAAGTGGCTGCAGACTGGAGGTGAGTATTAAGGGAGAGAGACTGGAGGAAGTGGATAGTTTTTGATACATGGGTGTGAATGTTGCAGGAAAGGAAGGAGTGGAGGTGGAGGTAAAATGTAGATTGAGAGAAGCAAGTAAATACCTTGGGGGATTAAAAAGTGAATTGAGAAATAGACATTTGGGAATGGATGCTAAGAGGAGATTGTATGAAGGAGTGATTGTGCAGACAGCACTGTATGAGGCGGAAACATGGAACATAATAGAGGAAGAGAGGAGGAGTTTGAATGTGTTTGAGATGAGGTGACTGAGAAGTATGATGGGGGTTACTAGGCTGGATAGGGTGAGGAAGGAGGAGCTGAGGAGGAGAATGGGGGTGGAAAGGGAGTTGTTGTTGTTGTTGTCGTTCCCTAGACTGTCTGTCCGAGCAGTCCCGTCTCCCAAGGAATGCCACAGCCGAAAGTGGGTTTTTCCACAAATCCTTTATAGAGTGTATGTTGTGTTGTTTGCGTGCATGATTGTGTATAATGCAGTCTTCCATTATGTGTTGTATGGTACGGGGTGAAGTGTTACATCCTGGGCAGCTGTTCACAATGCGGTCATCCAGCCTTTTCTGGTAGCTTTGGAAAGGGAGTTGGGAGATAGGGTTGATTAAAGAGTATTGGGATGGTTTGGACACATGGAAAGAGTGAGTGAAGAAATATTAGTAAAAGAGGTGTGGAAGGTAGAGGTAGAAGGAGTGAACATGAGGGGGTGACCAAGGATGAGATGGATGGACGGAGTAAAAGGGGCATTGGGAAAGAGGGTAATGTCTGTTGAGGAAGGACAGGAGAAGACAGAAGATAGGGGTGAATGAAGAATCATTATTTACCTAGTTGTATTTACCTAGTTGTATTTTGCGGGAAGGGGAGCTATGCTCGTGTTGTCCCGCCTTTGTATCTTGCAGTGTCTAGTTTGTTTTTAAACTCATGAATGGTTTTTGCGCATACTATTTCATTGTCCAGTTTGTTCCAAGTGTCCAAAACTCTATGAGGAAAACTGTTTTTCTTCAGTTCTCTTCTATAGCTATGTTTTTTTATTTTCTTTCCATGTCCTCTTGTGTTTCTTTTGTCCCAGTTAAGTAAGTTCTCACTATCGAGTACCTCTGTGCCTTTCATGATTCTGTAGATGGTCAATAGGTCACCTCTCTCTCTTCTTTGCTCCAGTGTCGGTAACTCCAGTTTAGCCAATCTCTCTTCGTATGATAGGTTTGCAAGTGCAGGTGCCATTTTTGTAGCTGCTCTTTGGATTCTTTCTATTTTCTTTATATTCTTTTGTATGAATGATGCTGCAATGCATGAAAGGGAGTGGGTGGGGGATGGGGGGGGAAGGAAGTATGTGTGGAAAATAAATTGATGCAGCCCAAAGGGATTTCTCCCCATCTTTTCTTTTTCTCTTTTTCTGTATGAGGGGATGGAGAGGGGGGGGGGGTTGCCAATATGATGAAGCGGCCTTGCTGTAGACGTGTTGTATCTTGCAATACTGCTTCTGACCCTGGGCAGTGGTCAAGATGCAGGGATGACCTGTCATCCAGGAGGAGCTAGGATAAGAGGGAGGGCAGGGGGGGTGAATGGGAGTGGAGTATGTGGAGATGGAATGAGTGGGAGCTGATTTTATGCCTTTGTTTTTTGGCTACCTCCCTTGTAAGGGGGAAAGAGCCTTTGGTATATGTATGTACTTTATTTTAATAATTAATTTATCTATTTTATTCTATTACTATATTTTTTGAGGGAGGAATGTCGGCAGGAGTTTGACTGAGAAGGGTCTCTGGTGATCATTCTTGGAATGCATGTTTTGTTATCTATATATGAATTATTTTTTTTGTATGAATGTGTTGTATGGTGTTGGTGAAAGGTCATTGTAGATGTTTGAGTAACATGCTGAAGTAGTCTTTTGTGGCATCCAGATATCCGTGCTTGTGTTTTGTAGAAATGGGTGTGTACAGTTGAGCACTCCTGCAGAGAACTGTGTACCTACCATTTTTATGTGATTTTGATTGCAGTGAATATGTGTTCTATTGGGATGGTTTTGGTGTATCATGTTGTTATTCTCAATGTTATAGATTGTACAGTCAAATGTGGTTCTCAAGAATTGTTTATAGACTGATTAGATTTTTTTCTACTGTCCAAAGGCCATGGTTACTATTGGTTTTAGTATGGTTACTTTCTTGTTGATTTTCACTGTCAGATTTGTTATGCATATTTACGTACTTGTAGTATGGGTTGAAAGTCATGCAAGTATCAAAAAATGAGGTTAAGAATTTTTGGGTTCTTTTCCAATGGAAAATTTGGGCCATTTAATTTCACAACTGGATATTTCTTTATTTGTGGTTGTCTAAAATGAGTAATGTCACTGATGATTTTTGAGGTGATGCCTCCATTCTATTACATCTGCCTCATTGTTCTTGTTGGTCTAAGTAGGCTTGGGTGTTCTTAGTAACTATTTTGTTGTTGTTGTGTGTTTCATAAGCACATTGGTGTTGTGTTTTGTACCTGATGTTGGGAGATCACTTGCAAAGAGACTGAATAATGCAGGTAAAAGTATTGCCCCCTGGGGGATTCCACTGTACAGTCCTTTAGTCCCAGCTAATAAAATTGTTGGCCATTTCTTGATGAAGTTGTGGATGTCTGTGATTTTTTTTTATAGCATGTGTCTAGGAACTTTATCAAATGCCTTCTTCATGTCTACTGCTATCATGACAAGCTAATCTATGAATATACAATTTGCTAAAGTCATCTTCAATATGAATATCTGCCTTCTATTTCAATGTTCCTGCCAATTTTTTTTTGGTTGGACTAACCCCAAATATCTTGCCACAGGTTATATCTAACTGTTTTGCATTCATATTCCTTTTGGTTACATTAATTTTTATGTTTACTTATACCCTACTCTATGAGTAGGGGTTTAGGGTTGTCACTGCACTAGCCTACTACATCTTCATTACAATATTTTTGTAGATATCATCCATCCAGCAATATCTTCAATGTTAATTGTGACCATTTGATATCACATTTAAAAGTAATTAAACAAGATAATAAGTCTTTTAAACATGGAGTGTTAAAAAAAAATGTCTATATCTAGCCTCTGTCAATAGGTAAAATTGACACTCCTGCAAGATTAAGACTTGCTACTTACCAAAAATCACAATACTATTGCCTTGTTCAAATATATGTGTCCCATAGGAAAGTGATATGTTTTGTTTGAATTTCAATTGATGTGTAGCTGTTCTTGTCACCAAGAAGAGAATGACGAGAAAGAGGAGGAGGAGGAGTGGGAGGAGGAAGTGGAAAAGTAGGAAGCGAAGGAGAAAACAAAGGAGGAAGATGAGCAATAGGGAGAGAAGGGGGAGAAAGTGGAGAAGGCAAAGGAGGAGATAGAAGTAATGAAAGAGGAGGAAGTGGAGGAGGAGGAGGAGGAGGAAGGGAAGAGCAGTCATTGTTAACCAGCTATTTTGTTTTGTGAAAGTTGAAGAAAAAAAAAATTGTGGAAGCTGACAAAGATCTTAAGCCTAGTCTGCAAACAGAGAGTCAGCCACTCAGTGCTGGACCTCCAGATCAAGATGAAGGTGTTGATGGGCTCTGGGGACGGGTGATGGGAAGATGATATAAACCCACTTCATGCAGGTGTTCATCATTCATCCCTCTACTGCATATAAATGTATATATGCAATCTAAAATAAATGCATAAAGATACATATCCAGATACCTACACTCATATACATAAATACATGCACATGGTAATAACACGTAGCTATGGTTATATATTCTACTAAGTATATATCTAGTTATACACATCTTACAATATAAGCATAAACAATTCTTGACTTAGTCAATAAATAACAATGTGCTGTACAAGCTTTCATTTCAAATAATTAACTTTCCAGTATCAAATATAAGGAACCTGATTTATATACCTAAGTTGATGTATATTCTTGATTACTTTTAGTAATTCCATTCAACCACAATTACATATTTACATGCAATACTTCAGAAATTATAGATAACAGTCAAAATGGCATTTCTGATGATGCTAGTTTTAGTCAAGCAACTAGTTGTGACTTAAGGTTTGTTAGCCACTATCATTTGAAAAAAAAAAAAAAGCTTTTGGAATGTATATACAGCATGTGAGCAATGACATCTATGACTGCCAGTCTCTATAAGCTTCTACTGGAAATAAGATGAAAAATATCTAAGTCAGAGGTGAAAGATATGAAATATAATGCAAAAGCTTTGAAAGAGACATGGTGGTACTACATGGTAGTTTTAATCACCATCATCTTAAAGTTAACTAGTGAGTAGTTAAGCAGTGCAGTGAGATAGTTTGCAAAAGAAAGCCTTTAATGGCTATGACCCAATCTGTGGATATCATTCTTAAACTACAATAAGCAAACAAAGTGTATCTTTTGGATGAAAATAGCTAAGCTTAGTTTCCCTGTACTCAACACTAGGGAAGAGATCACACCTGGTCATGTTATTGTTGCATTCTAAAAGTAAATGTTATGGGTAAGACTGACCTAGGAGTGAAAAATATTAGCCAGAACTGTTTTAGAAGTTTAGGAGTGTTAAGGAAGTTGTCAAGCCAACCACCAGCCAACCGGCCCCGTGCCTGCCCCCACTGTGCAGCAAGCCTAAGGGCTGCACGCACACAACTTGGCTTGGATCAGTGACAAGAGGAGCAGCAGCAGCAGCTTCAAGTTCCAGCTTACATTACCATCCTCTTCAAGAGTGTTCATTGTGGGCATATTCAAGGTGCTTCTTCAAGTCAGTTCGAATTTCAAACCACTTGGGGCAATAGAAACAAGGCACCTGATCGGAGACGCTATGCACCAACCCCACGTGATACTTAAGGGCAGCTATGGTGGAGTATCGCTCGCCACAGTGGGGACAGTCTCGGGGACCGGCGTAGCGGGGCCGACTCACTTTGACCAACAGCTGTGTACCTGAAACAAAGACACACCTTAAGTCCATAGCTTTTGCCATGTACTATCTTGCTCTAGCATCTTGTTTGTGTTTATATTAGCTAATCCATATGTATGTGTCTGTGTGCATATACATGTGCGCAATTATTCCTTTTTCAGCTTATTTCTCACTATAAGTCAGGACCATCAGTTTATTCATTATGGTCATTACAGTTGATTTTTTTTTAACTGAAATAAAACTGAAGGGACAGACAGGACAATTTTCCTCTTCCCTTAAACTAAATGGCAACATAAAATAAATAACTAAATAAATACATAAATAAATGAAATACAATATCTATCTATGTACCAAGGACTTTTTCCCCTATACAAAGAAGGTAGCCAAGTCAAAAGGCAAGTCTCCATTCCCATCCACCATCTTTCCTCCTTTTCATCTTTGCTCCACATGGGTGACAGTAATCCCTGTTTCCCACCCCCTGTCCTGGGTCAGAAGCAATGCAGCAAGACACATAAATAAAATGCTATAAAAATCATCAATCAACTCATCACATTCATGTCTTCTTGCAGGACTCATGGATCCTAGGTAAATGACAGCAGTCACCAGCTTTGGCCCACAAGTCACTCAAGACAAAGCTATTATGTTGTCTGAGTATGGCTAAAGTAGTGTAGTGCAGGATGGATCACAATTTTCTGTGGTGATTGCATTTTGGGCAATTTGATTCTGTAGCCAGGCCTATTCTGTGTTGGTACTATTTCGAAGCTGGGTAATGATGGAATACTGTCTTATCAATGTTGTTCTTGCTTGTCATGGGATGGACTTTTTGGTTGGACTAATGTCTGGGAGAGTTGGGTGGACTATGATGTTGAATAAAAATAACCAGCTCACTCAAGAGTGCTTGTTCTCCCCTAAGCATCTCTGTTTGTGGTGTTGATATTAACTCCTTTCTACTTTTGTGTTTTTGCCCCCTTCCCACACCTGCTTCCACCCCTCTTTTGTATAGTCTCAATTCCATGTAAAATACTGACTGCACAATTCTTATGCAGTCAACTTTTTGTTGACCTCTAGTGACACCTGTATGGATCAGAATCATGCAATATTCTTTTATGATCAGAGATTAATTTGACTGGACTTCTCTGGCATGACAATGTCCCCAAGGCTAGAGGTGCTGGTTTTAATTGACAAATTACATTTTACATTTACAATTACATTTTCTCAACTCCTTTGTCTTATTCTAACATTTATTTGCTCAGAGTTTATCTCATTCCTTTCCATGCCCTCACACCACGAGCATAGCTCCCCTTCCTGTAAAATACAACTAGGTAAATACAACTAGGTAAATACATATACTATTCTTTCATTTCCTCACAGGTTTTCCTTTCAACCTTTGAATTGAACATTCTTTTTACTAACCTATCACCTTCCATTCTCTCCATAAGTCTAAATTTTAATAAGACTCTGTTGACCTTCCTTCTAAATTTGCATTCTTTAACAAAATAATATTATGCCTCTTATTTGGTATCTGATGTATTCTAATCATGCACACTTATAAGACTCCATCTCCAATTTTTAGCTAACCCCCTACACCCACCCCTTACAAATGGCGGTCTAGTGAGATAAATATTGAAAAGAATCATCATCTTCTTGTCCATTTCAAAACCTGTCAAGATCATCACCTCCATGTAGAGGTGCAGCCTTGAAGGGCTGACACTCTATTTCCAAAATGGGCCTTACATCTCCCATTATCAGGCTTGACTGTATTTCTTCCATTTTTTCACAGAAGAAGAGTTGACAAGTGACTGCTCCCCTTCTAACACTACTATATGTTGATGACATAACAATCCCATACTTATACAATACTGACAATAGTCTAACATTTCTTCCCAGACAGATCTTGGGGAGAAACCAAGGACTGTTGCCAATTGCTGTAGGGCTGCACATTTCCAGTGATACTCAAGGCAAAAACAATAACAATAATGATAATAATAATGAGCTTTTTTATGCAGTTTGGAAGGTATCTATGTTTGTTTTCCTAATTCTTGGGAATCATACTGTGGAGCCATGGTCAAGTTTGATTATCAAGAACTGTTTGGCAATTGCTCGAGTTTGGTTCTTAAGACCTGTTTGGCGATTGTTATGCAGGTGATAAGCTGATTTAGATGTTTGAGTAGTATGCTGCCAGTGTAAATTTTTTGTTGTATTCAGTAGGTTGTGCTTGTGTTATTCAATGAGATAAGAGGATACAAAGGGAATCCTGAGTTAAGAGTTCCTTTCTTACACCACACTGTAAACTGATCTTAAGCATAAGTTGGAACCAGCCTAAGCACTACAAATAGACTCAAAATAGCCCCAACCAAATCTACAGCCACACTTCTCACCAACTGAACAGCAGAACACAAATACATAACATGCCTCTTTATCAACAACACTCTCATGCCACACACACATACACCCAAGATTCTTTGTGTAACATACAACACATCCATGTCATTCAAACGACACATCACAAACATAAGGACTAAATACACATTTAGACTTAATGTGCTTAAATCAATTGCAGGAACAACATTTGGCCAAACAAAGAAACTACCACTACAGTTTATAATGTATATGCTTAGCAATGAATTACATGAGCCCACCATGGACCCCTAACCTCATTATGACACACAACCTACAGACCATACAAAACAAAGCCCTACAGACATTTAAAGGCTGCACAAATAAAACACCTACAGACCATCTACGCCATGACATGAGAAGAACTAACACTTGCCACAGCCTCCACAAACATAGCAAGCCCACTACACTACATAGCAGAACACCCATACACACCAAGAAACATCAAAACAACACTCAAATAACTACCGATATATCACACACAAATACTCTCTTCTCTTCCTCCACAACCATCAGATACCACCCTCCAGAAGTATATCCATAATTATATTGCTCACTGTCCCATCAACAAACTGAAAGACAATACACTGCTACATGGTAGATCCCCTTATATCCATCTCTCTGAATCCTCTCTCCTCAGAAAGGACAGAATCCACCTGGCCAGACTGCAGTTCAGCCACCATCCAGCCCTTCTAAGTTATCTGAAGAGGCTGGGTGACTGCATTGCAGATAACTGCCCAGGATGCAATGCTTCATCCCATATTATATAATATATACAACACATTATGGAAGACTGCACTGTGCACAATCATGCACACCAGCAACACAATATACACTCTATAAGGGATTTGTGGGAAAACCCCATTCCAGCCATGGCTGGCATTCCTCAGGGAGACGGGACTGCTTAGCCAAACAATATCGGGAATGACAACTACAACTAGCATCAGCATAAGCAAATATGTTCCATAGTGATTGCTTTCCTTTTCTTTGATGTACTGCCATCAGAAGAGTCTGCTTTATGTTTAGAGCCATAATGAAGGGAAAAAGCTCCCAAAAAAACTAACACAAATGAGAGAGCAAATGATAAGTAGTAATCCAAAATGGCGTACAAACGAGATTAACCAAAATATCCTTCCTCAGTCTATCTTTGCATGACAACATATTCTTTGTTGGTAAATCTTTCTAGGGCCTAATGAAGAGAAATTAACCAACAAGGATAAAAGAACATAAAGACTATTAGATATGCCCATGACAACTCTGCAGTGTTTCTTCACTCAAGATGGCTCAACAGAGAAATTGGAAAAATGTTGCCATTATTTTTAAATCTCATTGTAGTTTTAGAAAAAAAAAAAAAATTAACTGAATCTTTATAAAACACTTCAACATATCCAAAGGACAATGGTCATTAGATTCAAATATTTGGTTTGTCATTAACAAATTCATTTCCATAACTCATTGATTCTGACCTAACAACTATAAATCACTTGCCCAATCTCTCCAAGGCATGAGTCTCTTCATTCCTTTGTTGTACCTCATTTTATATATATATTTGTTCTCCACTCACTATATCTGTTGAATAGGACCACAGTTAGTGTTGAAATATACAGATCTTTCTGTACTTTTGCTCTTATTTTCTCTGATAGTGGGTTACAGCATAACATATCTACTGTATATATATATATATATATATATATATATATATATATATATATAGATATATATATATATATATATATATATATACACATATACACATATACTTACAACTTGCTAAGATCAATAAAAGTGGCTTTTGCTTACCTGGACGACATTGTGGTCCCCCAGTACCAAAAAGAACATAAAGAAAATAGAAAGAATCCAAAGAGCAGCTACAAAAATGGCACCTGCACTTGCAAACCTATCATACGAGGAGAGATTGGCTAAACTGGAGCTACCGACACTGGAGCAAAGAAGAGAGAGAGGAGACCTACTGACCATCTACAGAATCATGAAAGGCACAGAGATACTTGATAGAGAAGAATTACTAAACTGGGACAAGAGAAACACAAGAGGACATGGAAGGAAATTAAGAAAACATAGCTATAGAAGAGAACTGAAGAAACAGTTTTCCACATAGAGTTTTAGACACTTGGAACAAACTGGATAATGAAATAGTAAGCGCAAAAACAATTCACGAGTTTAAAAGCAAACTAGACACTGAGAGATACAATGGCGGGACAATACGAGCATAGCTCCCCTTCCCGCAAAATACAACTAGGTAAATACATATCAGAGCTGGGCGCACTACTGCCAGACATGTAGTGTGTTACTACTGGAAATGTAGTGTGTTACTGAAAAATCTGGGGTGCATTTCTGTCAATGTATTACCAATTTTGATTTCTTTAGGGCAGGCTTCATTAATGCTAATGCACATATATATATATATATATATATATATATATATATATATATATATATATATATATATATATATACATACATATACCAAGGCTTTTTCCCCCATACAAGGGAGGTACCCAAAAAGGAAAAGGCATAAAATCATTCCCACCCATTCCATCCCTGAACACACTCCACACCCCTCCACCCTCCCACTTATCTTAGCACCTCCTGGATGACGGGTCATCCCTGCACCTTGTCCACTGCCCTGGGTCAGAAGCAGTGTCACAAGACACAGCACATCCACAGCAAGGCCGCTTCATTAAATTGGCAATCCCCCCTCTCCGTCCCCCCATGTATAAAAGGAGAAGACGAGGAGAAATACCTTCGGGCTGCGTCAAAATTTGCTCACACATATTACCTCACTCCCCATCCCCCAGACCATTCCACCTCATGCATCACAACATCATCCATACACAACCATTCTCCATTCACCCGTCTTCTGTCCTCCCGACCTTCCTCAACAGACATTCCCCTCTTCCCCAAAGCCCCCTTCACCCCATCTATCCACCTCATCCTAGGACATCCCTTCATGTTCACTCCTTCCACATCTGCCTTCCATACCTCTTTTAATAGTCTTTCTTCACTCATTCTTTCCATGTGTCCAAACCATCCTAATACTCTTTCATCAACCCTATCTCCCAACTCCCTTTCCACCCCTGTTCTCCTCACCTCATTTCTCACTCTATCTAGCCTAGTAACCTCCATCATACTTCTCAGACACCTCATCTCAAACACATTCAAACTCCTTCTCTCTTCCTCTCTTATGTTCCATGTTTCTGCCCCATACAGTGCTGTTGGCACAATCACTCCTTCATACAGTCTCCTCTTAGCATCCATTCCCAAATGTCTATTCCTCATTACACTTTTTAATCCACCAAGGCATTTACTTGCTTCTCTCAATCTACATTCTACCTCCACCTCCACTCCACCTTTTCCTGCCACATTTGCACCCAAGTATCTAAAACTATCCACTTCCTCCAGTTGCTCTCCCTTAATGTTCACTTCCAGTCTACTGCCACTTTCACCCTTTGTACATCTCATCACCTTACTTTTCCCCACATTTATCTTCAGCTTTCTTCTATCACTCACTCTCCCAAACTCTGTCCCCAACTTCCTCAATCTCTCCTCCGATCCTGCCACAAGCGCAGTGTCGTCCGCAAACAATAGCTGGCTCGCCTCCCACTTTTCTCCATTTTCTTTAACCATCTCCAATCCCTGACCCACTACCCTTGCATTTACCTCTCGCACTACCCCATCCATGTATAAGTTCAACAGCCAGGGTGACATAATGCATCCTTGATGAAGTCCCAAATTTACCTCAAACCACTCAATCTCCATTTCTAATCCTGACACAAGCTCTACTACTCTCATAAAAACTCTTGACAGCTCCTAAAAGCTTTCCTCCTATCCCGTATATCCGCATAACCTCCCACAGTGCCTTTCTGTCTACCCTGTCGTAAGCCTTTTCCAGATCCATAAAAGCCCAAAAAACATCCTTCCCCTTTCCTATAGCTTTCTCACATATCTGTCTTACCACAAAGATCTGATCTACACAACCTCTACCCGTCTTAAATCCACACTGTTCCTCACCAATTACTCCCTCTGTTCCTCTCCTAATCCTCTCAATCAAGATCCTCCCATAAGCCTTCCCAACTACACTTAACAAGCTAATACCTCTGAAACTACTACATTCACATTTGTCCCCTTTTCCCTTGTAAAGTGGAATTATACAGGCACTCCTCCAGTCCTCCAGCACTCTACCCTCTCTCCAGCAAACATTAAATAACCTCACCAGCCAGTCCACCATCACTGTACCTCCTTTTTTTAGACATTCTGCATGGCATCCATCCAGAATAGGTGCCTTACCTGCTTTCGTCATCTTAACAACTGCCTTCACTTCATCCTTCCTTATTTCTCCTCCTTTTTCCTCACTCATCACGGTCATTTTCTTAGCATTTACCACTGCAGCTATCTTTCCCTCCCTATCCTCCTTCACATTTAGCAACTCCCTAAAATATTCTGCCCATCTTCCCCTTACTGCCTTCTCTTCCATTATCATCTCTCCATCTGCACCTTTTACCTTTTCTTCTCTACTTGATTCGCCTCCTCTTCCTCTCTTAATTTCTTTCCAAAACATCTTTTATTACTTTCAAAATTTTCTGTCATACTCTTACCCCATTTCACATCTGCTCTCCTCTTTGCCTCCTTTACCTTTTGCTTTACTTCTCTTTTCTTTTCTTTGTACCTCTCATATGACTCCCTCGTCCTATTTTGTAACCAATCTGTGAAAGCTCACTTCTTCTCTTCCACAACCTTCTTTGTGTCCTCATCCCACCATTCACTACCCTTTCTTCTATTTCCTCCTGTCCTTCTTGTTCCACACACCATCCTTGCACACTTTGTGACTCCCTCCTTGAACCATCCCCATTCCTCCTCCACACCTAGCTCTACTCTATCCTTCACTTCCTCCCACTCCTCTCTCAGCTACTTCTTGTACTCCTTCACCTTTTCCTTTTCATTTAAAGAGTTCACTCTAAGCACCTTCCTACCTTTTGTCCCTTTCCTCTTTCTCCATCTATCTTCCACTCTCAACTTACCTTCCACCAAAAAATGAGCTGATATTCCCCCACCCTCTCCCCTTATCACATGTACATCCTTAACTCTTCCTATCATCCTATTTACCACTACATAATCCATTAATGCTCTATCTACCACCCTTCCATCCACCACCCTCTCCCATGTGTACTTATGCTTGACTTTCTTCCGAAACACTGTATTTGCTATCATCAATTCTCTTTCTATACACATTTCCACCATCAACTCTCCACTACAATTCTTTCCTGGAACTCCATATTTCCCAACCACTCCATCAATTGGACAATTTCCTACCCTAGAATTAAGGTCTCTCAGTATTATTACATTGACATTTCTCCCTAAATCCTCTATGTACTCATTTAAATCTACCCAAAAGGCCTCCCTTTCTTCTACACTCTTCTCACTGCCAGGCCCATATGCACTTACAAAGACCCACATCTCCTTTCCCAGTTTCACCTTCATCCACATTATCCTTGAGGAAACCTCCTTCCACTCCATTACACGTTTACCTATCTCTTCACTTACTAGAATAGCCACCCCTTCCCTCCCTTGCCCTCTCTTCACTCCTGATAACCTCCCACTTACACTCCCAAACTTACACTCACCCTTCCCTTTCAACTTAGTTTCACTCAAAGCCAACACATCTATCTTTCTTCTCACAAACATACTACCTATCTCTTCCCTTTTACTCTCATCTGTACCACATCCACGCACATTAAGACCCAAACCTTAGGGTGCTGGTCAGAAAACTCCTAGACCCTCTTACGCCTTTACTTTTTTTAGGAATGTCCCCTGTGGAGCTACAAGGAGAAGGATGCCTAGTCCCAATCCCCATCCCTTTCTTCTCGCCTCTTACGATCCAAGTGGAAATACTTGGTGGCAGTATTCTTTTCCACCATACATATACCAAAGGCTTTTTTCACCCTTACATGGGAGGTAGCCAAAAAGAAAAAGGCATAGAAACCACTCCCACCCATTCCATCCCCTACTCACTCCACACCCATCCACCCTCTTCCCTCCCTCTCATCTTGGCACCTCTTGGATGACAGGTCATCCCTGCATCCTGCACACTGCCCTGGGTCAGAAGCAGTGTGTAACCTCTATCATACTTCTCATACACCTCATCTCAAACACATTCAAACTCCTTCTCTCTTATGTTCCATGTTTATGCCCCATACAGTGCTGTCAGCACAATCACTCCTTCATACAATCTCCTCTTAGCATCCATTCCTAAATGTCTATTTCTCATTACACTTTTTAATCCACCAAGGCATTTACTCATTTCTCTCAATATGCATTCTATCTCCACTTCTCCCTTTCCTGCCACATTCGCACCCAAGTATCTAAAACTGTCCACTTCCTCCAATCTCTCATCCTTAATACTCACTTCCAGTCTGCTGCCACTTTCTCCCCTTGTACATCTCATCACCTTTTACCGACATTTTATCTTCAACTTCCTTCTTTCACATACTCTCCCAAAGTCTGTCACTAATTTCCTCAATCCCTCCTCTGATCCTGCTACCAGTGCAGTGTCATCTGCAAACAACAGCTGGCTTATCTCCAAATTTTCTCCATTTTCTTTAACCATCTCCAATCCCTGACCCACTACCCTTGCATTTACCTCTCATACCACCCCATCCATGTATAAATTAAACAGCCAGGGTGACATAACACATCCCTGATGAAGTCCCACCTTTACCTCAAACCACTCACTCTCTCCTTTTCTAATCCTGATACACACTCTACTACTCTCATAAAAACTCTTGACAGCTCCTTGAAGTTTTCCTCCTATCCCGTATATCTGCAATACCTCCCACAGTGCCTTCCTATCTATCCAATCATAAGCCTTTTCCAAATCCATAAATGCCCAAAAAACATCCTTACCTTTTCCTATAGCTTTCTCATATATCTCTTACCACAAAAATCTGATCTACGCAACCTCTAAACCAACAGTGTTCCTCACTAATTACTCCCTCTGTTCCTCTCCTAATCCTCTCAATCAGGACCCTCCCATAAGCCTTCCCAACTACACTTAACAAGCTAATCCCTCTGAAACTACTACACTCACACTTGTCCCCTTTTCCCTTGTAAAGTGGAACTATACAGGCACTCCTCCAGTCCTCCGGCACTCTACCCTCTCTTAAACAAACATTAAATAACCTCACTAGCCAGTCCATCACTGTACTTCCTTTTTTCAGACATTTTGCATGACATCCATCCAGACCAGGTGCCTTACCTGCTCTCATCATCTTAACAACTGCCTTCACTTCATCCTTCCTTATTTCTCTCCCATTTTCCTCACTCATCATGGACAGATAAATGATAATAAATATTAATCAAATAAATAATAATAAACAGACAAATAATAACAAACAATATAAAATAAATGGCAGGCATTACAGCATCTTGCTTAGGTGTTTATCTAAATGAATCTTAAAACTTCAAACTGAACTACATTGCACTGCCTCTACAGGAAGTGTATTCCATTCATTAACTACATGGTTGGTGTAGTTGTTTCTACCCACTTCGAAATTAAATCTATTTCTTGACAATTTGAGACCATTATTTCCTGTGTGATTCTCATTCAATGTGAAAATTTTGTAATTTTTTATGTTGTCAATTCCCTTCAGAATCTTAAAGACTCAAGTCACCTCTGAGTCTATGCTTTTTTAGGAAAAATAGATTCATATGTTTTAGTTGATTTATGTATGATCTATTTTTGATATTTGGAATCAGTTTTGTGGCTTGCCGTTGTACTTTTTCCAATCTGTCAATGTCTTTAACCACTTCACTCCAGGCCAAAATCTCGTGGGCAGGATTAGCTGCCAGACGTACGATGTTGCGTCATAATACTCGCATCATAAAAAATAGTCATCGGTTATATCAATCGTTCTCTCTTTCACCCGTGAATTTTGATAACCATAGAAAATGTGATGAAGCCAGTTTAGAGAGTATGTCAGTTATGCAGAGACAACTACAACAAATATAATCAAGACGCCGATATGGCAGCCTCGTGTATCCACTTGCTCCCAATGCCGCCTACGTAGGCGGCACCGTATGGAAGGGGTTAATGTGACATATTCCAAATGTGGATGAACTAATGATTTATATAGCTTGTTAATGAGAGATGGACTTTTGAAGTCAAAATATTGCACAATCAGTCCTAGAATCTTATTTACTAGAATCCTATCATATGTTCACTGAAAGAAGGTATTGTGACACTTGACTGGAAAAGAGCAAATGTTATTCACAAAGGTGGAAATAAGGAGACATCACTACGTTATAGGCCAGTAGCACTGACCAGAACAACAGTGAAATCATAGTAAAGGATTGTGAAAGATCAATGGACCAAATATCTTGAAAAAATGAACATTCTGACATACAGTCAGTTTGGCTTCAGATCTGGAAGGTTGTGAGTATCACACCTTTTAACCCCTTCAATACGGGCCAAAATCTCGTGGGCAGCATTAGCTGCCAGACGTGCGATGTTGCGTCATAATACTCGCATTATAAAAAATAAAGCTACCGCTGTATTGCCCGTTCTCTTTCACCCGTGAATTTTGATAACCATAGAAAATATGATGAAGCCAGTTTACAGAGTATGGGGGTCACGCAGGTACAACTATAATATATATAATCAAGACGCCGACATCGGCATCCTCGCATACCCACTTGCTCCTCATGACGCCTACATAGGCATCATCATATTGAAGGGGTTAAGCTTTTACTCAAGAGTGATTGATGTTGCTGTAAGAGAGGGGTGGGTGGACTGTGTGTACCTTGACCTAGAGAAGGCATTTCATAAAGTACTTCACAGTTGACTTATGTGGAAATTGGAGCATGCTCAAGGACTGAGAGGCAAACTACTAGTATGGTTGAAAGATTTTTTAAGGAAAGATACATGAGAATAGTAGTGAAGGATAAGAAGTCAAAATGGAGAGCAATAACGAACAAGCTATGGCAACATATTCAAAGATGATGCAAAAATCATGAGACGGGTGAAAAATGGGAAGGATGGTAGACTTCTGCAAAAAGATCTAGGCACTATTTTTCCATGGAACCAAGAATGGGAAATGAAGTTCAATAGCAAAAATTGCAAAGTATTGGAAATGGGCAATAGTGGCAAAAAACATCCTTAACCCTTTCCATATGATGATGCTTATGTAGGTGTCATGAGGCACAAGTGAATATATGTTGATGCCAGCATCGGCATCTTGATTATATTTATTATATAGTTGTAGCTGAGTGACCCTCTTATTTTGTGAGCAGGCTTGATCACTTTTTCAGTGGTTACAAACATTCTGGGTGAAAGAGAATGAGTATAACAGCTGTAACTTTATATTTTATAATGTGCATATTGTGATGCATCATCGTATGTCAGGCAGCTAATGCGTGTGCAAATATTTGACTCGTATTGAAGAGGTTAAACTATTCCTTGGAAAGTAAACCCATTAAAAAAACAAGAGAGAAAGATATGGGAGTGTTGATAAAAAACAAATTGTCACCTGATAGATGTATCAGCAGGATTGTGGGAGAGATATACAGACTACTGCAGAAGATTAGCGTTTCACTATATGGATAAAAGGATGATGAACATACTCATAGAAATCCTGATACATCCAAAATTGGAATGTGCATCAGTAGTATGGTTTTCACACAGAGAAAAGGATATAAGCAAGACCGAGAGAATACAAAGGGCAGCAATCAAACTGGTCACCGGCCTGGCAGATAAACCATACGAGGGAAGACTAAAAGTACTGGGTCTGCCAACTTTGCAAGATAAAAGAGAAAGGTGATAGGATTACAGTTATCAGGTCATTAAAGGGGATAGATTGCACTGACAGAAGAGATCTCATTAAAAGTCATGGGAGCAAGTTAAGAATGACCATATATCTAAAAGATGAGAAGAAATACAGTTTTCCATATAGATACATACATACCCTATTTTCCGGCATATAGTGCGCGACTTTTTTCCGTTGGAAGGGCCTAAAAATGTGGGGTGCGCGTTATCCGGTGGTGCGCATTATCTACGGCCTACGATAAAAATTCTGTGGCTGTGTGTGTAATTTTTTTCACAACAACGTGACAAAGTCGGGACGGCACACTTCTCAGTGACGTTCCGTGAGAACAAGAAGAACAGCCATGGTGACATGAAAGAATATGCCAGCATGGGCTATATAAATATTTGGTATAGGTAGGTATCTATCGAATCTTATTTTTCATGTTTAAATAGGCCTAAACACCATGAAACATGATCAATATTCATGATATTTGCCCATGTTAATAGCATCCTAGTTTGAATTTTTATGTTGGCTTTGTTGCTTCACTTTAGGTACAGTACAAATTCCGTTGCGGCCATTCATAAACTCATGTCAAACACCTGACTACAACACCCTCTTTCGGGAGTTATATTAACTAAACGTCACCTCGATGAGAGACTGTCCTATTTCATCACTGTCATTGTAGGTTCAAAGCTAAAACAAAACAGTCTGTAGTTTGTTTCAGTATTAAATAAAAAATGGTAAAGACAAATTATTTCCTCAAGATATAACATGAACATTTTCTGTAAAAATCCCGAAATTTTTCTGTATATTTTACTTCCAATAAATTTTTTTTAGATCATATTTCCTACAAACTATTTAAGCTTCAAAGTACTAAGGGACCAACGCACAACATGAGTCATATACCGGTACATGTAGTTCCGACTTTTTCTTAGTTGTGCGCTGATTGATGCCTAAACTGACACTTAATTTAGTGACAAATCAACAGATTTCCCAGCGGTGGCTCTAGCCAATGAAAAATATTTCTCCATGTAACCTCGTTCACAAGATACTAAGTAATTAATCGCCGTTATTTCATTGGTTTATTTTTACTAACATTAATTATCATAGTCTATGCAAATATTTGGGATCCGTAAAACAGCACTGGTACCAACATCATGAACGTTGGCCGTTTTAGCTCACCCAGAATATGCGAGATCAGGGCCGAGATTGACAGTTCTATTGCCAATCTAGCCTACACTAAACACCTTCGTGCAAGAGTTTGTTAAACTAAACGTCACTTCAGTAAAGACACTTATGAACCGAAACATAGTTGCTGCATGGCGATAAAAACTTGTACACGGTGATAAAAACTTGAACACGGTGATAAAAACTTGTAAGATGAATTATTCCCTCAGGATAGTAAATTACAATTTTTCTGTAAAAATCCAAAAATTTTCATGTACATTTTGTATTCAATAAACTTTTCATGGCTCAAATTTCCCACAAAACAATGGACCAACGCAAGCAGGAGTCGCATACATGCAGTTCATGAGCTTTAGCCACCAGTGACTTTTCCTGGCATGTGCGTTATACGTCGGTGCGCGCTATCTGTGTACTGAGATAATGAAGTGCATGGGTGCGCATTATAACCTGATGCGCATTTTAAGCCGGAAAATACGGTATTTGGAATAGCCCAGGAAGTGATATAGCCCAAACTCAAACAATACACAAGTTCAAATCTAAATATGATAATTGGAAATGAAAGATATGGATTAAGTTTGAAATGTACATGAATTTGAAGCTAGGTATGATAAAAAAAAAAAAGAAGAAGAGAGAACTGGAAACAGGACCCAATCAGTGTTGCTCCTTTCTTGTATATAACAATTAAGTAAATACACACACACACACACACAATATATATATATATATATTGTATACATATAATTGGCTAAAATAATTACTATTGCTATTATTGCCGTATGCTGCTACTAGAATTAAAATTTAGTTCAGCCTGCACAACCATTATTTATTGTATATTAATGTAACTTACAAAAACATTTTAACCACTTCAGTACGATGATGCCTATGTATTTACCTAGTTGTATTTTACGGGAAGAGAGCTATGCTTGTAGTGACCCACTTTTGTATCTTTCAGCATCCAGTCTGATCTTAAATTCTTGTATAGTTTTTGCACTCGCTGTTTCTTCATTCAGTTTGTTCCAGATATCTATCACTCTGTGTGTGAAGCTATTCTTTTTCAGATCTTTTCTGTAACTATCCTTTTTAAGTTTCTTTTCATGTCCTCTTGTTTTTCTTCTATCCCATTTTAGTAAGTCATCTCTATCAAGAACTTCCATCCCTTTCATAATTCTGTACATGGTTAGCAGGTCTCCTCTTTCTCTTCTTTATACCAAGGTTGGTAGTTTGAGTTTGTCCAATCTTTGTATGTAAATTTGGAGAGTGCTGGTTTCATCTTTGTCGTTGCTCTTTGAATTCTTTCTAATTTCTTCATGTTCTTTTTAGTACTAGGTGTCCATATTGTTGCAGCGTAATCCAATTTTGGTTTTATCAATGTAACTAATATTTTCTTTACCATTTCTTCATCCAAGTAGTCAAACACCATTTTCATTGATCTTAATAAATTGAACGTTTCTGCAACTAATTTGTTGATACGTTTGTCTGGTGTCATGTCATTGGTGATAGTTATTCCTAGGTCCCTTTCCAAATTGACTTTTTTAATTTCCTTTGTACTAAGTTTGTATTGTCCCAGTATTTTGTTTTTGTTTTCTCCAAATTCCATTATATTACATTTCTGATATTGAAATTCACTTCACTCTTCTGATTCCATTTCCAGATTTTGTCCAGGCCTTCTTGTAATGATTTGCAATCTTCCCCTGTACTTACTTTCTTTAGTAGTTTTGCATCATCTGCAAAGAAGTTCATATAACATTCCACACCTTCATCCATGTCATTTATATATATGGCAAACATTATCAGAGGAAATACAGAGCCTTGTTGGACTACAATGATCATTTCTTCACAATTTGAGTTCTTATCTCTGAGTACCACCCTCATTTTTCTCTCATTCATGAAATCTTTCATTCATTCCAATAACTTTCCTTGTACTCCACATATTGTCTCAATTTTTCTTAGTAGCTTTTTGTGTGGTACTTTGTCAAATGCTTTTTTGTAAATCTAAGAAGGTACGATCTGCCCTTCCGTCCCTTTCTTGAATTATTTCTATTTTCCTTGAGTAAAAACATATTAAGTTTGTGGCACATGATCTTCCACATCTAAATCCAAATTGTTTTAGATTTAGTATTTTGTTCTCTTCCAAGTATTTAATCCATTTACTTTTGATAACTTTTTTGCATATTTTTGCTATTGTACTTGTAAAGGAGACTAGTCTATAGTTGGTTGGATTTTCTTTGTCTCCTCCTTTGTATATTGGTACAATATTTGCATTTTTCCAGTCTTGTGGTAATTTTCCTTCTTTGGGTGAGAAATAAATTATCTTGTGTATTTTGTCTGTTAGTTCATCTATACATTCTTTCAATATCCAATTTGCAATTCCATCCAGCCTGTGTGACTTTCTGACATCAAGGTTTTTTATTTGTTCTCTTATTTCTCTCTCTGTCACTTATTTCTTTCATTGCAGGGGAGCTTTCTCTCTGTCCTTCCTACCAAATTTGTGAGCTTTCAATTTTGAATACAGATTTAAAATGTTTGATCATAATTTCAGCCATGTCTACATCATCTGTATATTCTTTATTTCCTTCATGCAGTTTCACTATTTCATGTTTGTCTTTTAGTTTGTCATTTACTTATCTGTAGAATAGTTTAGGTTGGTCCTTGCATTTTTCTATTAAGTCTTTTTCATAATTTCTTTTTTCTTTCATGCGTATTTTTACATATTTGTTTCTTATTTTGATATATGTTTGCCATTTGGTCCTATTTCTTTTTCTTTTTTTTTTTGTCTTTTTTCCATCTTTTCCAGGCTTTATCTCTTTCTATCTTGAGCTTTACTACACTTTTTGTTATACCAACACTTTATGTATTTATCTGTTCCCTCCTTCTATTTTAGGCATCATGAGGTACTAGTGGGTATATGAGGATGCCGGCATCAGCATTTTGGTTATATATATATATATCTTTTTGTAGTTGTACATGAGTTATCCCCATATCCTGTGAATTAGTTTGATCACTTTTTCTGTATTTATTATTAATGAGAGTAAAAGAAAACGAATAATACAGCAGTGACTTTACATTTTATAATGCAAGTAGTGTGATGCATCATACATATGGCAGCCAATGCTGTGCAAGAAAATTTGACTCGTACTGAAATTGTTAAGGACATTTAGACCAATAAAAGTAAATGTAAATAATCAAAATAAATGAGCACTGATTATAAGAAACACAACTGAATTATATAAGGTGTACAGTACATAAGGATGCATTCAGAAGCTATATTTACCTAGTTGTATTTACCTAGTTGTACTTTGCGGGAAGGGGAGCTATGCTTGTATTTACCTAGTTGTATTTCACGGGAAGGGGAGCTATGCTCGTGGTGTCCCGTCTTCATATCTCATTTTATCTAAACTATTTTTAAATTCATGTATTGTTTTTGCACACACCACTTTCTCATCTAACTTGTTCCAACTGTCTATTACTCTGTGAGGAAAGCTGTTCTTTTTCAGATCTCTTCTATAGCTGTCTTTCTTGATTTTCTTTCCGTGCCCTCTTGTATTTCTATCATCCCATTTTATCAGAGTCTATCAATAATTTCTATGCCTTTCATGATTCTGTAAATAGCTATCAAATCTCCTCTCTCTCTTCTTTGCTCTAGAGTCTGTAGTTCAAGTTTTGCTAGTCTCTCTTCATATGATAGTTTTGAGTGTGTTGGTGCCAATTTTGTAACTGCTCTTTGTATTCTTTCAAGTTTTTTTATACATTTTTTTGTACTTGGTGTAGTGTCCTGCCTTTGTATCTCGCAGTGTCTAGTTTGCTTTTAAACTCATGAATGGTTTTTGCGCATACTATTTCATTATCCAGTTTGTTCCAAGTGTCCAATACTCTATGTGGAAAACCGTTTTTCTTCAGTTCTCTTCTATAGCTATGTTTTTTTATTTTCTTTCCATGTCCTCTTGTGTTTCTCTTGTCCCAGATTAGAAAGAGGAATATTTCTTTATACATACATATACCAAGGCTTTTTCCCCCTTCCAAGGGAGGTAGCCAAAAAGGGAAAGGCATAAAATCATTTCCACTCATTCCATCCATTTCTTTATAAGTTCATTTATACATTCTATACAATTATTTGTATATCTTAAGCAGTATACATAGTTACCTAGTTGTATTATACGGGAAGGGAGCTATGTTCATGGTGACCCGTCTTTGTATCTCTCAGCATCAATTTTTTTCTTAAAATCTTGAAAAGTGTTTGCACACACTGTTTGTCTAATTTGTTCCAAGTATCATAGTTGAATGAGGTCCTGCTCTCTCTAATTCTCAAAAAGTCATGTAACTGTTACCCAGCAGCCTCATGAAAATGTAGCCCTACAAAGTAGGTTATCATCACAAAGGTTAATTAAAAAGAAAGAAAAATAATCATAATGAAAATTCATAATATATTTGAATGTGTATCATAATACTAACCTAGTCCTGCAAGGATTCCATAGTATTTACCTAAATGTAGTATACAGGAAAGGAGCAATTCTTGTTGGGTCCTGTCTTCTATTTTCTACTTTTTTTTTTATCATACCTAGACTCAAATTAATGTACAGTTCCAACTTAATCTATATCCTTTATTTCCAGTTATTATACTTAGATCTGAATTCGTATATCGAGTTTGGGCTATATCACTTCTTAAGCTATTCCAAATATTTATGTATCTATATGGAAAACTGTATTTCTTCACATCCTTTCGACATATGGTCCTTCTTAATTTGCTACAATAACCTCTTAATCTCTTCAATACATGTCAAATTCTCGTGGGGCAGCATCAGCTGCTGCCTGATGTACGATGATTCGATGATGCACTACAGTATTTGTGTTATAAAATATAGTTACACCTGTATTACTTCTTCTTTTTCACTCTGAATATTCATACCCACAGAAAATATGTTCAAGCCAGTACACAGAATATGGGGTCACTCAGCTATAACTATAAAATAAATATAATCAGGACACCAACACCAGCATCCTCATATACCCACTCACACCTCATGACGCCTACATATCTGGAACAAACTGAATGAGGAAACAGTGAGTGCTAAAACTATACATAACTTTAAGAACAAACTGGATGCAGAAAGATACAAAAGCAGGTCACTACGAGCATAGCTCTCTTCCCATAAAATACAACTAGGTAAATACATAGGAGGTATCATCATATGGAAGGGGTTAAAGCCCTTCCACCTTTAATCATGCTATCTATCCCCTTTAGTGACCTGAATACTGTAATCATCAGGGCTGCGGAGTCGGATGGTATAAGGTCCGACTCCGACTCCGACTCCGACTCCTTTGATTACTCTGACTCCGACTCCTTTGATTCCTCCAACTCCCGACTCCTTAACTCCTTGACCCCTATGTGGAAATCTATTCTGCAGATCCATATACCAGCCTCCCACACCTATTCAGCAAGCATTTTATAAATATTTTTCATGTATATTATTTTTTACGTGAAACATTCACTTGTATGATAAATATACTCACATATACACTCAACCAGCTTTATATATGTATATACACACAAGCACGTATATTCGTATAAACATATATATATATCAAATATATAATGATATTATTTATGTTCATGATCATATACCAGCTTATGAGCATTTTCAAATCTGTCATGGCAGAGTTGCCACTTCAAGCTAGATATTTTCTTTTTCCTTTGTGCCCCTCCCCTCCCCTCCCCCCCAAAAAAAAAACCATCTGTTATTTCATTTGTCCAATCTCATAAACCTTCTATCACAATATTAGGAAAAAATGTGACAAATCATGATGGGGAAAGGTTAATGGAGAATGGCCTACCTAGTACTTACTGCAGAATTAATTTCACCATGTTATGGAGAATGGCCTACCTAGTACTTACTGCAGAATTAATTTCACCATGTTATCATAAAAATCAGGAATCAGTTCAGGAAAGAGAGAGACAACCTTCCCCTGTGCACACTGTTCATATCTGCTGCTGTTCCTCCCCTTTTCAGTCATCATCAAATGCTGTGACATATGCTCTAATGTCATTCCTATCTGGCCTCTGAGGCTGGCCAAAGTTTATCTCAGGGCACTTCCTTTGACTTTTACATACATGAAGACGTACGTGCATAGTGCATACATAGTGGATATATACTATTGTCTACACTGTCATGTACGTGTGTACATGATGGAGTTCTAGATGTTAACATAATTTGAATTAATTAGACTGTCAACAAAAGTAAAGTAGCTAGTTTAAATTATTTAAAGATAGTAATCATCTGTCACTTGACAGTTGACAAATTATTCAGGAATTTGAATTAATAATTATATTTATTGAGTATTTATTAAAAATAGAAATACATTCCACTGGCTATAACTCCCATAGTATAGAATGAATGAAATATTAATACAAACTACATTCTGGAAACTTCTATAAATGGTACATATCCTGTAACTAGCTATAAAACTATTCTATACTGGACAGTTATTAAATTTTCTCAACACAAAACGTATCAATTTTTTTAGATTTTTTATACTTGGAATAATGAGACCTACTGCTTTCTATTTGTACAATAGCAACAAATCATTTCACAGTGCACATCTATAGACAGTATTTTACAGCTATTGTTGGCTTGCCAATTACTGTAATGGTAAAAGTTCAGACAAAGCTTTCAAGAATATAACAAAATATATGTACTGTACCTTGAATACACCCGTATTATTACGTTAATAACTAGGTTAAAAATTTAATCTATAAAAATTTCTTATAATAAAATATTTTATATGTTCCTTGAATCTACCAGTATTATTATGTTAATAACGAGGTTAAAGCTAAAATCTATACAAATTTCTTATTTGTAAACATTAAAAAAATAGGCTTTATTCATAATTATAGAACTTATAGACTACTCAATTGAAATTTGCAAATAAAAAAAATAGTAGTTTGTACTTTATATAAGTAGGGTAAACAGATATCATCTTAATGTGATGAAATGGTTGGTTAGATTAGCCTATGAGAAATATAGGTTAGAGTCCTAGACTACCCTATGAATAGAGGCAGCCTATAGTCTAGGAAAAACAAATTCGACTACAATTTATGGTAAAAAGAAAGGTAAATGTGGATTATAAGGTTAATTGGGATTACCTTTTTTTTTTCTTTTTTTAAATAAAAAGATGAAATAAAATAAATAAAAATAAAACAATAGAAATAATTAGAAAAATAAAAACAATAAAAATAAAAGAATAATTTTTTCATTAGTTTTATTTTTTTATTTTTATCTATTTATTATTTTTTTAAAGAACCCGATAAACAACATGTACCAAAAGAAATAGGTTTTATCTGTATATATATATATATATATATATATACTGTATATACACTCTTCATCAAAATTTTAAAAATAATACAAACTGCTAATGATTCGCTAGGTTAGCCTATCTCATAATCAGCATTTATCATACAACAGGTAGGACCTTACAATTGGCCTAGGCTACATCACTGGGAAAAGTAGGAAACTTTAGCAAAGTAATCTAAATTGTTCTTGCATCCAATGCTTAATGTTTATCAATTCCTACAAAAAGAAACATAGCCAAATCATGCAAACTGTATATCTTGTAGGTAATATTTTAGGTCCGGTAGTCACTCAATAGGCTACTACCAATAGTAGGGTTTTACAGGCTATTCCGTATACCAGTATATCAATATTTGTCTTTACACAATGTACAAGATTTGGCCTAAATATTTTCTTTTTACTATTATTAAGAGATTAAAAGAGGAAGGGAAGTTGATTCAAGTAGAGAAGAAAAGGTAAAAGGCAAAGATGAAAAGATGATAATGGAAGAGGAAGCGATAAGGGGAAGATGGGCAGAATATTTTAGGGAACTGTTGAATGTAGAGGAGGATAGGGAGGGAATGGTGATAGCAGTGGGAGGCGCAAAGAAAATGACAGTGATGGGTGAGGAAAATGAGGGAAAAATAAGAAAAGATGAGGTGGAAGTAGCGATTAAAATGATGAGAGCAGGTAAGGCACCTGGGTTAGATGGGTGTCATGCGGAGTGTCTGAAGAAGGGAGGTAAAGTAATAGTAGACTGATTAGTGAGGTTGTTTAATGTGTGTCTAAGGGAGGGTAGAGTACCAGAGGACTGGAGGAGTGCATGTATAGTTCCGCTTTTCAAAGGAAAAGGGAACAAGTGTGAATGTAGTAGTTTCAGAGGGATCAGTTTGTTGAGTGTAGTTGGGAAGGCGTATGGGAGGGTTATAACTGAGAGAATTAGGAGAGGACCAGAGGAAGTAATTGGTGAGGATCAGTGTGGGTTTAGGAGAGGTAGGGGCTGTGTGGATCAGATTTTTGTGATAAGACAGATTTGTGAGAAAGCTTTAGGAAAGGGTAAGGATGTCTTTTGGGCCTTTATGGATTTGTAAAAGGCTTATGATAGGGTAGACAGGTATTGGGGGAAAGCTGTTAAGAGCAGTCAAGAGTTTTTATGAGAGTAGTAGAGCCTGTGTTAGAATCAGAAATGGAGAGAGTGAATGGTTTGAGGTAAAGGAGGGACTACGTCAGGGATGTGTCATGTCGCTATGGCTGTTCAATGTGTATATGGATGGGGTGGTACGGGAGGTAAATGCAAGAGAAATGGGCAGGGGACTGGAGTTGGTTGCGGAAAATGGAGAAAAGTGTGAGGTAAGTCAGTTGTTGTTTGCTGATGACACTGCACTTGTGGCAGGGTCAGAGGAGGCATTGGGAGAGTTAGTGACTGAGTTTGGGAGAGAGTGTGATAGGAGAAAGTTGAAGGTGAATGTGGGTAAAAGTAAAATGATGAGGTGTACAAGAGGAGAGGATGGTGGAGAGTTGGAAGTAAGTCTTAAAGGGGAGAGGCTGGAGGAAGTGGATAGTTTTAGGTACTTGGGGTCATATGTGGCTGCAAAGGGAGGAGTAGAGGTAGAGGTAAGCTGTAGATTGAGAGAAGCAAACAAATGCCTTGGGGGATTTAAAAAAGTAATGAGAAATAGACATTTGGAAAATTAATGCAAAGAGGAGATTGTATGAAGGGGTGATTGTGCTGACAGTGCTGTGTGGGGCAGAGACATGGAATTTGAGAGAGGCAGAGAGGAAGAGTTTAAATGTGTTTGAGATGAAATGTCTGAGAAGTATGGTGAGGGTTACAAGGCTTGATAGAGTGAGAAACGAGGAAGTGAGAAGGAGAGCTGGGGTGGAAAAAGAGTTGGCTGAGAGGGCTGATGAAAGACTATTAGGATGGTTTGGACACATGGAAAGAATGGATGGAGGAAGACTGGTGAAAGGGGTATGGAAGGCAGAGATGGAGGGAGTGAATTTGAGAGGACGACCGAGGATGAGATGGATGGATGGGGTGACAGGGGCGTTGAGCAAGAGGGGAATATCTGTGGAGCAGGGAAGGGAGGTGGCAGAAGATAAGGATGAGTGGAGAAGGGCTGTGTATAGATGATACTGTGATAAAAAGAAAGGGAAGGAATGGGAGGATGGGGGGGTTTGGGGAGTGGGAAAGTGTGAATGATACTGTGACGCAGCCTGAAGGGACTTCTCCCAGTTCTCCGTTTTCTATGTGAGGGGACGGAGAGAGGGGGGTCGCCAATTAAGTGAAGCGGCCTTGCTGTGGATGTGCTGTGTCCTGCATTGCTTCTGACCCAGGGTGGTGGGTGGGATGCAGGGATGACCCGTCGTCCACGAGGAGCTAAGATGTGAAGGTGGAAGGGATGATGGATGGGAGTGGGTTTATGCCTTTTGACTTGGCTACCTCCCTGATAAGGGGGAAAAAGCCTTTTGTATATAGATAGATAGAATTATGGTTATGGGTTAAAGCATAAATATCTGGTACACTTAGGCAATTGCAATTGTCTTTATAGCATAATCAGTTTTGAATTAGATTAAAATGGTTCGTGATTTTCTTTACTCTGATTTCTATTTTTCATTGCTTCACTTGTAGGCCTATTGTATTCACTAGTAACCATGATCAGTAGCCTGTTTCTATTTCGTATATTTCAAACCACTAAATTTCTTTGATAAATGTATGATTTTCATAATCTGAAGTAGCTTTATCATAATCTAGCATATTTCTATTAAAGGAAAATGTGATAAAACTACCGAAAATGAAGGAAAAGAAAATTCACTGGGAGACACTGCTTCAGGCAGAATCTGCAGCTATTTGTTTACATTAGTTAGTACTAGCAGCACACAATGCCGTCACATGGTGGCAGCACGAATTGATGTTTATTTATGTTGAAGTAAAAGCATTGCAGTATAGTACAAAATATTATATATATATATATACACACATATATATATATATATACACATATATATATACATATATATATATACAGTATATATATAGTTTCACTCTCCTTACAGGAAACAACTATAAATACATGACCACAAACACTTTTACCCAAACTGACAACGATAGCTTGTCAGTATTGTGCATTTTTTTTTTTTTTTTTTTTTTATTATTGATGGATTGTTTTTTGTTTCCATCTGGAGAGACCGCTTAGTGTACATATACACTGCACACACTCACTATTGCCTCCAAAAATAAAAGCAAAACCATACAGAAACTGCTAAATTGTACAACTGGTAAAACCAAATAGGGAAGCCATGTTAAAAAAATAATTCTATTGGACTTAAGGAGTCGGAGTCGGATAAAAAATTCCGACTCCGACTCCTAGTACTCTTAGAAATCCGACTCCGACTCCTAGTACTCTTAGAAATCCGACTCCGACTCCAGCTAAAACCTCCGACTCCCTCCAGCTCCAACTCCGACTCCGCAGCCCTGGTAATCATACTAATAAGTTCTTCCTGTGCACATGTTTAATTGTACATTTAGTTAGTTTTTGTGTATTACCATTCCTTACACTATAATTTTGATCATGAAACAGTTGAAGACAGTTATCTTCTAAAAGTAGATATGAGAGGACAAAAACATGGGAATCTACGCAAATACCAAAATATAACGCAAGTTCCGTGATACCCTAGTTATGAGAATGAAAGTCAAAAACCAATCACACATGAAATTTTTAAATCCACTGTATATCTTTACTTGGTTGTAGTATCCAGAAATGGAGCCCTGCTCATGGGGTCTAGTCTCTTTAACCTCATTTATCTAGCTTTGCATTAAATTTGTTGATGAGGTTGGCCTAGATTATATTTCCATTCAACTTGTTCCATAACTCAACACATCTATATGGAAAGTTAAATTTCCTACATTTAATAAGTTTGTTTTTCATTGTTTTACTATGGCCTGTTACTGATCTTTTATCTATACCAGCAAATCCTCTTTGTTCACTTATCACCCTTCTTTGATCTAAATATAGTATCATTATCATATTGCCTCTCTCTTCACCCTTAATGTGGGAAGTCTCATTTTTCTCAATCCTCCCTTATAGGTCTTCTTGTTTAGACTTTGCATCATCTTGGATGCTACCCTTGTTATTCTATTTTTCTTTTCATATATCTTTAGGTATGGTGACCACATCCCTGCTGCATATTCTAGTCTGAGACAAATCAGGGATTCAGTAATTTTCTTCATCATGTCCTCTTCCATATAATGAAATTCCACTCTTACATTCTGGTATTTTCTACATATGACTTTCTGTTGACTGCTCATCTCTGATTAAAATCCCCCTAAATACTTTTCCTCTTTTGCCTTTACTATTAATTAATTTACATTTTATATCTTCTTTTTGTTCTACTTCCATGATTTTACATTTCTTTGTATTGAAATTCATTATCCACTCTTTGCTCTATTCATAAACCTTACCTAGGTCTTCCCGTAGCAAGGGAAGCAAGTAAATGTCTTGGAGGAATGAAAAGTGTCAGGAGAAATAGATATCTAGCAGTGAATGCAAAGAGAAGATTGTGTGAAGGGGTGATTGTGCCTACCACACTACATAAGGCAGACTTTGAAATTAAGGGAGGCAGAAAAGAGAAGTTTATGCTTGCTTGAGATGAAGTGTTTAAGAAGTATGGTGAGGGTCATAAGAATGGATAGTGAGAAATGAACAGGTGAGGTAGATAGCAGAATCGAAGAGTGAACTGGCAAATAAGTTGATCAAAGAGTACTGGGATGGTTTTGGTGTATAGAAAGGTGTGATGACTTGAAAAAAAAAAAGTGGAAGGGAGAGGTGGATAGTGTGACATTGAGATAAGACTGAGAATGGGATGGATGGATAGATTGAAGGGAGCCCTGAGTAAAAAGGGAATGTTTGTTGAGCAGGGAAGCAAGAGAGCAAGAGATAGGTGAGTGTGTAACGCTGGTGTTTTTAATACTCTCATTTAATTTTGAAATCTTTAAGTTACTCTCTTTATGTACTTTATCTAATATATTATGAAACTATGGTAATGTGAACACATAATTTAGGCATAAAGAATTAATCTCCAATTTATCTAATACATTATGAAATTATGGTAGTGTGAACATATAATTTAGGCACATAGAATTAATCACCTAGTCTCTTCAGATAAAGTGAATGGGTTACCTACACCAGTATCTGCCAGTCATAACACAAAGAACATTAAATCATATACATAAAACCCATGCATTGTATCACGATAGTCCTAAGTATGGGTGACTCTAGGCCTCAATCCCTTTTCTCTATCTATAAGTTTTGACCCAGCTGGCAGTGAGTATTTTTGGCCACACTGCACTTGTTCCTATCTCTATCACTTTAAATGTTATGAAATGTTTGTAAGGGGGTTGGACTTCTGGGTTTAGTTTTCTATCCTGTCAATCATAACACCCAAGATGTACTCCCCATATTATCACAGTATATAGTAATACTATGATAACAATCCCTAAAACTACTCTAACTATAGTATTCCACATATATGTTGTATACAGTATACACAGAGAAAGAGGAAAAAAAAAAAAAAAAAAAAAATGACCACTGATCTGTCAAATGTAACACCCAAGATGTAATGCCTTCCTCACACCAAGCTTAGAGCTCTGTACCTTGACCAATATCTGATTTCTTACTCTGGCAGTGACTTAATATTCCTAACCCTTTTAGCATTTATATACCTAAGCTGATTTAATTTAGTTGGGGCACTTGTAGTGAGATATATCCTTCCACTGTTATGGAAACTTCTTACTCCTGAATGCAGAATTTTTGTAAAAAGCTTCAGTTGTGGGCCCATCTTCTTGATTCCAGATGAGTGTCCCACCCCTGCTGGGCACAGTTTTTAAGTGAAAACACGAAGTATGTGATAGGGGTGGAGAGGAGGGTCTGGTCCTTGTTGCTAAGGGTGCAAGTCACATAGACAGCTAGGAAGGAAGGGGGGGTTACACCTCAATATTTATGTCAAGTTGAGATTAAGAATTAATCTCCACTTTATCTAATACACTATGAAACTATAATAGCGTCAAGACATAATATAGACACATAGATACAAAGACGGGTCACCACGAGCATAGCTCCCTTCCCATATAATACAACTAGGTAACTAGGTAAATACCAGTCTCTTCAGATAAGGCAAGTGGGTTACCTATGCCAGTGTCTGCTGGCCATAACAAAAAAAAAAAAAAATCACATACACATAAATGAAGAACCCTCAAAATTGGACTTAATACTTACGACAGAACCTGAGATAATTGAAAAAAAAATATTATAAAACTCCGATAGGAAAAAGTGACCACGTACTAATTGAAATGGAATTGAAAGAACAAATGGACCAAAGCAAAAATGATAAACATAGAATAGGAAGACCTATGTATAACAAAACAAACTTTGAGAAACTTAAAACATTCTTTTGCAATGCAAACTGGGAAAAAATCCAAAACGAAGATACAGGGATAGAAGAAAAATGGAATATATTAAAAGAAATTTATAATGAAGGAGTGAACAAATATGTACCACAACAAAAAATGGAAAAGGCATACATAAAGAGCTGGTACAACAAAAGATGTAGTAAAGCTAAGAAAAAAAGAGACAAAGCTTGGAAAAAGTGGAAAAGAGATAAGAAACAAAGCAAATGGCAAACGTACATCAAACTAAGAAACGAATATGTAAAAATACGCAGAGATGAAAAGAGGAATTATGAAAAAAAGGATAATAGACAAATATAAGGAAGAACCCTAACTATTTTACAAATATGTAAACGGAAAACTGAAAAACAAACAAGAAATAGAAAAACTGCACCAAGATAAAAAGGAATATACAGAAGAACTGGAAATGGCTGAAATTATGAACAACCACTTCAGATCAGTATTCACAATAGAAAACTCGCCTAACAGTGTAGATAGAGAGAATTATCCCCAGCAATGAAAGAAATAAACGTAACACAAAAAGAAATCAGTGATCAAATTAAAACCCTTGATGTCAGAAAATCACATGGCCCAGACGGGATTGCAAACTGGATACTGAAGGAATGTATGGAAGAATTAACTGACAAAATGTATAATATAATTAAATCCTCACTTAAAGAAGGAAAAGTACGATTGGACTGGAAAAAGGCAAACATTGTACCAATTTATAAGGGAGGTGATAAAGAAGATCCATCCAACTACAGACCGGTCTCACTAACAAGCACAATAGCAAAAATTTGTGAAAGAGTTGTCAAAAACAGATGGGTTAAATACCTGGAAGAAAAATCTATACTGAACCCAAATCAATTTGGATTCAGACAAGGGAGATCATGTACAACAAATCTGATCTGCTTTACTCAAGATTAGTAGACATAATACAAGAAAGAGATGGATGGGCGGACTGTGCTTTTCTGGACCTGCAAAAGGCATTCGATAAGGTACCTCTTAAGAAATTAATAAGATAGACTGGAAAAAGTACAACGGCGAGCCACAAAACTGATTCCAAATATCAAAAATAAATCATACGAAAATCGACTTAAGCACATGAATCTGTTTTCCCTAAAAAAGCGTAGACTCAGAGGTGACTTGATACAGGTCTTTAAGATTTTAAAGGGAATTGACAACATCAAAAGTGACCAAATTTTCACATTGAATGAGAATCAGACAAGAAACAATGGTCTCAAACTGTCCGGAAATAGATTCAATTTGGAAGTAGGTAGAAACAACTTTGCCAACCGTGTAGTTAATGAATGGAATAAACTTCCTGCACAGGTAGTGCAATGTAGTTCAGTTTGAAGCTTTAAGAATCATTTAGATAAATACCTAAGTAAGATGCTGTAATTATTATAATTTATGTTATATTATTTGCTTTTGTTTTGTTATAATTTGTCTGTCTGATTTTCATTTATTATTAGTTATATGTCAATTTATTATCATTTACTATTTACCTGTTTGTTTGTTATTCAACTATACCAATGCATTTATTTATGTATTTTAATTGTTATTTACATTGTTATAGTTTTAATTTATTATTAATATGATTTTTTTTTTTTTTTTTTTTTTTTTTTTTTTTTTTTTTTTTTTTTTTTTTTTTTTTTTTTTTTTTTTTTTTTTTTTTTTTTTTTGCATCCGACCTAGATATGGATCAAAAGGTCTCCTGTCGGCATGCTTTGCCTTTGTAATCCTTTGTAGAATCAAAGGGTGAAATCAGAGGAAAATTATTGGAATGGATGGAAGACTTCCTGATTGGGAGGAAAATGAGAGTTGTAATTAGAGAAAAATTCTCCAACTGGGAAGAAGTAGAAAGCGGTGCCCCGCAAGGATCGGTACTGGTCCCGATCATGTTCGCCGTATACATTAATGACATGAATGAAGGCGTGGAGTGCTATATGAATTTTTTTTGCAGATGATGCAAAATTACTTAAAAAGGTAAAAACGGAAGAGGACTGCAACTCATTGCAACAAGATCTGGACATGATATGGAATTGGACTCAAAAGTGGGAAGTGAAATTTAATATAAAGAAATGCAGTATAATGGAATTTGGAAAGAGTAAAAACAGAATATCAAAAGAATACAGAATTGGAGAAGAAAAAATAAAAAAAGCAAACTCTGAAAAAGATCTTGGAGTGATGATTGGAAAGGACATAAAACCTGATAAGCATATAAATAAAATATTTGGAGAAACCTACAACTTATTGAGGTCAATCAAAGTGGCATTTACTTATATGGATGAAGAAATGATAAAGAAAATACTAACTACACTAATAAGACCAAAACTTGAGTACGCAGCATCACTTTGGACACCCAGCACCAAAAAGAATATTAAGAAACTAGAAAGATTACAATGAGCGACAACCAAACTAGCACCGACTCTCACTGAACTGACATATGAGCAAAGACTATCCAAACTGAACCTACCAACACTGGAACAAAGAAGAGAAAAAGGAGATTTGCTGACTATCTACAGAATAATGAAAGGAATGGAAGTTTTAGACAGGAACGACCTGTTAGTGTGGGACAACGGTAAAACGAGAGGACACGGAAAAAACTGAAAAAAGATAGCTATAGAAAAAACTTGAAAAGGAACAGTTTCCCACACAGAGCGATTAATACATGGAACAAATTAGACAACAAAACAATATGTGCAAACACTATACAAGATTTTAAGACAAAACTTGATGCGGAGAGATACAAAGACGGGTCACCACGAGCATAGCTCCCCTCCCGTATATTACAACTAGGTAAATAACCCACGCATTGTGTCACAATAGTCCTAAGTACGGATGAGCAATACTCCTGAGTACGGATGGGTGACTCTAGGCCTCAATCCCTTTTTCCTATCTCAGTTTTGACCCAGCTGGCAGTGAGCATTGTTGGCCACACTGCACTTGTTCCTATCTCAATCACTTTAAATGTCCTGAAATATTTATGTGGGGGTTGGATGTATGGGTTCAGTGAGAAAGACCATAATTGCCAGACCAAGATGATAAATGGCTGGTACAAAGGTAATGACAATAACCGTAACAAGGAGAAAATTAACATCTACTACAATTCCACGTTTACAACAGCTTAAAAAGCAGAACGCATAATGAAACAAATTATCAAGAAAAACATCAAACCAGTCAACCCATACCATACAACACATAATGGAAGACTGCATTATACACAATCATGCACGCAAACAACACAACATATACTCTATAAAGGATTTGTGGGAAAACCCAGTTTTGGCTGTGGCATTCCTTGGGGAGACGGGACAGCTCGGACAGACAGTCTAGGGAACGACAACAACAACAACAACCCAGAGAAAATTCTTAACTTAGTGATTTATTATAAGATCAAAAGAAAAACAAGACACCTCCTACTTAAGTATAGCCCACACCAAGAGAGAAAGGAACTTCAGAAGTCACATGTCATTTATAAGTTCAAATGTACCCAAGGGAACTGTGAAGCCCTCCCCTCCACCTATAGTGGCACAGCCCTAACAAGAAACATGCTAGAAGAAAATGCAGAGATTTTGGATATATGTGCAGACAATAAATGCCTCCCAATCTTAGGGGCATTATATATCAAAGAGTTGAGACCAAATTCAAACATACAAGCAGCGGACCTTAAGGCACTCCCAGCCATTTGAATAACCACCACAAACCAAAGTATAAGACAAAACATCATAAGCCCAAATATGGGACAAAACACTACAATACAGTTACAGAAGAGATTTGAAAAAGAATAGCTTCCCACACAGAGTGATTGATGTCTGAAACAAACTAAACGGGGAAACAGTGAGTGCCAAAACCATACAAGATTTTAAGAACAAACTGGATGCAGAGAGATACATATATATATATATATATATATATATATATATATATATATATATACATATATATATATATACACACAACACACACAAGGCAAGAAAATTGGGGAAGTAAAAATAAGAAAACTTAAAAGGTGAAACAAAAATGAAATATCATACAAATGAATACAAAGGAAAGTTAATCCATTCAAGATAAGAATATGAGTATGTAGCAGTAGTATGGTAATAATTGTTACCTTCAGCTTCACTGACAAGAAATAGTCATACAGGCCTGCAAAATCTCAATAATCTCCCATAGATTTCTCGGAGAGAAGAAAATCTGTACTGTTGCCTGTGCTATATTACTATAGGATTGTTCCTATTTTACTAGCTGAAAGCTGTGGAACAGCAGTCACCGATTATCCACTCTCCTTGTGTAAAAAGGTAGAGGAAGTCCAGCTAAAAATAACAGAAATCTTGGGCCCAGTCCAGAGAATAAGTACCAGCCCCTTTGAACTGCACCTTCAACTAGAGGTGAAAAAGTTTATGGGCTTTGAAAATGGGCAGCAGGGAGACAATTCTCTCTGCCATCCATCTTGCATGATCACCATTAGCAGGTACCCATGTGGTAGTCTTCACACAAAGTGAAACCTATAAGATCAAGTGAATACAAAGATTAGCAATAAAAAAATTCCCAACCTTGTAGATAAATTATAATGGGAGAGGCTGGAACCCCTGAACCTGATATCATTAATGGGGAGAAGAGAAAGAAGTGACAGTTATGGTATTCAGGTCATTGAAGAGAAAAGACAAAACTGACAGAGACCTCTTGTTTCAGGCCTGGAAGCATTGTGAAAAAGACCACATCTGAAGGATACCAAGAAACAGTTTTCCACATAGATGAATCACCCCCTGGCATAATCTAATACTGTACATGGTAGCCATGCTAAATTGGGGGAAAAAATAAAATAAAATAAAATGTACTGTTCAAAACAAGAATGTACAATCAAAAGCAGTTAAACCTATACAAGGGTAAGGTTATCCTGAGTATTCACGTTGTTCATGGACCAGAAATTTATGGGATGCAGTAAGACATCCTGTAAAATGTATGTAATTGGGAGTTGCTGATAAGTCTATCAAAAGAAACACCACATGAAGACAAATCCTTTATTACAATATTTCGCTTGTTAGAGTTTTATCAAGTACATAATCATGGTACACAAATTGTAAATAAATTAAAAAATCTTATCACTGGAGCCTAGGAAAGGTTAAGGAGGATAGGACACGTCCTGAAAACTCAGATCTAAGGACACCAGTATAATGTCTGCCATAATGTCACCACCAATACTTGTGGGAAAAATTCCTAAATGAAGAAATAGGGATGGAAGAGAAATGAAATATACTAGAGGAAATTTACAATGAGGGAGTAAATAAATACAACAAAAAATGGAAAGAACATATATAAAAAGTTGGTACAACAAAAGGTGTAGTGAGGCTAAGGATAAAAAGAGACAAAGCTTGGAAGAAATGGAAAAGAGACAAGAAAACAAGCAAATGGCAAATGTACATCAAACTAAGAAATGAGTATATAAAAATACGCAGAGATGAAAAGAGAAACTATGGAAAAAAAAAAAAGAAAAAAAAAATGCAAGGAAGAACCCAAACTATTTTACAGGTATGTAAATGGCAAACTGAAGAACAAGAAATAGAAAAGTTGCACTAAGGTATACATGAACATAAAGAAGAACTGGAAATGGCTGAAATTATGAACAACCATTTCGAATCAGTATTCACAATAGAAAACTCACCTGTGAGGAAATAGAGAGAGATCCCCCTCAATGAAAGAAATAATTGTAACACAAAAGGAAAGCAGCAACCAAATCAAAACCCTTGACGTCAGAAAAGCACATGGTCCAGATGGAATTGCAAATTGGATACTGAAAGAATGCATGAAAGAATTAACAGACAAAATATACAATATAATTAAATTCTCACTTCAAGAAGGAAAAGTGCCACAGGACTGGAAGAAGGAAACATTGTACCAATTTATAAGGGAGGAAACAAGGAAGACCCATCAAATTACAGACTGGTCTCCCTGACAAGCACAGTAGCAAAAATTTGTGAAAAGGTCGTCAAAAATTGATGGGTTAAACATTTGGAAGAAAAAACTATACTGAGTCCAAATCAATTTGGATTCAGACAAGGAAGATCATGTACAACAAACCTGATCTGCTTCTACTCAAGATTAATAGACATAATACATGAGAGAGATGGTTGGGCAGACTGTGCCTTTCTGGACCTACAAAAGGCATTTGATAAGGTACCACACAATAAACTAATAAGATAGAATCAATAGGTGGCATCAGAGAAAAATTATTGGAATGGATGAAAGACTTCCTGACTGGGAGGAAAATGAGAGTAGTAATTAGAGACAAATTCTCAAATAGGGAAGAAATGAAAAGTGGTGTCCCACAGAGATCAGTACTGGCCCCGATCATGTTTGCTATATACATAAATGACATGGACGAAAGAGTAGAGTGTTATATGAATTTCTTTGCAGACGATGCAGAAATATTAAAGTAAAAATGGAGGAGGATTGCAACTCATTACAACAAGACTTGGACAAGATCTGGAAATGGACTCAAAAATGGGGAGTGAAATTCAATATCAAGAAATGTAGTATAATGGAATTTGGAAAAAGTAAAAACAGAATATCGAGAGATTATAAAATTGGTGAAGAAGAGGTAAAAAAAGTAAACTCAGAAAAAGACCTTGGAGTGATGATCAGCAAAGACATGACACCGGATAAGCATATTAATAAAATAGTCGGAGAAACCTATAATTTATTGAGGTCAATAAAAGTGGCATTTGCCTATTTGGATGAGGAAATTATAAAAAAAATCTAACTACACTAATAAGACCAAAACTCGAGTACGCAGCAACACTATGGACACCCAGTACCAAAAAGAATATAAAGAAGTTAGAAAGAATACAAAGAGCAACAACAAAACTGGTACCAACTCTTTCCAAAATGACATATGAACAAAGACTGTCCAAATTAGAATTACCAACTCTGGAACAAAGAAGGGAAAGAGGAGACTTACTATCTATAGAATTATGAAGGGAATGGAAATCTTAGATAAGAATGACTTATTGAAATGGGACAATGGAAAAACAAGAGGACACGAAAAGAAACTAAAAAAAGATAATTACAGAAGAGATCTGAAAAAAAAGCTTCCCACACAGAGTGATAGATACTTGGAACAAATTGGACAAAGAAACAGTGTGTGCAAACACTATTCAAGATTTTATGAAAAAAATTGATGCTGAGAGATACAGACGGGTCACCACAAGCATAGCTCCCTTCTCGTATAATACAATTAGGTAAATATACAAGATCAGTAGCAAACATCTGATGAACTGGAAAAAGGCAGATCTACTAGTACATGATCCTAATAAAATATGAAGAAAATTCTTGGAAGTAGCCATCACCCAAGAACCCAACCACGACTGAACAAAAGAGAGGCAATGTTTAATTTTTCACCCCACCTGATTACTTTGCTTCCAATTATTGAAAACTTAGATCCAAGGACACCAGTATAACAATATTAATATTAATTTTTTTGGCATTGAATCAATATACATGAAGTGCAGATAATGAAAAGAACACAGTTCAAAATAACAATTACAAATGATGTCTGCCATAATATTATCACCAACACCTGTGTTCACGCAAGACTAGTACCAAACACCTGATGGACTGGAAAAAGGCAGATCTACTGGTACATCAACCTAATGAAATATGAAGAAAATTTTTGGAAGCTGTCATCATCCAAGAATCCAACAAGACGGAACAAAAGAGAGGCAATGTTTAATATTTCACCTTACCACCTGATTACTTCCAATTACAAAATCTTAAACTATCCCTAGTTGCCTTCCACAACTTTATCCTCTCATGATTTTGCTCATCACCTTATTTCTTCCCTTCTTTCATATTTTTGTTCACATGAACAATTGCTCCCTATCCTCCTTTACCTATCGTAGGCTCCAATGACCTTCCCCTGCTTTTCCCAGATCTTCCAATAAATTTTCAGACTTGTGTACCACAGTTATGTACTTTATAAAGCTCTGACAAGCAAAATATCATACTAATAAGGGCTCCATCCTTACACGGTGTTTCTCTTGATATCCTGTCAAATTCCACTAGATATAAATTCAAGTAAAGATTTAAGTAAGTACATACCACCCCACACCCTGTGGGAAATTTTTGTTTGCTTTATAGAAATGGATGAATAACAAGTCCTTAAAATTATGGGAGCTCATGAATGTAACAAATCTAAACATATCCTGAAATCATTTTTAGCTGTAACCAATACTGCTTTACCACATACATTCCCCAAACATAATACCTCATCATAAACACACATAACCATATATCTATCAAACCAATCTATGTATACACATGCAATATATTCATGTTTATTACACATGATGTATATACATGGTGGTGTGGAGCTCATTCCAAGTGGCAATCAGCTACAGCCAACACATTTACTTTATGTACTCATACAGACATGGAAAATGGAAGTCACTAGTATCCAACAACCATTCTTGACAAAACCAATTCTACAATTGTTAATAAATCAATGCCTACATGCCACAGCACATTCTAAAACTTTTAACACACACACACACATGCAATCTAAATAAACATACCATATATGAAAGATGTGAAAAAATTTACTTTCAATAGATGAATAAACTCCTTGAATAGCCTAGGAATTGATATCACACAAACTAGTCACACACAAATTTAAAATGAGGTATGATAATTGGAGAATGGTGATATGTGAGTAATTTCAACTTTCCATACAGATGTCTACTCCTGGAATCATACATGAATTTAGAAATTAGTTACAACACACACACACAAGTATACATGAATCAGAAACTAGGTATGATATTGGAGATTAAGACAAAAGACCCCATGAGTGTTGCTCCTTTCCTGTATACTACAATTAAATAACTACAATTTGGTAAATACACATGCTTTGAAATAAAGTATAATGATTCAAGAGTAAGAGACAGGACCCCAGAGGCATTGCTCCTTTCCTGTATACTAGTTAGGTAGACATACACACACACACACAATTAGCTAAATACAATTACTTTTCATATATGCATGCTTCTACATACCAGATGTATATATACAAACGTACTTATGCAGATGAATGGGCAGTTTATACTCATCTTTAATTAGAGGTTTTCAGTAATATTTGCTTTGATATTACACTTTTAATATAAAGTGCATACTCCAATCATAATGTGGTGGTTAATAGTATTTGTACTCAATCAATAAACCCATAAATTGACTTAATATTTGTAAAATGCAAACTTTGTTGAGCTGAACTTATTTTTATCAGCAAAAATGAAAGGCAGTCTACATTTCATGTGTATTAACTATTTCCATGATCCCACCTTCAATGATTAAAACATGCTCAATGTTTTTATTCATTTCAGAGGTGGGGTGCATTTTGACTTGGCCACCCTGGGTCACACGAAGAATTGTCACCCCAGAATGCCCACACAAAGAATCGTCACCCCATAAGATCCCACCAGAAGAATTGTCACCCCAGTATGCCGAATATCAACAGTGGAGTAATGATTAGGTTAGGTTAGGTTTAGGCTAGGCTAGGCTACGTTAGGTTAGGCTGGGTTAGATTAGGTTAAGCTAGGCTAGGTCAGGTTAGACTAGGTTAGGTTGAATGGGGTTTATGCTTATTGTCATCAACTTATACAATCGAAGAATCATAAACCCAGGATGACCCACATGAAGAATTGTCACCCTAGGATAGCCCACATGAAGAATTGTCACCCTGTCGAAGTCTGGGGTGATGATTCATGTGATCTGCCACCCCCTAACAAAGGGAAGAACCTTCAATACATATATATATCTATCTTGCACTCCTTTTTATCTATTTTGGCTTACATTTTTATATTGTAGTATTGAAAATGCAACCATGATTAAAAGAAGTAAAATAATGACTATTGATTTTATCAGTTTCATTTGCTACTAATCACTTTATTATAATTCATTGTAGTTTGACAAATCTCCAACTACTTCTTGTTTGGACATTACCAATACATTCTACAGCACTCTTTTATAACTGGGAATTCATCTCCACTCAGAGAAAAATAATTATAATTTTAAACTTTTACAATCCCTTCTTTCTGCTTTTCTTAAATCTTTCCTTCACCATTTTATAACCACCTCTTTGGCATGATATTGTCATTGAAGACAGAAATGCTGATCATTGACAATGAAATACAAGTACAAATGCTTGAGCAGAATTAATTTGTAAATATGTGAAATAACTAAGATATGTAGATTTCTAAGTGGATAGTAATTATCTCTATCCTTGTTATTAATTACCTAAGCTATCAATGGATTTGTTGTTGTTGTTGTTGTTGGCACAGACTAGTTTACCAGCACTTCTATCCTATCAGAGGGTGGAACTTCTATACCAAATTTCTGCAATTGGGCTTTTGGTTTGCTTTCACAACCTTGGTATTATAAACAGTTTTTCTGCAAATTCATTTACATTCTATTACTTTAATTCAATTTCATTACAGAGTTGGAAATATCAATGTTCTTTTTATAATAAACCACAACAAAAGTGTGTTTATAATTGAAAATAATATCCTTCACTTCTTCTCATTGTACATGTAAGGGCTAAGAAAAGATGGAATTGGTATGAGACACAATTTTATTGAATGCTGAGTACACTGACTTGTCTGGATTGGAAGCCAGTGTATTACAGAGCAAGCATCTGTCAACAAGGGGCACCAGAGGCCTGGTGAGCATTAGCAGCAGCAGAGGAGCAAGGACCACGGAAGGGTTAAGAGTTAGAAGAGTACACTGTTCAGAATTAAGTACAGCATCAAGGAAGAAACTAAAGAATTACATGAAATAACAACAGATACCATGACTGAAAAAACATGAAATCCACAGGGTATCCTGATGTGCCCAAGACAGCACACCTGGACAGGGAACTGAAGATGACAGCAAGGAATGAAACAAGTAAGGAATGAACATGCTTTGGTAAATGGATCCTGGTTGAATTTTTTTTCTTTTTAAATATATCAAACATAAGGAACCAAGGACTAAAGCCAAGGAACTTCTATCACACAGGAAAAGAAACCCTGCAATCAGGAAGAAATAAAAATAAAACAAAATAAAATAATAATGAATGCAAAAAGTTAGAAAGCAAAAAAAGTTGGTGGTCTTATTATGAAATACTTCCTACAGGACTGTTTTGGCAGGACTAGGAAGAGGAGAGGGAGGGTGGTGATGCAACCCTAGGGGACTATAGGCACCAGAGAGCAGACAAAGGTAGGCACAGGTGCACTTGTGGTAAATGCTGCATTTCTAGAATCCATTTTTTTCATGTTACCTTTAAAGTAAAAAAATTTCTATGTTATATCTAAAATTCACTTGATTTTCTTTCAAAAAATACCACAGTAACCTTGTGCCCATAAAAGGGAACATTTCTTCTACAAAGAATGTAAGTAATAACGGGATTAGCTTAGCTTGTTTATCCTCACTCTTGTGGACCAGGACAAGCAATATACTTAAGAAAAAGAAGGAAAAATAGTGCTGGCATAGAAAAGGGAGAAAGGAAGAGAGAGAAAATGTGGGAAAGGAAAGGGAGAGGGGAATGGAAAGGCCACAGGGAAGGGGAAGTGGAAGGGGGTGAAGAGAAGGAAGGGAAATAGGAAGGCAGATGAAATGATGGATATGGAAAGGTGGAAGAAGAGGGAAACGGAAAAAAAGGAAGACGGGGGTGGGGGGGGGGTGATGGAGGTGGGGAGGGAAAGGTAATGGAAAGATGACGGAGAAGGAGGAGGGGAAGGGGATGGGGAGAAGAGGAAGAGGATGATGGAGAAGATGGAGGAGGGAAAGGGGATGGAAAGATGATGGGGTGAAGGGGAGGAGGAGGATGGAGAGGGGGGAGGAGGGAAAGGGACTAAAAAGATGATGGGGAGAAGAGGGAAAGATGATGGGGATATGGGTTAGAGAATGATAATGAGGTGAAAGAGGGAGAAAATGCGGAGCAGGAAAGAGGGTAATGGCATGGAGAGAGAGAGAGAATAAAAAGAGTAAAAGGAGAGAGATACAGAGAGTGTGGGAGAAAGATCTTGGATCTATGTATATATGGACTTACAGCACAATTATGCAGTTGCTGCACCTATGCGCTGTTGTCCTGATTGTCTTTTTCCTTTTGGAGATCATTTAAGATTTTACAAGTTCCCACTAGATATTTTGAACTTTTGAATATTAAAGCTGCCAATACCATGAGTAACATGATTAGTAAAGAGTACCTCTTAATTACATTTCTCTTACTACTTCACATGCTGATGTGCTTTTGCACAACACAATAGATGCAGAAATGATTTACATAACCACTGATTTAAACAATACGGCTACCTTGGGTAGCAGCATTCTTACTAAAGTTAATACATAAGGATACAAGCCTTTCCAAGAGAGGGAGGATGAGCAAGCCAAGCCAGCACCAAGAGATAGCAAGGGTTTGGCACACCCATGATACAGTAGTAAAATAAAGAGCAATTTTCACAAAGTTCAGGTACAAAAAAAATTGGGTATAAAAAAAATCTTGGCACGATCTCCCAAATTGAAGCCTTCGGCTCAAGAAAGACACTTAAATTTAAGGGTAAACAGGATGAATATCACATCAAAATTGTCTTTCACTACATTCACAATTCAGCCGTCTACATCCAACCTGGCCACCACACGACATAACAAACAGGTCTTGGACTAAGTGTCTGAATCAGCTGTTTATCCTATAAAGCAATTCTGACTTTGCGGTCATGACCCTTTTGGATGGTGGTAGCCCTCATAAAGCTTACCTAGCTGAGCACTGTCGTGCAGTGGGGCGGATGAGACTCTCCTTTACATCAGATGCTTGCATAAAAATGGGACACAGAATACACATCAAACTAAATCTATTTGCACATAAAACATCCAATATCATTATAAACTAACATTATGTCAAAAGATTTGTACACATGGCTTGATAGATGCTGATATCAATGTAGCAAAAAAGGCAATCAATGTGGTAGTTACACCTTGTTCTTCATATTTTGTTAGCTCTGGTCTAAAAGGCCAGATACTATTTGAACTAGAAAACATGGGTGTAATTCCATTGTTATTGCAGGTAACACTAATGTTGTACTTAAAGAGAGTCAAAGAATGTTGTCTTTGCATATTAAGCTCCCTGAAATGGCACCAAATATATATATATATATGAAAAAAATATATATATCAGGGAAAGCAAAGTTGTTTGTGATAGACATAACATTCATGCATATGTATGCATTTACAGTATTTTTTGAAGTATCTTTACATCAATATTTTGCTTTCCACATACATGTCTGGATACACACATATGACAACTGCAATATCATTATTTTCACTAACAATGAATTAACCTTCATGTGATTTCCATCAAATTTCTATCAGCATCCATCCACCTGTCCAGAGGTCCAAATGTCATATAAAAAATTATTATATAAAAAAAAATATGTTGCATGGCGCCAAGCTTGTGGTAGTAGCACAGTAGTGTTAAGTTGACTGACTTTGTACTATGGATTGCTAGCGCGATGGAGGCTGTGGTAGACTCGGGACAAATGGCAAGTGCTTCAGTCCAGCTGCAACACTGATGAATGTGTGCACCTATTCACATCTTCCTGATTCAGTCCAAATTAACATCTCAGTATTTAATTATGTTCTACTGCTCTAAAGTGCTCACATATCACCAGGTGCTGCACCTGGAAGAAATCTCATACCACTGCCCATAATGAGACCTGTGTACATGATAATGAGAGATGTCTTTATAAATATCAACAGAAGGTAAGCATAAAAGTTAATGATACAAATCTGACAATATAGACTCTGAAAGTAAAAACCTGTACAGATGGCTCGGCAGGCAACAAGGACAGGACAGGTAGTTAATGGAGGTATTTTGGCGACAACTTCATCTAACTGGTCAGTCCACAAAAACTGTATCACAATGCTGCTCACCATCATCCTCTAACTTGAGGTTCAGTATGAGCAGCAGCTTTATAAGAAGAACAGAACCCCAACTGTGGATGGGTCTTGCCTCGGAAAAAAAAAATTAATAAATAAATAAATAAATAAAAAACAGAGCTGTGAGCTTCATGATAATGATATAGAGGCCAAAATAAAATGTCTGATAATGTAACTTATTTTGTGGAAAAACAAGAATATAAAAATAAACTGAGCCATGAACAAAAAATGGACATGTACCAGATATGGGATTTGACTCCCAGGCTATCAACTATTATCTATGTGTGCCCACCTGTCAAGCCCTTGTTTTTGTTCACCGTTCAAGCCACTTTGGTCAACCTGTAGTAATTTGCTGTGATTGAAGCGTGGAAACACAGCCACCCCTGTTACAGGAGTGGATTGTGTTTAGATTGGGCTATGTGTACTTGGGGGAGGTAAGGCCCTGGAAGGTATCATGGATTTGAGGAGAGATAAGTATATGTACTATAACTATATACTTCATTTTCTCTGTGGGACTATACTCTACAAATGGTGCTTGTAACATTGCGGATGATTAACAGCAGTAGCATCTGAGGCAATCATTAGTGAAACAACTTCAGTGTAGGTGTTATAAAGCCAGAGCACCTATTTCCTGACTACTTAGAACAAAACATTAACTATGCTTAGCAATATCAATAAAGATGAGTCTAACTACAGTTTTGGCAAGAAGCACCTAAGTCAACCTGAAACAGAAGTAGTAGCAACAATAAATGGTGGGAGGTCCTGAGTTTGAGTACTACCTGTATTACAATAAACTATTACCACTGCACATGGGCAGTGTAATACTATTAATATGTCTAATATGCAAATATTTTCTATGGGCTTAAAAAAATAATAAAAATAATAATAATGATAATAAAAAAAAAACATATATAGAGAAACTTTGGGAGCCTAAGTAAACTTCCCAAATATTTCATGTCCTGAGTATCTTGCCTTATTAAGAAGCCAAATGTGACACTGTATGAAGCAAAGATGTCCCATAGTACAAAACTTTTGTACTGGAAACACACTGCTTCATTCCTTTTTTTTCTTCTTTTTTGTATAGTGTCAAGGAGAAATATAAGTCAATGGAGAACTGCTATGCTACTAGCTCTCCCCATCTACTCCTAACTCTCCTGAAATGGGCACCAAGTCAGAGCTAGTAATCCCTATCAGTGGTTAACTAATGCCAACCAGAATTATCCCTGCTCAGCCCCTTACCTCGTATTATATAGAATTAAACAAGGCACTTTGATGTATTCACACAAACTAATATTTCATGACTGTGAATTTCATCACAAGCTGCCAAATCAGGATTATAATGTAAAATGCTATGATATTTTAAATGTGGATTAAGGAGTGTGAGAACCAGAATTCCCGTCCAAATATGTGATCTACTTTGAGCTATGACAAGACAACAGAATGGATGCAAGTTGAACAAGGTGCTGCCTCTCCTATTTTTAAAAAGTTCCATGACAACATCCAGGGCTTAGTTGGGACTACTGTATATCTGTGTGATCACCTGATAAATAACCTGATTCATTTGGTATGGACTTTGATGCACTATAATCGTTATAGTATCAATAATAAAAATAAACAAATTGAAAACTTAATCCTAGTCCAGGTTGCTTGGGTTGAGAGCCAATACATGGGGTTGCAGTGATGGTTCATCTACTAAAGCATCAGATCCATGTATACCATAATGACTTGTCTGATTATCATTTCCACTGATGGTAAGGTTCTACACCAACTAAGAAAAACCCATCTTCTTAGTGTGTGAAGGAATTCTAAAACAAGAGATACAGGTATCTCTAAATTTAAGTACATTCTGGGACCAAATGGAGCTAATTTTCTTCAATCTGAGCATATGCTATACAGCTGAATTTCTTCAAATGTGGCATACAACCATTTAAGTTACAACCCCCATATCTTGGCAAACTTATCCCAATGAATCCTGGATCACATACAACATAAAATAAAGAATTAGCTAACAAGGAGGTCAGATGTTTGCTTGGGGAGCTCTATGGCCGGTTTTAGCTGCAAAAATACAGCTAGTATGGGTAAGTATAGTGATAGGGTCAAATAAGTCAAAATAAAATATCTTGTCAATACAACCTCGGGTAAACATCCAATTTCCTCGTACCTACAACAACTATCAATTGCCAAGAATTAATTTGGCATGAGTTTTGCAACATCTTGACCATATAACATACATCTATAGGAGCCATCAAGTTCTAAAACCCAGAACACTAGGAGGAGTGGAAGCCATTTCCAGAGGCTGCTTCAAATACTGGTAACAACTGCACAAAATGATGCTTTGAAATAGCTTGGCTGATGAAAAGAAAAGAAAACATTGGTGATATCGCACAAATAACAATCCTTCATGCAAACCATCCTGACTTGAGAGAGAGATTTGTTAATGTGATATGTCAAGCTGGACTGGACAATACATACACCTCAAGCATAACTTCCACTGAACCACAAATGTTATGGTCTACACAAGACCTGTGGCCACATGGCTTTCAACAGCTTAACGTGCATAAGGAAAAAATAAGATTCAATATTGTGACACTGGTTAGATAGAGATAATCTTCCAGACAGACCTCCCTAAAGAGTAAAGCTAGTTAAATCTAAGAAAAACCAAATGCACTACATGACACTGGGAAATAGTCTAAAGAACAAAATGATAACATGAAAAATAAATATAGCTTACTTCTTACTAAAATACATCAGCTTTCTGAAGAATCTACCTATACAGATAAAAACCTTTAGAGGCCATTCATCTAAATCCTGCTTTCTTTGTATTTAAGTACCAGACACCACACATAATAAGAATCCTTAAACTTTTACAATTGAGGACATTTCAACACATGATTTACACAAATTGGCACAGAACTGTGGGTTTACTACCTTAAAGAGCATGGTTATCAATAAATTATACACCAGAAAAATAAAGGGGATCACAAAAATAGCTTGAAACCTTATCTTCACACTTATTCATTGTTAAGCTATGCTACCTGTACTCAAGAAGAGCGTCTTGTGAGATGGTCTTTCTACATTTAAGCTCTGCAATCACTCAACAAACATCAAATTGAGGTTCCAAAGTATTCTAAATCCAATATCTTTAATGAGAATAATCTCCTTAATCTAATCTAAGATTGTTCTGAAACAGAAATACCAAGCTCATAAAACATTCTCCTACATGGTATGGAAAACTTAGACCTTTGAGGGTAAAGAGCATAGCATGATCAATTGGGCATCTTGGGAAGCAAAGTTATTGGCTGAGGAAAATACTTTGAGCAATACTAGAACTACCGTTACAGTGCCCATCACATTCCATCCTATGTGGTATGTGATGGGCACCAAGTGTAACGGTTACAACCCTTTGCACGTCATCCCATCACACTCGTGGCTTATATTTAAGTCCCCTCCACTACCTTCCTTTACTCTTCTCATTGCTCGATCAGCTAAACGGAGTAGGGCATAGCGAAACAGCCAGTAAAGGGGATATGGGCAGAAAATAGGGAGTGGAATGTGCAGTAGTAGTTAAATATAGGACAAATCCTCAACATGGTTCAAGGTCTATCATTATGTCAAATTCTTGAGGTCACTAGAGAGGCAACATCCACCTTACAATACTATTCTTGCCCTTTTCCTTGAATACCTTGACTAACCATGGTTTTTGTTTAAGCCAAAACACTGTATTCAAATGTCATGGATAAGCTCTAACTATGGGCATGAAGAGGGAGGAGGAGGAGGAGGAGGAGGAGGAGGAGGAGGAGGAGCAGCATAGGGTACTGGGTGAATGAACGTGAGTTACGGGTCAGGGAGCACGGGCAATTCAACTCTTACTTTATACATTTGTCTAGAGACATTGTAACAAATTCACAAGCTCGTTATCAGGCCAGTCCATCTTCCAGAAAGCTAATTTGTCCTCTTTCTTAAGCATGAGTATTGCTTTTCAATTCACAGTAAATGACTGTTCTATGGTAAAACAAAGGATGCAGTTGTTACAGGGTTGAAACTTGCTGACCCTCAAGTGTATGACATGCAAAAAACTATTGACCACACCAAAGTGTTATCATCAAATAATTATTAGTATGATCATAACTAAATCATTATCATTATCATTGTTATCATGTTCACCAGAAGACATGATAATGAGGTATGTCAATAGGCCACTCATCTCCACTCTTGCCTCTGGGAAGCCAACATCATCACTTTCATCTCTCACATATTGGCATTTTACACTTACATATCAATAGGTTGACACAATATGAATAATTCACTGTCTTAGCCTTTGGAAGACATAGAGAGAGTAAGTGGCACAGGAGCTTTGCACTATGAGACAATGTGACAGCAGAAAATTGCATTTTACCAGTCCATAAAGAAACAGCCCACTACATGGTGGTATATACAAAACTGAGTGTCATAACTAGTGGCAGTGGGTGCTTGCCTTGGGATCATGGACTGGATGTTTTTTTGTACATTTCTTTTGTGAAGGCAACCCTGTGTGGGCAGAAACTATGCTGAGCAGATGAACTAATGCTTAGGACACCTACACACCACTACCCACAACAGATGCTGCCAAATGCCTAAAGGTGCTACAAATCACATCATCTCCTCTAGCAGGCAACAGGAAGAACCACAACATCTGATTGTTAAACGTAACCATCAAATAAACTCTTTTTGTTTTTTGGCACATTCTTTAGAGACATGGAAGCTTTTACAAAAAATTTCACAGGATTTTGGCTTTTACAAGTGATTGACTTTTTTTCTTTCTGAAAAGAAGCAAGGTTGTTGGAACACTGGAAATGGGGTTATGTTAGCATTTAAGGCTAAACTGTACACTCACCAACTGAATCAACACATTATCAATACTCACAATCATGACTTGATTCAACCCATTGTCATTACAGGCCATGTGACTTGGCCAAGTATATTAACCTACTAACTACAAACATTAATTCTGTTGTGGTAATTGAGCACTGGTGCAGCCACTCTAATGAAGAACGGCTGCTGAGGTTTGCCTGAGTAGGGATATCTGAGGGTGTTGCCAGCTTGGGGCAAGGGTAGGCAGTGCCTCTTTCCCCATAGTTGTAGCTTCTTTGGGTAAAATATCAGTAGTAATAATAATAATAAACAACAGTGATATGTTGAGGGTGTGGATACTACAACAACATGTAAGTCCCTGACAATTCCATAATAAGGGGAAGGAGAAATGTATTGAGGTTTAGTCCGAAGTGGACTTCTCCTTAGCACCCTGGTCATTCTCATCATTAACATATGACTCCACTGCATAGTGGCGGTTGTGGCGTTTGAGTGGTGCTCCATGGTGAGTAACCTGGTGGCGCCTGAGGTACCACTTATTTTTGCACTTTTTGTGGCACAGGTCACACTCCACCCCCTCGCCCTTGGTGTGAATATTGATAATGTGCTGTTTCAGATTGAATTTGTTGCTGAAGACGCGGTTACATATGGGACAGATGCCCGGTTGCCTGCTGTTCCAAAGCTTGGGAACGCATGCCCGCACCAGATACTCGGCGTCTGCAAGGGAAGAAGAAATGTCCTCTCAGTGTGGCCAACTGTGGGGCAAGCCAGCCCACTTACTTAGCTTAGTACTTAGCAATCGCTGCAGTCTAATCGATTTAGGCAATTTAAAGAGCAATCATTATCATTGTACGAATGGCTTGGATATGACGTATCAAAACTGGAATGACATAATCAAACTTATTAAGTAGCCTAAAGCAAAGTTAAATTTAATATGGGATAAATAAGTAGTGGAGAAAACAATACATACTGCAGGTAAGACGATATGAAAACTATAAAGGGATATCTTTTTCTAAAGACAAATCCGAACTAATCCGATGTATAAAATTATACTTCAGAATTAAAAGAGAATAAAGTCAATGTACTATAATTTTTCCTACAAGTTAAACGTGTGATAAAAAAGAAAGAAAAATAAAACCATCAAATGTTCACGGTATAGACTAACACGTAAAAAATGTATGCTGTAAGTTTCTTTCTTTACTTAATGTAATTATGTTGAAGTTCAATGGAGGATTGGGGCAGTGGCAGACCTATTAGAACTGAAGAATGGAAAAGAAGAGGTGAAAAAAACAATGTTCAAAAAGGATGAAAACCTGTACTGAAATGAATATGAAGAAATGTAGTATTGTCTAACAAAGCTAGCAGATAATTGAATATGGGTATGAGAAGGCAATGAAACACTAATGCTAAAATATGGAGTTTTATTCATAATAAAAATCCACACTAGCTTCAATGTTTCATTACTACCTCATATCTAACCTCTGTCACTCTTTGTGAACATGTACATATTATGTATGTATGTACACATTACAAAGAAATGGGTTTGTCGAATATCTTTAGAAAGGTGGAAGGAACAAAATGACAATGTAAGTAGGACCAATGAAAAGGTAGAACAAATGAGTGATTTATAGAAAGGTGGGGTATGTGTGGACCTTGAAGATGGTAAAGTTGGAGCTCGTGTAAAAAGTACATGTGAATTCCATGGTCTTAGAAAAGGCATATACAAATGTCTAGGAGGGAAATATTGAAACTATGTGAAAAACAATATGAGGATAGTTGGTAAGTGGTAAAAAATATGATGTCGAATGGAAAGGCATTTATTTACCTAACTGTACTTTACCTGGCTCTACCCCTTATATGGAGGATTTATTTTATTTATTTATTTACTTTTTTTTTTCTTTTCTTTTTTTCTTATGTATCTATTTTTATTTAATTACAATGTACAGGAGAAAGGCTACATTCTTGGGGTCCCATCTCTTTATCTCCCATCAGTCAAGTTTGCTTTCATATTTATATTTTTTGCACAACTACTGTGTGAAGGAATACCGAGTAGAGACAATGGTTCAAGATGGTGATGGGGCTATGAAAGATATGATATTCCTATAGTTGTTCAAATAATTGAAACAAGTTATGACAAGTGGAAATCAGGACTATGGAGGTGTGAGCAGTATTTGGGAATGGGAAGGCAAAATCATACATATTTGCAAATTATGTGGTGCTCAAGACAGTGAAAGCTACAAGAAATGAAAAGCTAGACGTGCAAAAGCAAGAATTTAGATGTCAACATAAGTAAGGTGATAAATATAGGAATCTGAGGCCCTAAAAATAACCTTCAAAGGTAAGAAGTTATAAAAGATTTTGATGCCAAGAGTAGATGTGAGAGATGTGCTGGTGAATAGAGCACAGAATACTGGATGCAAGACAAGAAGCTGGAATGCTAAAAAGGGCAAGGGGATGGAGGTGTATCAACTGAATTAAAGATTAAAATTATTGTTTGTATAGTGGAAAATATACTCTCAATAACTGTGGATTATGGTGGTAGCTTCTCGTAACAAATAAACAGCAAGAGAAATATTATGTATCAAGATTTTGTATCATGTTTGGAAGCTGATCAAAATACCAAACACATATGAAATAGCAGTAAGATGTGGAATGATGAACAGCCCTGCTATGATAGTGTGGACATAGGAAGAGAATGTATGTAAACTATAGAGGAAAATGAGCATGGAAAGAGTGGCTTACATAGAAACAAAGAAAAGATGCCTGCAAAGAGTACCGAGAAAATTTTTAAGAGATGTACACACAAACACAAGCACACACACTGATAGACTGACCAATGATGGGTACATGCAAGATGGACATAAAAGAGTCAATCATCTCCCTCCTACCCATCTTCAAATACCATCAACAACCTAATCTCCATCTGGAAGTTTAGGAGGTACAATCCCAAGAGTTACCACATTATGTCAAGATCAGACTTACAATCTTTCTCCACAAACTTGGACTTTATTTACTCCATCTTTTTATATATGGACAGGACCAATGATAGGTACCTGCTTGTTGTGGTCCTATGAGAGGGAAATCTGAGAGAATCCTCTTCTTGTGGCCCATTTTTTAAGCTGATTGATGGCCTCACCTCCAAGTGAAGGTGCTGCCTTATGGAACTAACAATCATTTTCTGTAATTCCTCCACCTTTTTATGTAAAGAGCCAACAGCTTGAGACTACTCCCCTCCAACTATTGCAAACAGTCCCACAATAACACAACACATATAATAGTACAAAGTTTCTTTGGAAATCATGGGAAGCTTTGAGGGCCACTGTAACCCATGTAGTGCTGTGGGTTTCCAGTCAGTCAAACATGAAAATATCATTACTATTATATTCGAGCTGAAAACTGGCAACTTCTGCCCTCTTCCTACTAATACAAGCCAGTGAAATAAAAACACACCCTTTGGATTGTTATTTGTGTTATATTAATGTGGGTCAGTTCTCATATCACCTTACAGTAGTAAGTGGAAGAGAGCAGTCACTGGTTATCATCTCTTTTTCTGTGAAAAGATGGAGGAAATACAGCTGAAGTTTATAAAGAGAGATATTGGACCTGGTCTAGAAACCAAATGTTTGCTCATCATGGATGGATCTCTAGAGGAGGTGAGGGTGTTGTCAAGTTTTAAATATGAACAGCAGAGAGATTATTCACTCTGACATTTATGTTGTGCAGTAGCCTGGTGGATAATGTGTAAAACTCATAAACAGAAGGTCACAAGTTCGATTCCTGGGACCCACTGCAGGCTATGTCATGTTGGTTCCCAACAACCCCTAGGGTGGTGACCCAATACTGGTCAAGAAAACCCAGTGGCTTGCCACAACTCATAGGTGTTTCTCAACTCCCAGTGTATGGGAGTGGGATGGTGAGCTTTATCCATCTAGCAAAGCCACCACATTCATCTGCCCATCACTGGTCTTGATCTCTCTCAATGTATATTATATATACAGTAAACCCTGGATATAGTGAACCTCATTGCACCAAATTTCAGCTATAACCCTAGTGAAACCTACCAACCATTCATCTAATATAACAAACAAGGTCAGTATATGTGGTGCAAAGTTCAGTATGGGTGGCAGATGCATGGACTTACTTAAATACATATGTATATACTGAACATACTATCAGCTGTACCAACTAAGCCATTGCCTCAATTTCTTTGATATATAGAGGGTTTACTTTGTATGTATATCTATATATATATATATACACACATACATACATACATACCACAAAAAAATGGAAAGAACATACATAAAAAGCTGGTACAACAAAAGGTGTAGTGAAGCTAAGGATAAAAGAGACAAAGCTTGGAAGAAATGGAAAAGAGACATGAAAACAAGCAAATGGCAAATGTACATCAAACTAGGAAATGAGTATGCAAAAATACACAGAGATGAAAAGAGAAACTATGAAAAAATAAATAAATAAATAAATAAATAAATAGAAAAATGCAAGGGAGAACCCAAACTATTTTATAGGTATGTAAATGGCAAACTGAAGAATAAACAAGAAATAGAAAAGCTGCACCAAGGTAAACATGAATATACAGAAGAACTGGAAATGGCTGAAATTATAAACAACCATTTCAAATCAGTATTCACAATAGAAAACTCACCAAAATGTGAGGAAATAGAGAGAGATCCCCCTCAATGAGAGAAATAATTGCAACACAAAAGGAAAGCAGCAACCAAATCAAAACCCTTGATGTCAGAAAATCACATGGTCCAGATGGAATTGCAAATGGGATACTGAAAGAATCCATGGAAGAATTAACAGACAAAATATACAATATAATTAAATTTTCACTTAAAGAAGGAAAAGTGCCACAGGACTGGAAGAAGGCAAACATTGTACCAATTTATAAGGGAGGAAATAAGGAAGACCCATCAAATTACAAACTCCCTGACAAGCACAGTAGCAAAAATTTGCAAAAAGGTCATCAAAAATAGATGGGTTAAACATTTGGAAGAAAAAAACTACTGAATCCAAATCAACTTGGATTCAGACAAGGAAGATCATGTACAACAAACCTCATCTGCTTCTACTCAAGATTAATAGACATAATACAAGAGAGATGGTTGGGCAAACTGTGCCTTTCTGGACCTACAAAAGGCATTTGATAAGGTACCACTCAATTAACTAATAAGGAAGATAGAATCAATAGGTGCCATCAGAGGAAAATTATTGGAATGGATGAAAGACTTCCTGACTGGGAGGAAAATGGTAGTAATTAGAAACAAATTCTCAAATTGGGAAGAAATGATAAGTGGTGTCCCACAGGGATCAGTACTGGCCCCAATCATGTTTGCTATATACATAAATGACATGGACGAAAGAGTAGAGTGTTATATGAATTTCTTTGCAGACGATGCAAAAATACTAAAGAAAATAAAAACGGAGGAGGATTGCAACGCATTACAAGACATGAAACAGCCTCAAAAGTGGGAAGTGAAATTCAATATCAAGAAATGTAGTATAATGGAATTTGGAAAATGTAAAAACAGAATATCGAGAGATTATAAAATTGGTGAAAAAGAGGTTAAAAAAGTAAACTCAGAAAAAGACTTTGGAGTGATGATCAGCAAAAACATGACACCAGATAAGCACATTAATAAAATAGTCGGTGAAACTTATAACTTATTGAGGTCAATAAAAATGGCATTTGCCTATTTGGATGAGGAAATTATAAAAAAAGTTTAACTACACTAATAAGACCAAAACTCAAGTACACAGTAACACTATGGAAACCCAGTACCAAAAAGAATATAAAGAATACAAAGAGCAACAACAAAACTGGCACCAACTCTTTCCAAAATGACATATGAACAAAGACTGTCCAAATTAGAATTACCAACTCTGGAACAAAGAAGGGAGAGAGGAGACTTACTATTTATATAATTATGAAGGGAATGGAAATCTTAGATAAGAATGACTTATTGAAATGGGACAATGGAAAAACAAGAGGACACGAAAAAAAAAAAAAAGATAATTACAGAAGAGATCTGGAGAAGAAGAAGAAAAAAAAAAAAAACTTCCCACATAGTGTGATAGACACAAAGAAACAGTGTGTGCAAACACTATTCAAGATTTTAAGAAAAAACTTGATGCTGAGAGATGCAAAGACGGGTCACCACGAGCATAGCTCCCTTCCCATATAATACAACTAGGTAAATACACCAAAGGCTTTTTCCCCCTTTACAAGGGAGGTAGCCAAAACACAAAGGCATGAAAATCACTCTCACTCGTTCCATTCCTAACATACTCCACTCCCATCCTCCCCCCTTCCTTCCTTCTTATCTTGGCTCCTCCTGGATGACGTGTCATCCCTGCATCTCGCCCATTGCCCTGGGTCAGAAGCAGTGTCACAAGACAGCACATCCACAGCAAGACCGTTTCATTAAATTGGCTACCCTGCTCTCTGTCCCCTTATGTAGAAATGGAGAAGACAGGGAGAAATCCCTTCGGGCTGTGTCAATTTATTTTTTACACATACTTCCTCACCCCCCCCCATCCTCCACCCACTCCTTATGCATCACAGCATCATCCATACCTAACCACTCTCCATAAAATTCTCCCCAATCTTCTGTCCTCTCCCATCCTTCCTCAACAGACATTCCCCTATTTCAGAATGCCCCCTTTACTCCATCCATCCATCTCATCCTTGGTCGACCCCTCATATTCCCTCCTTCTACCTCTGCCTTCCACACCTTTTTTACTAATCTTTCTTCACTTGTTCATTCCATGTGTCCAAACCATCACAATATTCTTTCATCAACCATATCTCCCAACTCCCATTCCACCCCGTCCTCCTCCTCAACTCCTTGTTTCTCACTCTAGCCTAGTAACCCTATCATACTTCTCAGGCACCTCATCTCAGACACATTAAAACTCCTCTCTTATGTTCCATGTTTCTGCCCCGTACAGTACTGTCAGCACACTCACTCCTTCATATAATCTCCTCTTAGCATCCATTCCCAAATATCTATTTCTCATTACACTTTTTAATCCAAGGCATTCATTCACTTCTCTCAACCTATATTCTTCCTCCACCTCCACTTCTCCCTTTTCCGTCACATTTGCACCCAAGTAACTAACACTATCCACTTCCTCCAGTCCCTCTCCCTTAATACTCACCTCCAGTCTGCTGCCACTTTCTACCCTTGTACATCTCATCACCTTACTTTTACTCACATTTATCTTCATCTTCCTTCTTTCACACTTCTCAAACGCTGTCACTAACTTCCTCAATCCCTCTGATCCTGCTACAAGTGCAGTGTTGTCAGCAAAAAACAACTGGCTTATCTTCCACTTTTCTCCATTTTCTTTAACCATCTCCAATCCCTGACTCACTACCTTTGCATTTACCTCTCGCATCACCCCATCCAAGTACTGTATAAATTGAACAGCCAAGGCAACATAACACATCCCTGACGAAATCCCACCTTTACCTCAAACCACTCACTCTCTCCATTTCTAATCCTGACACACGCTCTACTACTCTCGTAAAAACTCCTGACAGCTCCTAGAAGCTTTCCTTCTATCCCGTATATCTGCAATACCTCCCACAGTGCCTTCCTGTCTACCTTGTCATAAGCCTTTTCCAAATCAATAAAAGCCCCCAAAAATCCTTATGTTTTCCTAAAGTTTTCTCACATATCTGTCTTACCACAACAATCTCATCTATGCAATCTCTACCTGTCCTAAATCTACACTGTTCCTCACTAATTACTCCCTCTTTTCTTCTCCTAATCCTCTCAATCAAGACCCACAAGCCTTCCCAACTACACTTAATAAACTAATCCCTCTGAAACTACTGCATGCACACTAATCCCCTTTTCCCTTGTAAAGTGGAACTATACAGGCACTCCTCCAGTCCTCCAGCACTTTACCCTCTCTTAAACAAACATTAACCTCACCAGGTGGTCCATCACTGTACTTTTTTTTTTTTTTTTTTTTTAAGACATTCTGAATGACATCCATCCAACCCAGGTGCCTTACCTTCTCTCACCATATTAACTGCCTTCACCTCATCATTCTTTATTCTTCCTCCATTTTCCTCACTCATCACTGCCATTTTTTTAGTGTTTCTCACTGCAACTACCTTTCCCTCCCTATCCTCCTTCACATTTAGCAACTCCCTAAAATATTCTGCCCATCTTCCTCTTACTGTCTTCTCTTCCATTATTATCTCTCCATCTGCTCCTTTTACCTTTCTTTCTCTACTTGATTTGCCTCCTCTTCCTCTCTTAATTTCCTTCCAAAGCACTTTTTTATTATTTTCAAAATTTTCTGTCATACTCTTACCTCATTTCACATCTGCTCTCCTCTTCATATCCTTTATCTTATGCTTTACTTCTTTTCTCTTTTCTTTGTACCTCTCATACAGGTTCACTTGACCTATTTTGTAATCAATCTGTGAAAACTCACTTCTTCTCTTCTACAACCTTCTTTGCTTCCTCATCCGACCACTCACTACCTTTCCTTCTATTTCCTCCCATCCTCCTTGTTCCACACACCATCTTTGCATACCTTGTGACTCCCTCCTTGAACCATCCCCATTCCTCCACTCCTAGTTCTACTCTATCCTTTACTCCCTCCCACTCTCTCAGCCTCTTCTTGTACTCCTCCTTTTCTTTCTCATTTGTGCAGTGCACTTACATATATATATATATATATATACATTAACATAATATACACATATTATATATATACATATATATATATATATATATATAAATATACATATTATATTTATATATATACCTATACACACATACATACACAAATTTCAGAGCAAACTAGACACTGTGAGATACAAAGGTGGGACACAAGCATTGCTCCCCTTCTTGTAAGATACAACTAGGTAAATTCACACACCTTTAATAAAGTCCTTCACGAAAAACTATTAAGAAAACTGGAAACCATAGGAGGGATACAAGGAAAATGATTGAAATGGATGGGGGTCTTTTTGCATGGAAGAAAAATGAGGGTAGTGTTCAGAGATAAAACTTCTACTTGGAAAGAGGTAATTAGTGGCATTCAAAAATGATCAGTGTTGGCTCCAATAATGTTTCCCATTTATGTGAATAACATGAATGAGGGTGTGGAATGTTACATGAGCTTCTTTGCAGATAAAAAGCTTCTTTGCAGATGATGCAAAATTGAAAGAAAAAAAAAAAAAAAAAAAAAAAAGTCAGAAGTTGGAAGTGGAATTCAACATTAAAAAATGTAGCATAATGGAATTTGGAGAGAGGGGAAAAAAAAAAAAAAAAAAAAATCAGGACAATATAAAATTGGTGAAAAAGAAGTAACGAAAGAGGGATATGAAAAAGACCTGGGAGTGATCATCACAAAGGATATCTTCTTACAAACATATAAACAAAACTGTCACTGAAACCTATAACTTGCTAAGATCAATAAAAGTGGGTTTTACCTACTAGGATGAAGAAATGGTAAAGAAAATACTAGTCACATTGATAAGGCATTGGAGTATGCAGCGATACTATGGTCACCCAGTATAAAAAAGAATATAGGGAAGATTGAGAAAATCCAGAGAACAGCTACAAAGGACACAAAAAGAAACTCAAAAAGGATAGTTATAGAAGAGATCTGAAAAAGAATAGTTTTTCCACACAGAGTGATAATTGTCTGGAACAAATTTGAAAAAAAAAAAATATTATGTGCAACCATACAAGAATTTAAGAACAAACTAGATGCTGAGAGATACAAAGATGGATCACTACGAGCATAGCTCCCTTCCCCATATAATACAACTAGGTAAATACACACACACACACACATATAAAGAAAATTGAAAGAATCCAGAGAACAACTACAAAGATAGCTCCAACATTTTCAAAACTGTCATATGAGGAGATTGTCAAAACTGAAATTATCAACTCTGTAACAAAGAAGAGAAAGAGGGGACTTGCTAATGATCTATAGAATCATGAAAGGTGTGGAAGTCCTTGATAGAGAACACTTACTAAATTGGGATATGAGAAATACATGGGGCCATGAACATAAACTCAAAAAGGATAGTTAAAGAAGAGACTTAAAAAAAAGGGGAGTGTTTCCACACAGAGTGGTGGAAGTCTGGAATAAACTGGACAAAACAATAGTGTGTACAAAAACTAAATATGAATTTAAGAGCAAACTAGACATTGTGAGATAAAAGGACAGGACACCACTTGTGTAGCTCCCTTTCCTGTAAGATATAACTAGGTAAATACACTCTCAGTCTTCTAATTTCATATAAATACATCCACATGACACCAGACAAACATGTAAACAAAATAGTTTGAGAAACCTACAACTTAATAAGATCAATGAAAGTGGCCTTTGACTACATGGACAAGAAGAGGAAGAAGAAGAAGAAGAAAAAAAAAAAAAAAGAGCACTAACAAAGATGGCACCAACACTCAGCATGTTGATATACGAACAAAGATTGGACAAACTAAACTCTCTGGAGTAGAGAAGAGAAAGAGGCAATTTGTTATCCATATATAGAATTATGAAAGGGATGGAAATCCTTGACAGGGATGATCTACTTAAATGGGACAGAAGAAATACATGGGGACACAAGAATAAACTTAAGAAGGGCAGTTACAGAAGAGATCTGAAAAAGAATAGCTTTCGACATGGAGTGATAGATACATGGAATAAACTGAAAGAGAAAACAGTGAATGCTAAAACTATACACGACTTTAAGAAAAAGCTGGATCCAGAAAGATACAACTGTGGGTCCCTACGAGCATAGCTCTTCTCCTGCAAATACATAAACACATTAGAGCAAAGAAGAGAGAGAGGAGATTTGATAACTATTTATAGAATCATGAAAGGCATAGAAACTATTGATAGAGAGGATCTAATAAAATGGGATGATAGAAATACAAGAGGACATGAAAAGAAAATCAAGAAAGACAGTTATAGAAGAGATCTGAAAAAGAATAGCTTTCCTCACAGAGTAATAGACATTTGGAACAAGTTAGATGAGAAAGTGGTGTGTGCAAAAACAATACATGAATTTAAAAACAGTCTAGATAAAATGAGATATGAAGACAGGACACCACGAGCATAGCTCCCCTTCCCGTAAAATACAACTAGGTAAATACATCTGTACTATCAGGCATACATATATATATATATATATATATATATATATATATATATATATATATATATATATATATATATACATATCTATATATATATATACACATGCAAGCAATCACATCACTGTGATACAAAAATGCAAAATAACCACAGGAGAAGGGAAACTTTTAGACTGTAAGTACCTTTGTATATTACATCTTCAGACTAAATGAAAGAGATACAGAGTTGTGTTTAAATGTAAGTATCAGGTAGCAACCGTAGGGGGAGGGGGAGACAATACAATGCCAGAAGGGGGGATGACCTTACCTCTATTGACCTGACCAACACATAAGGTTCAATCTGGCAGAAAGATTTTGGTGACCAGCATTGTATTGTCTCTCCCTCCCCCCCTATGGTTGCTACCTGATACTTACATTTAAACACAACTCTGTATCTGTCATTTAGTCTGAAGATGTAATATACGAAAGTACTTACTGTCTACAAGTTTCCCTTTTGTGGTTATTTTGCATATAATATATATATATATATATTATATATACAGAGTGAGTCCTCATTATACGGTAATTCTTTATCCAGTAAATTCACAGTTACAGTATTTGGTAATTACTATCCTCGATTCTATTTACAGTAAAAAAAAAATCACAGATACGGCATCCGCTCGTGTTTTGGAGGTAAAATTAGATATTTTGAAGAGGAAAGAGCAGGGAGAAGGTATGTCTACCATAAGTCAAAACTTGGGTTTGGTATACGGTAATTTCAATTTGCGGTAAGGTTTTCAGGAACGCATATGTACCGAATAACGATGACTCACTGTATATACATACACATATACACACATACACATTTATTTTCTTTTTTTTCTTATCAACCACATTAATTTTACCATTTCAATTTCTTGCAAACATGATCAAAACTGACTAGGAGCACAATGGAAGCACATTCAGAAACTGATATGCAGTTGGGCTAAGACTCGAAATTAGCCAATATGTAACAAATAGACAGTGACTTAACAAATTGCACTATCAATTGGTTAAGTCAATGTCCATTTGTTATGTATCGGCTAGATTCCATTTCTAGCCTGAAAGCTTATCAGTTTCCAAATATGTTTCCATCAAGCTCCTTGTTAGTCTCAATCACATTTGCAAAGAATTAAAATGGAAATGTTAATGTGGTTGATAAGATGAAATTTATGTACTGGGACCATTCATTTTGTAATATATATATATATATATATATATATATATATATATATATATATATATATATATATATATATATAAGGTAGGGGTAGAAGGAAAGAACATAAAGAAAGATCTTGATCAGTTTTTACATATCTCTGAAGGGTGTTTATACCCAAAATATTAGATATATAAAATCTTATCAAGCTCTCTCTTGTGTTCTTTTCATCTACCCCTATCTTATACCTGTCAATATGGACTATGGATATATATATATATATATACATATATATATATACATATATATACATATATATACATATATATATATATATATATATAAATATATATACATATATATATATATATATATATATATAGAAAAGGTAGGGGCAGAAGGAAAGAACATAAAGAAAGATCTTGATCAGTTTTTACATATCTCTAAAGGGTGTTTATACCCAAAATATTAGATACATAAAATCTTATCAAGCTCTCTATTGTGTTCTTTTCATCTACCCCTATCTTATACCTGTCAATATGGACTATATATATATATATATATATATATATATATATATATATATGTATATATATTTACCTGGTTGTATTATATGGGAAAAGGAGCTGAGCTCGTAATGACCCGTCTTTGTATATCTAAGCATCTAGCTTGTTCTTAAATTCTTAAATGGTTTTTGCACACACTATTGTTTCGTCCAATTTGTTCCAGACATCCACCACTCTGTGTGGAAAACAATTATTTTTTTTTTCTTCAGATCTCTTCTACAACTATCCTTTGAGTTTCTTTTCATGTCTTCTTGTTTTTCTTTTATCCCACTTTAATAAGTCTTATCTGTCAAGGACTTCCATGCCTTTCATGAATCTGTAAATGGCCAGCAGATCTCCTCTTTCTCTTCTTTGTTCCAGGGTTGGTAGTTCCAGTTTAGACAATATTGTATGTCAATTTTGAAAGAGAAAATGATTTACAGAAAAACCACTGGGAAATAAGAAACTTAGTCTGAATGTTTTCATTTAACCTCTTCGATATGATGACACCTATGTAGGCATCAAGTGGCATGAGTGGGTAGGTAAACAAGGATGCCTGCATCGGCAACTTGATTATATTTATTTTGTTGTTGTAGTTAAGTGACCCCCAAATTCTATGAACTGGTTTGATTACTTTTTTGTGTTTATTATTACTTAGAGTGAAAGACAACAAGTAATACAGCAGTGACTTTATGTTTTATATTGCATAGTGTGATACATCATACATTAGGCATCTGATGCTGTCTGCGAGAATTTGACTTGTATTGAAGAGGTTAAGACATCTTCAGGGATTACAGAGTGAAAAAAAAAGTTGTTTATATACACATAATGGATGAGACAAGGTAGGGAACATGGGTAGGTCACACAGGATACTCCATTAACAGGTCAAGAAAAGATTTCACCCTTGGACATTTAATCACACAAGATGCTACTGCCACATAGGCCTGGTAACACATGAAATTGTAGAATATTCTACAATTTTCTTAGTGATAAAGTCATCAAGTTTGTAAAAGCCTAAACTTAAATTAATATTATGATCAAAAGTGTGCTTATGACAGGATTAAACTATATTTCTATACATAAAAAAAAAAGTTTTTCAGTTTTGAAATTTTCATTTTCCTGACGTAGCCAATGCCTCCTGATTTTTTTTCCGACCATCCTTCGGAACTTAGCAAAATTGTTCCACAATGTAAGGCAGCAGCTCAGACCTTCAGGCGAGCTCACTTCGCTTGCAGCCAATCAGTCGTTTCTGTTGCTGTGATGTCACCACTCTTGGCCAATCAGTCATCTCTGTTGCCGTGACATCACCATTCTTAGCCAATCAGGAGCTGGAGGGTACATGTCCCCTTGTGGGATTTCCTGTTTTCAGTCTGATTTAGGTCAATATCAACGCAGGGACTCGGTCCTTTGGGCAAGTTCACATTGTTCATAGGCGTCTTTGGCACCCAGCCCTACAGGCTCTCAGCCAATCAGTTGTTTGCTTTTTCAGCAATTTGTGGTAGATAATTACATTAAAGTAGAATCCCACAGACTATATATATACCAGGCATCTATACACAGAGAAAGATATATATTGAAGGTGAATGTTGTGTTGGCCAAAGAAAGGCCCAGGCACAAGCAAAACAAGCAAGTGCTGCAGGCCATGGCACCCACAGCATAGCCGGTGCCTTGTCTTCATAATAAGGACTTACAAGAAATAATTTTCTTCGAGTTGTTTTAGTCAGGATGGTTATGATCACTCATATGTACAAAAATGCCACTGGATGTTTGGCCATAAGTATAGTATAAGAAGTGGTCAAATATCCAATGGCATTTTTGTATATATGAGAGACCATAACCATTTATTGACTGGAATAATTCAAATCAAATTATTTCTTTTAAGTCTTTCTTAGAAAGAAATATTATTGAATCCAGTCATATTAAGCACACTTTTGATCACAATATTAACTTTAGACTTTTACAAAATTGATGACTTTATTACAAAGAAAATTATAGAATATTTTGTATTACCTGCCCAGTGCAGTGTGGGATCAAATGTCCATAGGTGGAAATCTTTCTCTACCTGTTAATGGAGTATCTTATATGACCTACCAATGTGGCCTACCTTCTCTCATTCATTATGTATATATATACATTTATGTCTTTTTCACTCTGCATTCCCTGAAAATGTCTTAAATAGACAAAAACACAAAA
>NC_134779.1:80195306-80222806 GCF_046742065.1 Oratosquilla oratoria
CTCCTCCTTCTCCTCCACCATCTCATTTTATGTTGCTTGAATTTAATTTATTTGAAATTAATGTTATTGTTTTACAATGTTATGTTTATAATTAATTATTTATGGGTGTTTAATAAGATACTGTAATAGAATTTATGGATGTATAGTAAAGTATGAATGGTCATACATTACTGGAATGTACAGTAACAACTTTCGTTCATTTTCACGTTATGTTCGGCTGTTCGGAACGTAACTAAAACGTAAGTTGAGGAGTGTCTGTATATATATTGCTACAGGATGAAAGAATACCAGTATGAAGATGAAAAAAGATATCAAGAAGTACAGCTTTCCACATGGATGTATTAATTTGTGGAATAATAACTGGAAGCAATCCAGATGGACACCATAATGAATTTAAAGCAAAGCTGGACAAATGATGATAAAGAAACAAGACCCCATAAGCACAGTTCTAATCCTGTATATTAGAATTAGATATACATACACAAAAACTACACAAGTTCACACACATGCATAGAGCAGTGACCAAATTAGTTCTTAGCCTTGTTGATGAAACATACAAATTAAGACTAAAAGCACTGGAACTGCCATCATTGAAAGAACATAGAAATGACTTGACAGTGGTGTTCAGGTCATTAAATGGTGCAGATAAAACTGACAAAATCAGATCTCTTAGTTTGGGAAGGGAAAATGTCACGAGTTCATGGGGCCATACTGAAAAAAAGATGGGAGGGAAAAAATCCATATGAATGCATACTCCTTGAATAGTTTAAATGATATATCCCTCACTAAAATCATTAGTAAATTCAAAACCAGGCATACTGGAGAAAGAAAACCCTGCAACTGTAGTTTCTTTCCTATATAATAGAAATAAGTAAATATATACATTTACACACCAATACTCACAAACACATACACACATGCATTTCAGTAACAACTAGACTGAAGTGACATATCAGCATGACTGGATTTACTGATTCACTAAAGACTCAGATGTTTTATCTTTGAAGTACATGTCTCATGGGAAAGAACAGTGTACTTGAATCCCATATAGCTACCCTTATCAATTGGGTGCATATGCTAGGGGAGCACATCACTAGTACTGCATCACCATCAATCCCTATGGTTTCTCCAAGCAAGCTCCCATGCAACCATCTTTCTCATTCCAAACAACCCTTGGCAAGATGGGTGAACTTACCCCAGCCATGAGTTCTGTGGATTTCCCCTTCCTCTCCTCCACTGAAACTTGTCTCTAGATAACCCTGTGAGTGTGAATGGGATCACCATGGCAATAGGGAGTATAAAAATGAGAGATGAGCCCTATAAACAAGAAAGATTTAACTCTTGAAAGCCAAAATTTATAAAGCTGAAGAAATTCTTTAACAAAATAGATTGGAGGAAATTTTGAAAGAGATAAATACATACTGGACACAGGGTGAAAGAGCAGGCTGGAGTGAAAGATTTTGTGGAGGTGATAAAATAGAGGAAGTGGAATTGGGCAGGTAAATTAGCGGGAATGAATGATGGAGCAAGTGTGTTACTGAGTGGATGCCATGAGATGGAAAGCATGCAAGAGGGAGACCAGACAGCAGGTGTAGAGATGAGTCTGAGAAGTTTGCAGAAGTGACATGACAGAGGTTGATGCAGTCATGTGAGTTATGGAATGGTTTGAGAGAGACCTTTCTTCAGCAGTGGACTCAAAATGGCTAATTGATTATGATCATGATTACACACACACACTCCAAATTACTCAAGACAGTAAGAACAGAAGGAGATTGCAGATTGCTACAAGAAGACCTAGACAAAATATGGAAATGGAGTCAGAGATGTGAGATGAACTTCAACATTAAGAAATATAGCTTAATGGAATTTGGAAAAAGCAAAAATTGAGTATGGGGTCAATATAAAATTGGAAACAAGGAAGTAAAAAAAGTTGATTCAGACAGGGACCTGGGAGTGATCATCTCAAGTGACTTGACACCTGATAAACATGTCAATAAATTATTTGGAGAGACTTTTAACTTATTAAGATCAATGAAAGTGGCCTTCAACTACATGGATGAAGAAATGGTAAAGAAAATAGTGGTTACACTGATAAGACCTAGAGTATGCTGCAACACTATGGGCACCTAGCACAAAAAAGAACATAAGAAAATTAGAAAGAATCCAAAGAGCAGCAATAAAAATGGCACCTACACTATCAAGTTCGACATACGTACAAAGACTGGAGAAATTACATCTATCAACACTTCTAATCCTAACACAAGCTCTACTACTCTTGTAAAAACTCTTGACTGCTCTTCACAGCTTTCCTCCTATCCCATATATCTGCAATACCTCCCAAAGTGCCTTCCTGTCTACCCTGTCGTAAGCCTTTTCTAAATCCATAAAAGCCCAAAGAACATCTTTACCTTTTCCTATAGCTTTCGCACATATGTCTTACCACAAAAATCTGAGCTACGCAACCTCTACCTGTCCTAAAACCACATTGTTCCTCACTAATTACTCCCTGTTCCTCTCCTAATCCTCTCAATCAAGACTCTCCCATAAGCCTTCCCAACTACACTCAACAAGCTCCCTCTGAAACTACTACACTCAACACTTGTCCCCCTTTACTTTGTAAATTGGAATTATACAGGCACTCCAGTCCTACGGCACTCTACCCTCTCTTAAAAACATTAAATAACCTCACCAGCCAGTCCACCATAACTGTACCTCCTTTCTTCAGACATTCTGCATGGCATCCATCCAGACCAGGTGCCTTACCTGCTCTCATCATCTTAACAGCTGCTTTCACTTCATCTTTTCCTATTTCTCCTCCATTTTCCTCACTCATCACTGTCATTTTCTTAGCGCTTCCCATTGCAACTACCTTTCCTTCCCTATCCTCCTTCACATTTAGCAACTCCCTAAATTACTCTGCCCACCTTCCTCTCACTGCCTTCTCTTCCATCATCATCTCTCCATCTGCACCTTTCACCTTTTCTTCTCTACTTGATTCACCTCCTCTTTTAATTTCTTTCCAAAAGATCTTTTTATTTCTATCAAAATTTTCTGTCATACTCTTACCCCATATCACATCTGCTCTCCTTTATCTTATGCTTAACTTCCCTTCTCTTTACTTTGTACCTCTCATACGATTCCCTTGTCCTAATTTGTAGCCAATCTATGAAAGCCTGCTTCTTCTCTTCTACACCCTTTTTGCTTCCTCATCCCACCACTCACTACCCTTCCTTCTATTTCCTCCCACCCTCCTTGTTCCACACACCATCTTTGCACACCTTATGATTCCCTCCTTGAACCATCCCCATTCTTCCTCCACTCCTAGTTCTACTCTATCCTTTACTCCCTCCCACTCCTCTCTCAGCTTCTTGTATGCCTTCTCCTTTTCTTTCTCAGTTAAACAGTTCACTCTAAGTACCTCCCTACCTTCTGCCCTTTTCCTCTTTCTCCACTATCAATTTACCTTCCACCAGAAAATGATCCGATATTCCCCCACTCTCTCCCCTTAGAACATGTACATCATTAACTCTTCCTACCATACTCCTGGTCACCACTATATAGTCCATTAATGCTCTATCTACCACCGTTCCATCCACCACCCTCTCCCATGTGTGCTTATGCTTGATTTTCTCCCGAAATACTGTATTTGCTATCATCAACTCTCAAGACAAATCTCCACCATCAATTCTCCACTATGATTTTTAACTGGAACTCCATACTTCCCAATCACTCCATCTATTGGTTCGTTTCCTACCCTAGCATTAAGGTCTCCCAATACAACTACATTGACATTTTCCCCTAATCCCTCCATGCACTCATTTAAATCTACACAAAAACCTCCCTTTCCTCTGCTCTTCTCACTACCAGGCCCATACACACTTACAAAAACCCACATCGCCCTTCCCAGCTTCACCTTCATCCACATCAACCTTGAAGAAACCTTCCACTCCACTAACACGTTTTTAGAGAAAACTGAATGCAAGACTTGGGAGTTCTAATGAGTCCTGACCTTTAATCCAGGAAACAGTGCAACAGCGCCAGGAATAAAGCAAACAGAGCATTAGGTTCCATTACTAGGACAGTTACGAATAGAAGTACAGAGGTAATTATAAAACTCTAGCACTAGTTACACCCATCCTTGACTATGTGGTACAGTTTTGGTCTCCATCTTATAGAATGGACATAAATTCACCAGAATCAGTATAGAGGAGAATGGCCAAAATGATACATTGACTCATAAATTTACCTTACGAACAGTGGCTTAGGCATCTTCACTTACACTCTCTGGAAAGATGCAGTGTGTGGTGATCTAATAGAGGTATTTAAGTGGATCAAAGGCTTTAACAAGGGTGATGCAAAGAAGGTCACTATATTGCACGGGAGCTTGCTTGGAGAAATCATAGGGATTGATGGTGATGCAGTAATAAAGTGATGAGCTCCCCTACCATATGCTCCCAATTGATGATAATGGCTATATGGGATTCCAGAACATTGTTCTTTCCCATGAGACATGCATTTCAAAGATAAAACATCTGAGTCTTTAGTGAATCAGTAAATCCAGTCTTGTTATAACTGAAATGTTTGTGATTGTGGGTATTGGTGTGTAAATGTATATATTTACTTATTTTCTATTATATAGGAAAGAAACTACAGTTGCAGGGTTGTCTCTTTCTCCAGCAAGCCTGGTTATAAATTTACTGATGATTTTAGTGAGGGCTACATCATCTAAACTATTTAAGGAGTGCTCACTCCATAAGTTTTGTTTAGGCAATAAGTTAGGGGCTTTAATGACCTTACCTACAGACTAATCACTGAATCAATTCATGATTACTCATCTTCAATCTCAAATAGATAAATAATTAAAATGAAAAATAAATATATAAATAAATAAAATAAATACCGATCACTTTTAACTTCTATTATCCCTCCTTAAATCTCTCATTTTACCATCTGTAGACTATCTCTTCAATGCAATATTGTCCCTAAGGACAGAATCACTGGTTATCAGCAACAAAATACAATCAACCTTGCCACAACTTGCTGCAGTTGCCCTCTTCACTCATTACATTCACATTCAGCAATTTTTTTCAATTTTTTATGATAAAAGTCCAACCATATTCTCAATCTTCATTCCCTTCAGCATAGCCATGTACTGGCCTTCCCAAAATATGTACTGCCTCTCATCAAATGCTTCCCTTCACATACTTGTAGCAATCATTTATCACTCTCATCCACTTCTTCATCACTCAGAAATCTCTTCATCCCTCCCCATATACTGAATGTATACCCTATACAAAGGATTTATTTGAGGCTTTAAAGACATCCCTATATACTAAGTCACTCAGTATTATTCAAAAAGAAAAAAAAAGAAAAAAAAAAAGAAAAAAAAAAAATTATCCTGGAATATTCTGATGCTCCCATATCTCTACCACCTACTTCTCCCTCATATACATTGAATGACCAGCTTTCCCTTGCAGAAGGCAATCTCCACGATTCCTACGACTTATCAATCAATGTGCTGCCCCTGATCACTCTCAGGAGGCATGTAGCTCCCAGGTAACTTTCAACAGTCACTGGATTAGTTCACACATCACTCATAGCAGTGATATGTAAGGACAATAACCACATTACCTATGGGTTAAGGGTGGTCAGATTCATGATTCATGGGCATGTGCATACATACAGACACACTGACGAACCCCCGACAAACACCTGGTGTGGTATTTATATGGGAAGGGGAAGCTTAAGGAGTGCTCAAAATGAATCAATAGAGTGAATTTTGTGGAAGAGAAACAAAAATGGAAGATGGTGAAGGCAGATAAAATATGGTGAACCAACTAAAAGAAGAATTGTGTGAGCAGAGTTGAATTGCCGTTAGGTGTTATCCCCCCAAAAAAGCTGTAATATTAAGACACCACAACAAAACCAAAGGTATGAAGAAAATTTAGGATTTCCTGGCTTTGCAAGAGAAGGTATAAAACTAGGTAAAGGTATAGATTTAGAAAGGGAGATGAGATATAAAATATTTCATGGAATAAAGAGATTACAGAATTAAAGAAAGATACAGATCTAAGAGCAGAATGCAGGGCAATATATTGAGAAATGTGTGTGTTGAAAAGACAAAATGAAGAAACCAACAGAGAGCTGTGACCTAAAAATATAACTAAACATAGTAAAGAATGAAAATGTAAGGATGAAAAATGAAGATACTAACAAAAATGGGACTTTGAAAAGAGAAGTAAAAGAACAAATTAAAGTGGTGACCGAGAAAGCTGGAGACAGCATAAAGAAGACAGATCTTTAAGAAATCAAAAACCAATGGAAATTTGATCAGGAAAACCAAAAAATAATTTTTTAAAGAAATTGTACAAGTGAAAGAAAATGCAAAGGAAACAGTTATTAAAGTAATCAATGAGAAGGAAAATTGGGTCAGGGACACAGTAGATAAAAAAAAAAGTGCATGGTGGTATATGATATTAAAGAAAAACACAATGTAGCTAGATAATCAAGAGAAAAAGTGAAAGAAATAGCAAAAGAAATTCTGAAAAAGGTAAAAGAAGAGGGGCAAGTGATGGAAAAAGAAACATGAGTGCATAGAATGGGACAATACTCTAAAGAAAGGAATAGACCTCTAAATATTAAACTGAGGTCACAAATAATAGCAAAAGAAGTCTTAGCAAAAACATCCAAGTTGGTAAAAAGTGAAAGCAACAAAATATAGATAAAAAAATGGGGAAATGAGCAATGAGGGAAAAAGAGAGAGAAAAGACACTAAAAATGAAGATAATGAAAAAAAAAGAAAAAAGCAATCTTTTTTTTGGGGTGGGTGGGTGGGAGAAAATGGTATATCAAAATAAAGGAAACACAGGAAACAGAAAACAAGGAAAAGGAAAAAAATTAAAAGTAACATATACTCACATAGATGGTCTGATTTCAGGATTAGATGAATTAAATGATTATCTGGCAGAAGAAAAACCAGATATAATGGGAATTGTGGAGATGAAATTAAAAGGTCCACTACCACCAAATAGTGTTGGACAAGGTTTATATAATCACTGGATAAAAAATAGAAAAATCATGGTGGGGAGGGAGGTCATGTTTTGGACAGAAGGTCTTCAATGTGATGATCACTGAAGGAAATAATAATGTGGAACTGATCATGATAAAAGTTGAAAATAGTGACATGAAAAGTAGAAAATTTGTGGTGATATATGTGCCCCCAATATCACATTCTTGTAAAGAGTGACCATTCGAAAATGTTGGATGACACAAGGCATACATTAAATATGCTGAAAGAAGGAAATTTAGTAATTATGGGTGATTTTAACACCAAAGAAATATGTTGGGAGGAAATGACAGTGAAGGGTGGAGAGGACCTTTGGAAAAACATACTACTGGACATGACCATTGAATACACAATGACTCAATTGGTAAAAAAAAAAGAATACCTCACAATGAAACAATTGTGTGCAAACACCACACAAGAATTTAAGAACAAACTACATGTTGCAAGATACAAAGACAGGTCACCATGAGCATAGCTCCTTTCCCATCTAATACAACTAGGTAGGCAAATACAAAAACACTATGCCAACATCTTTGCATATGATGCAAAAATCATAAGAGTGAAAAATAAGGATGATGGAATATTGCAAAAAGATCTAGATACCATTTTTGTATGGAGCTAAGAATGGGAAATTAAGTTCAATACCAAAAAATGAAAAGTACTGGAAATGGGCAATAGCAGCAAAAGGCCATCCTTAAACTATTCCTTGGGAAGCGAACACTTTACAAAAGCAAACGAGGAGAAAGACTAGAGGAGTCTTGATAAAAGACAACCTGTCACCTGACAGACATATCAGCAATATTGTGGGAGACACATAGACTACTGCAGAAGATTAAAGTGGGGTTCCATTATATGGATGAAGAAATGATGAAAAAACTCATTGAAACCCTGATACATCCAAGAGACTGATATATACATCAGTGGTATAGGCCCCACACAGAGTGAAGGATATAAGCATGATTGACAGAATACAAAGGGGAGCAACCAAACTGGTCCCCAACTCGGCTGATAAATCATACGAGGAAAGACTAAAAGTACTGGGTCTGGCAAATTTGAATGATCAAAAAGAAAGAGGTGACATGATTATAGTGTTCAGGTCACTAAAGGTCATGGAAAGAAATTAAGAAAGATCACATGTCAAAAGGATGTGAAGAAATACATTTTCCATGCAGATGTATAAATATGTGGAATGGCTTAGAAGCTTATAGCCCAAGCTCAAACAATCCATGAGTTCAAATCTAAATATGATAATTGGAAATCAAAGGTATTAAGTTGGAACTATACATGAATTTGAGTCTAGGTATGTTAGAAAATTAGAGAATAGGAGACAGGACCCAATGAGCACTGCTCCTTTCCTGTATACTACAATTAGGTAAATACACACACACACACACACAAAGTACAGTATATATCAAAAGCCAGAGACCAATGTTAAGTCCCTGTCTGCGGTAAGTCGGGTATGTAGATGGCAGATTCATCTCCTTACAATCTATTTTCAAAACTAACCAACCTCCTCATCTCCATGTGGAGCTGCAACCTAGAGAGTCTGATACTTGCTATTCAGATACACATATATCTTCTTTCCTTACTGGCATGCTTCCCAATTGCAAAGATACCCTAAGAAAATGGGCAATTTTCCACACAACACAGGCAAAAGCTACTCTTTCCTCCAATCTCTCATTCCATAGCCCATCTTGCCTCTCTTCTATTCTTCTTTCTCATTCAATCATCAATGAAACTTACATTCCTTTACTTATATTCTCATATGACAGATACCTTCCTGTTTCCCAAATGTTCATTTGCTTTCAGCTCTGTGTCTTCAATACCTATACTTCATCTCTTTGAGCAGGTCTGCATCCACTTCATTAAGATGAAATTACTGCTTATTCTCCACATCTACCCCATTCACACTCACAATTAATATTCTCTTGTTTAAACCATCTCAAATCTAATAATTTTCTTTTTATTCAACATCCTCTCTCTTCCCATACTGCCTCTTAATTGCCTTTTATTATATAAATTCTCCATCCATATATAATTTTTAGCCAATCCATTTCCAATATAACTACTTCACATAACTACTAAATTGAGCTGGCAACAATAACTGACAAACACACCCACACATAAACTTAAATATATCACAAATTTTCTAACATATAACTATCTCACATAAAAGACACATGTGCATTTAAAAGGTAACACACACATACATGAAAGATATATGGATGTAATTTTGCCTTGCTAAATAAGAAATACCAATATTCAAAAGATTAAGTAAAAGTAAACATCTGGACATCATGACAATGGACTCCATCATGTACATCACAACCAAGTCAAGACCAAGGACAGGTACCCGCATGCAGTGGTCCTGCAAGATGGCCAATGAATTTGCCCTTTTTCAAAACCCATCAACCCCAAGATCTCTCTCTACTGACTTCAACAATAATTATTACATTTTTATACAAATGGGGAGCTGACACCCAGTAACTGCTCTTCTCTTCCTACCACTTCAGCTGGTGACAGTCCCACAATGATACAACACAGACAGCAGTTCAAAGTTTCTTCCCCAAGAGGCCTGTGGGCAGTTCTGAGGACCATTGCTAGCTACTGTAAGGCTGCATGTTTTCCACTTATTGAAACTTGAGGCAACAACTGACTGACTGGGAACTAGGTAAATATTATAACAATTTCCTAATACTCAACTACCATCTTCATATAATTCCAGAGTTAACACAAAAATTTCACATCCATCTCCCATCCAGACTCAACTGTCATCTCACATCCTTCATCTTCCTCCTCCATCTAGAATACAGATGACTATATTCCTGTTGTTAGCATAGTTTTCTGCTAACCCATGGGAGAGGTAGAAAAAAGGCAATTTTTTCACCACAGTCAAATAAATTGAAAAATATTAAAAATGTCATGTCTCAACAAAATGTATTCACACAGAAGAAGCATAACTTTAAGAGGAAAATTAATATACACTTAACCCTTGATTCAACGGACAAATGCATGCAGACCCTTGTCCGTTATTTGCAAAAGTCTATTATTTGAAAACTGGGTCTGTCCGTTACCAATACTGGATACCGGACATAAGTCCGTTACGTAGAAAATTGTCCGTTAGGTTTTGGCGTGCACATATGTATTAGATATGTAATAAAAAGCTACAGTACATATGTATAATGATGTACATTACATATAAAGAAGAAATTGAACCATTTCTTACCTTAAATCTAGTTGGTGCTATTTACATATGTACAGTACAGGATCTCCATTGGATTAGTGGTGCCAGTCCAGTACTATTTGACCATTACTACTGGACACCTATCAGACAAATTTTCATTTTACGGACTTTCCCCAGTATTTGACTGTTACTACTGGACACCTATCGGACAAATTTTTATTTTATGGACTTCGTCCGGAATTTCACTGTTACTACCGGACACACTTTTTTTTTGTCTGCTAAATCAAAAGTCCGCAAATTCATGGGTTGAGTGTAATTCATGTTTAAATATTATGTACATGTGAAATACGTGTGAATAGACTAATGGTGGGTACCTGTATGTGATGGTCCTATGAGATGGATGTCATTGAGAATTATCTCCCTAATGCTAGTCTTCAAACTCATCAACATTCTTACCTCCATCTGGAGATGCAACCCGTGATATGCATTTACCTAGTTATATTTTATGGGAGAAGAGCTATGCTCATAGTGACCCACAGTTGTATCATTCCACATCCAGTTCTTTCTTAAAATCATATATAGTTTTAGCACTCACTGTTTTCTCTGTCAATTTGTTCCATGTATCTATTACTCTGTGTGGAAAGCTGTTCTTTTTCAGATCTCTACTGTAACTGTCTTTCTTAAGTTTCTTCTCATGTCCTCTTGTATTCCTTCTGTCCCATTTAAGTAGATCATCCCTATCAGGGATTTTCATTCCTTTCATAATTCTGTAGATGGTTATCAAATTACCTCTTTTTCTTCTTTGTTCCAGAATTGGTAAGTTTAGTTTGTCCAATCTTTGTTCGTATGTCAACTTGCTGAGTGTTGGTGCCATCTTTGTCATTGCTCTTTGAATTCTTTCTAGTATTTGTGTGTATTTACCTAGTTGTATTATATGGGAAGGGAGCTATGCTCGTGGTGACTGGTCTTTGTATCTTTCAGCATCAAGTTTTTTTTCTTTATATCTTGAATAGTGTTTGCACACATTGTTTATCTAAATAATTCCAGATATCCAGCACCCTGTGTGGGATTTTTTTTTTTTTTTCAGATCTCTTCTATAGTTATCCTTTATGAGTTTCTTTTCATGTCCTCTTGTTTTTCCATTGTGTGTGTGTGTATCTACCTAGTTGTATTTTACGGGACAAGAGCTATGCTTGTAGTGACCCATTTCCAGTTTATTCTTAAAATCTTTTATAGTTTTGGCACTGACTGTTTCTCCATTTAGTTTCTTCCAGATATCAATCACTCTATGTGGGAAGCTATTCTTTTTCAAATCTCTTCTGTAACTGTCCTTCTTTAGTTTCTCTTCTGTCCCATTTTAATAAGTTGTCTCTATCGAGAATTTCCATCCCTTTCATAATTCTGTAAATGGTCAACAAATCACCTCTTTCTCTTCTCTGTTCCAGTGTTGATAGATGTAATTTATCCAATCTTTGTTTATATGTCAAATTTGATAGTGTAGGTGCCATTTTTGTCGCTGCTCTTTGGATTCTTTCTATTTTTTTGTGCTAGGTGCCCAGTGCTACAGCAAACTCTAATTTAGGTCTTATTAGTGCAACCACTATTTTCTTGACCATTTCTTCATCCATGCAGTCAAAGGCCATTTTCAATGATCTTATTAAGTTAAGAGTCTCTCCAACTAATTTATTGAAATGTTTATCAGGTGTCAAGTCACTTTAGTTAATCACTCCCAGATCCCTTTTTGGGTCGACTTTTTTGACTTCCTTGTCACCAGTTTTATGTTGACTTGATATCCTATTTTTGCTTTTTCCAAATTCCATTATAATACATTTCTTAATGTTAACCTCTTCAGTACGGGCCAAAATCTCGCGGGCAGCATTAGCTGCCAGACGTACGATGTGTCATAATAATACTCGCATCATAAAATATAGTCACCGCTTATATCGATCGTTCTCTCTTTCACCCGTGAATTTTGATAACCATAGAAAATGTGATGAAGACAGTTTAGAGAGTATGTCATTACGCAGGGGCAACTACAATAAATATAATCAAGACGCCGATATGGCAGCCTCGCGTATCCACTTGCTCCTCATGCCGCCTATGTATGCAGCACCATATGGAAGGGGTTAAAGTTCATTTCACACCTCTGACTCCATTCCCATATTTTGTCCAGGTCTTCTTGTAGCGATCTGCAATCTTTTGTACTTACTCTCTTGAGTAATTTGGCGTTGTCAGTAAAGAAGCTCATGTAACACTTCACTTCCTCATCCATATCATTTATATGTATGAAAAACTTTAAAGGAGCCAATACAGAGCCTTGCGGGACACCACTTATCACATCTTCCCAATTCAAATTTTTGTCTCTTAGTACCACTCTCATTTTTCTCCCACTTAAGAAATCCTTCATCCATTCCAGTAGCTTACCTTGTATTCCTCCTATTATTTCAATTTTTCTTATTAACTCTTTATGTGGTACTTTGTGTGTGTGTGTGTGTATTTAGTGTATTTACCTAGTTGTATTTTACGGGAAGGGGAGCTATGCTCGTGGTGTCCCGTCTTCATATCTTTTATCTAAACTGTGTGTGTGTGTGTGTATGTGTGTGTATTTACCTAGTTGTTCCTAGTTGTATTTTACGGGAAGGGGAGCTATGCTCATGGTGTCCCGTCTTTATATCTCATTTTATCTAAACTATTTTTAAATTCATGTATTGTTTTTGCACACACCACTTTCTCATCTAACTTGTTCCAACTGTCTATTACTCTGTGAGGAAAGCTGTTCTTTTTCAGATCTCTTCTATAGCTGTCTTTCTTGTGTGTATTTACCTAGTTGTATTTTACGGGAAGGAAAGCTATGCTCGTGGTGTCCCGTCTTCATATCTCATTTTATCTAAACTATTTTTAAATTCATGTATTGTTTTTGCACACACCACTTTCTCATCTAACTTTTTCCAACTGTCTATTACTCTGTGAGGAAAGCTGTTCTTTTTCAGATCTGTGTGTGTGTGTGTGTGTGTATATATATATATATATATATATATATATATATATATATATATACACACACACACACATACATATATATATTGTTAGTAGTAGTCCTCACCTTGTCACTTCCATCCTCACCTCTTCTCTGCCCACAACATTTAACCTCTGAGGCCCCACTAGGGAATTGCTTGTGGGGTCGGCAGATGACTAACCAGTGATAGGGTCTGCCACGTGACCACCACAAACCCTCTGTGAAGAAAAATGTGTGATGTGCCAGCATCGGTCAGCCATAACTAAACCTGCACCAGGCCAGCCACTTGATATGAATAACTGGACCCACTGAGGAATAGAGTGAATAAATACATACCAAGACAGAAACAAGAGTTCATTAAATGCTGGTTCAACAGAAGATGCAGTGACGTGATAGATGAGATAAAGCTTGGAAAAGATGGAGAAAAGATAAAAAATGTGGAAAATGGCAAATATATATCAACTATAGAAATGAATATGTAAAAGTGTGCAGAGGAAAAAAGAAACTACAAAAATGACATCACAGAAAAATATAAAGATCAAACCAAACTATTCTGCAGATATGGTAATCTTAAAAATAAATAGGAAATGGTGGAACTATGCCACAGAAATACAGAATACACAGAAGATCTAGAAATGGCCAAAGTCATGAACAATTACTTCAAGTCAGTTTTCACTTGAGAAAAAGTACGGCATTGGGATGAAGGAAGTGAAGTGCAATCTAACTCCCCCATGAGGGAAATAATAATAACACAAAAAGAAATAATGGATCAATTAATGAACCTTGACATTAGGAAATTGCATGGCCCAGACAGAATTACAAACTGGATACTAAAATAATGCAAAGAACTAATGGACAAAATATACATCACAACAAGTTGCTCACTCACAGAAGGAAAAATACCAAAAGACTGGGAAAATGCTGACATTGTACCAATATATAAGGGAGGAAACAAGGGAGAACCAACTAATTACAGACCAGTCTCCGTAGAACAGTGGTAACGTACAGAACGTACAAGCACTGTAGCCAAATGTAACACAAAAAGATATAAGGGACCAAATAATAAACCCTAATGTCAGAAAATCACATGGTCCGAATAGAATTACAAATTGGATATTAAAAGAATGTATTGATGAGCTGGAGGACAAGATATATAAAATAATAGACTGCTCATTTAAGGATTGAAAGGTACCACAAGATTGGAAAAATGCAAATAATGTACCAATATATAAAGGGGGAGATAGGGAAGACCCAACTATAAACCAGTCGCCTTACAAGCATAATAGCTAAAATATGTGAAAAGTTATCAAAAGTAGATGGATTAAATATCTGGAAGAAAATAAGATACTGAATCCAAAACAGTTTGGCTTTAGATAAGGAAGATCTTGTGCCACGCCACCAACTTGATTTGTTTTTATACAAGGTTAATAGACATAATACAAGATAGGGACAGATGGGTGGATTGTGCTTTTGTAGATTTACAAAAGGCATTGCATAAGATACCACACAAAAAACTAACAAGAAAACATGAAACAAGAGGATATGTACAAGTAAAGTTAATGAAATGGATGGAAGACATCTTGAATGGGAGAAAAATGAGGGTGGTAGTTAGACAAAAACTCGACCTGGGAAGAAATGATAAGTGGAGTCCCAGAAGAATTTAAGAACAAACTAGATGCTGAGAGATACAAAGATGGGTCACTACAAGCATAGCTCCCTTCCTGTATAATACATCTATGTAAATGCACACACACACACACCACACACAGTGGTGGATGCATGGAACATACTAGACAAAAAAATGTGTGTAAAAACAATAACAAAAATTCAAGAGCAAAATACATATGGCAAGATAGATGGGACACCACGAGTATAGCTCCCCTTCCTGTACTATACAACTGGGTACAACTACTGTATATACTTGTGTAGGTTGCACTTTTAACTAAATATTTTGCCAAAATCAGGGTTGTGACCTATCCACTCAACATTATGAGGGACAGCACTACTGTTATTGAAGCCTCAACAACTGGCGATTTCAATGTGACAATGACACGGAATTTCAATGGTGTTCGCACAATATGCATCGGAAAGCTTTTCAAGCCTTTAGTATGCATAAAATATATATATCAAAGGTTCCTACTAACTCGCTGCTTTAAACTGAACTAATGGTTCTAGAAAATCATATATCAGTTACAATAAAATTGTAAAATATTCTCTTTTCCAACACTTTTGTATGTTTTATAGGGTTTATAAGCAGTGTGACCTTGACCCTTTGTTTACTGTATGTTACAGTACATCACCTGTTTCACTCGTGGCTGCGTTTCTATGTATGCAAATTATATTTTTGTAGCATTATGTAACATCCTGTAACGTAACTTAAATAAACTTATGATTTTTGTAAAAAAAAAAATAATAATAATAATAATAATCATTTTCATAAACTTCCATTAGGACTACTGTACTGTTTGATCTATGATAGATTGCATGGAGTTTTAGAACTAAAAACTGCAAACCCTAATCATGAGCACCAGTAAGAGAAAGAGCTATGAAGTAGGTTTTAAGCTGAAAATGGTGGATTATGCAGAACATGGAAACAGATATGCAGAAAGGTAGTTTGGGGTTTCAGAAAAGGTAGTGAGGGGATGGAGAAAGCAGAAAGATCAGCTTAAAGAAATACCGAAATCCAAGAGAGCAGCAAGGAATCAGTATCTCCATACCAGTCTTGAAAAAGAATTGTTTGATTGGGTTGTAGACCTTAGAAATAATGGCCTTATTGTGAATAGACTTTCAATAAGAACCAAAGCACTTCAGCTAGCACCAAAATATCATTTTACACAATTTAAATCAGCAGGGTGGTGTATAAGGTTCATGAATAGATTTGGATTGACACTATGGCAAAAAGCTCATATTGCTCAAAAACTGCCAAAAGGCATTGTGCATAAAGTTCATAATTTTGCAAAAAAAATTCTGAAGGAGCATAAAATGTTTGATTTTTCCCTAGGGAAATACTGGAATCATGGATGAAACTCCCATGTATTTTGATATGCCGGGAAACACTACTATAGACAGTCTGTCAAAGTTAAGCTGAAGGAATACTGCACAAGGCAAGCAGTCATTCTGGGTGGTTGCACTTCTGTTCTGCAACCACTTGACGTTTCAGTAAATAAACCTTTCAAGACTTATATTCGAAAATTGTGGACATCTTGGATGATATCTGGTGAAAAGGGATTTACTAAAGGTGGTGCAGTGAAAAGACCTGAATTGAGTTTAATTGTAGAATGGGTGAAAGAAGCCTGGGGCAATATTCCTGAAGAACTAATTATCAAGTCCTTCAAAAAATGTTGCATCTCAAATGTCATGGATGGAAGTGAAGATGACATGTTATATGAGGGTTTGGTTGCTTCAACTTTCAAGCACAGATGAGATATTAAGTGAGGATTTGGTAGCTTCAACTACAAGCACAAATGAGGATGAAGATGAACCTAAGTGCTGATGAGCTGAATGACTACTATGAAATGACCAATGATGATGTTTTAATTGATGAACAAATGATAAGATTATTTGAAAGTGATGACGACAGTGAAAAAGAATTTTCTGGATTTGACAGTGATGGTGACTGAAAAATAACTTGAAAGATACAGTCCTGATGAAGTACCAGGGTATAGGCTACATGAGTAAACACTTTTACTAAAGTACAGTAACATTTTCTTCTATACTGTTGTATAGTGTTCAGTTGACAGTTAAATTCTACTGATTTTTTTTTTTTTTTTTTTTTTGTCAAGTTGACTATAATTTTTTTTATACAAGTGCATTTATTTAAGATTATAGTTTTAGAAATGCAACCATTGTTTATGTAAGTTTGCATTATGTGCATGTGTGACAGTCAGACAATCTACATGTGTTCCGATATTAAAAATTTGTGAGTAAAGTTTTGAAATAATGGTAAATATCTGATCATTTTTATGTTTGAATGGGTCTTGTAAATTGCCAGATTATAGTGCAATCTATCCTTGGGTCAACCGCAAATAACCACTTTGACAACCACAAACTAGTGGTGCAACCTATTCACTGGTGTGACCTATGCATAAGTATATACGGTACGTAAATACACACACACACACACAAAAAGGAACTGGATGTCAAGGTGGGGAAAAGTATCTAATGAAGTCCCACAAGGGTTAGTACTGGCACCTATAATGTTCTTGACTAATGTAAACATGATTGGAAAGAACAAGTTACACTAACTTTTTTGTTGATGATGTGAATATCATGCTGACAATAGTAGATGAAAAGAATTGCAAACTGTTACAAAATTAAGTTGACAAAATTTAGAACTGGAACATGGAAAATCAATTTCAATGCTAAGATGTGCAAAGTATTGGAAATGGCAGTGGTCATCAATGATTTACTTGATGGGAAATGAAATCATTCTAATAATAAAAGGTGATGGAAGTGTTATTAATAATTTAGCACTAAATTAACAAGAAATAGAAAACTGAGAGATAGAGACAGAGACAGAGATAGATAGAGAGAGAGAGAGTGCCTTTGCCCTAATTGGAATATAGTGCTGTGGTGAGGTTCCCACAAAAAAAAAAAAAAAAAAAAAAAAAAAAAAAAAAATATATAAATTGAGTAAATACAAAGAAAAACAACCACAATTGTCCTCAGCCTACAAATGGCACGCAGTGCATGCCAAATCAAATATTGCAGCTGGCTTAGTTTTCTGAAGGGCTGCCATATGTCCCACTATGCCTTAGGGCATCCACAATTTTATTCATTCTTGCTACCATACTTGGTGATATCTTTGCCTCATGCACTCCTCACCTTGGTTTTTGATTCACTTTACCATGGCTTCTGAGCAAGCCTTCAATTTCTGCAGCTAACAGATAACAACATATGATAATGTTGGTTTTCTCATAGTAGATTACATGTTTGAGATAGTACTGTAGACATGCAGTGTTTGTCCTAGGCATTTCATGTGTAAAATTATAGCATATAGTGTTTGTCCTAGGCATTTCATGTGTAAAATTATAGCATATATTTTCTTATAATAAATGTACCTTTGTGAGAAGAGAGAGGTAGTTGAATGGGTTTTATTTGTGTTCTATGTGTGTGTACTTTGAATGTATTTTAAGTATACAGGTAGCTATTCCCAAATTCAGTCAATTCAAGCCAACCACAGCATGTTAAATTGCCTAAGTATGAACTACTTCTGGAATGTGAGGGGAGTATGGTTAGTTGGGTTGTACAACCTTATGTACAAACTTAGGAGCTAAGATGTCAGGGAAGAAAGAGTGGTGGATGGGAGTGAAATGGGTGGGAGTGGGTATTTGCCTTTTGAATTGACTACCTTCCTTGTAAGGGGGAGCCCTTAAAATATATAGACAAACTTATGTGATTTCATGTCTGCCTTGATTGGCTTAAAACTACTGTGTTTAAGAAGAATTACCTGGAAATTTTCATGACCTAGAAACTTAAACCCCCAAAACTTGCAGTCTCGGTAACACATCCCCTTACTGTACATGTATTTTTATTGGAAAATTAATTTCACATTGCATAAACATTGCATTATGTGACCTCTACTCAGTATCTATTGCATAAAGTTACCTGTATATATAAAAACATGATTGATATCACAGTTTGCCTTTTCAAGTACTATACAGCCACCCCACACACACATACACAAAAATGTCCAATGATAAGACATCAAATGGGAAATTAATTAATAGCAACAACATGGAAGAAAAGAATTTAGGGATGATCAGCTACCAGAAAGTCATGTCAAGAGAAAAACAGGGGACTTATCTATTGCTGAAGCATATGAGTGGCATTTCATGACATGGATAACAAAAAAAAAAAAAAAAAAAAAAAAAAAAAAAAAAGTTAAATAAATAATAATGGAATGTCTGATTCATCCCAGACTAGAATATAAAGCAGTATTGTGGTCACCATACTTAAAGAAAGATATATTGACAATAGCGACAATACAAGGGGCAGCAACCCAAACAATCCCAAGCCTAAATGACATATGAAAGAAGACATAGAAAACTGGACTTCCCACTTTAAAAGAGTGAAGACAAAGAGACAACATGATAAAGATCTCAGATCATATCTGAAAAAGGTATAGAAAAAATGTATAGGGGGTCTGTTGGTATGGGATGAAACATCAACAAGAGGTAAAAAATAATAATATTAAATAAATAAAACAAAATAAAAGGGGGATGAAAACATATTTCAAGCCAACAACATAGTGAATATAACAAACTTTGATAAATGGAAACATAGATGGAGCCCTATGACTGCAGCTCCAATTCCATATTTTATAACTAGATAAACTAGGGAAATAAATAAATAAATACACACACACATTAATGACTGCCATACAGGAATTATATAAATTTGAAAAAATAATTCTTGTGTGATATTCACAAATGAAGTGCTCAAATTCTGGATAGATAAATACATACATATACATATACATATATATATATATATATACTTTTTTTTGCAGATGCTAACTGTACTGGGTTCTGCTTCACCATTTCAAAGGGCCCATGAAAAAAATTGAAGAAAATTAACTCCTTCAATAATGTGGCACACTATAAAATTTAGAAACAAATTTTAGGTGATTCTATTGTGCAGATCAGGTTTAGATTTTCCCTGAACTAGGCAATCCCATCAAAGTCAATATCTACCCACTCCTAAACTGCTAAATAAAATTGTCAACCATTTGCCACAATAAAACCTTATAGTGCACCATGATACTAATGGGTTTCAAGATTAATGGCCCCTCCCTTATATCCACCAACGCCTAGTGCACATGAAAAATTATAGTCTATACATGACAGCTTTTGTTGTGGTGTGCACTCCAGATTGTTTGGGATAACCCTTATGTTTTAAATTCCTTGGTATAGTTATTTCTTTTAGTCTTAGAACCCAAACTGATACTAATTGGAATGAAATATTGTTACCAGAAAATACTGGGTTTGTTAGTTTTTATGTCTCTGTGATGAGGCAGTCTTGCATATCTTTTGTATTTCCATAGTACACAGAGCAAACATATAGTTTTGAACTGTTTACCTTGCAAAACAGTCCAATAATAGACTAAAGAACTCAGCTATATCAGCTTGATAACAAATATATACATAAAAAAACTCATAAAATTTTGAAGGATACTTGTTCAATAACTTAAAAGCAATGGTATAATCACCAGACTTATTTGCATTCATTCCTGTTCCTTCCTAGAAGATTTCATAGTGTGTCACAACTAAATACTAAAATGCCAATCCAAGCAGCTGGATTAGAAGCACTAAATGATCTTTTCTAAACTATGCATATCAAGGGAACAATAACATTGTATAATTAGTACAACAACTGCCAGAGCAAGTCAGTGTCTACCATAGCCAAGAGAAATGATGGGAGCTGACCTAACAAGTTCTACTGAAGCGTTTCTTAACAATGGTTTCCTGGGGTCTTGAACTTTCTGAGCAGCTCTGGTCTCCTCGTTGCTTGTTAGAAGAGGCCAGAGTACGGCTGTGGTTGGTTGAGAGGTCCTTGTTTTGGTCAGCACTTGCTGTTGGGTGTGGAAGTAGTGGCTTGGTGATGCGGTTGGCAGTGGAAGTTGTAGTCATCTTCGTACGCCTTAGTGGAGCACCATGAGCAGTAACATGATGTTTGCGCAAGTACCATTTGTTCTTCACCACTTTATGACATAACTCACACTCAATACCCTCCCCTACAGTGTGCACATTGACTATGTGTTGTTTCAGGTTAAACGAATTACTGAATGTTTTCCAGCAAAACGGACAGAGGCGAGGTTGCATGCAGCGCCACCTTTGGCGAGCGGGGGCATCTGGAACAGAGCAAAATAAGGCATTAACCTCTTAGATGCGTGAAACTGCGCATCATAGTCTAGTAAGGCCCAATTTTTGCAGTGCAACTTAATTCAACGAGCAAAGTTGCCAGTAAATGATTCCTGATTTCTGATGCTCCTGTTGTCTTGTGCCCCCACTCAACCAAACACATTAGGATATGATAGTATGCTGTTGTCTTATGCACACTTTTGTTATGAAATGCATTGCTAGGTCTACAATACGACACCAACAGCTCTCAGACACTCTACATTATCAAACATTTACAATTTTCTTTAAGTGATCGTAAATATACCTACCTCTCAATTATAAGCCTTTTTCAACATGTATCTGGTTAATAACCTGTCTGGTGTCATAACAAAACAGGCTTAACAACGAAGAACTTTAATATGTAAACTGCTCTAAAAATATTCATTAAAATATATCACAAAATATAAGGACTATGTTATGAACTTTGAACAATAATCCAGACATAACAAAGGATTTACAAAGGCAAAGCATGCCGACAGGAGACCTTTTGATCCATATCTAGGTCGGATGCAAAAAAAAAAAAAAAAAAAAAAAAAAAAAAAAAAAAAAAAAAAAAAAAAAAAAAAAAAAAAAAAAAAAAAAAAAAAAAAAAAAAAAAAAATCATATTAATAATAAATTAAAACTATAACAATGTAAATAACAATTAAAATACATAAATAAATGCATTGGTATAGTTGAATAACAAACAAACAGGTAAATAGTAAATGATAATAAATTGACATATAACTAACAATAAATGAAAATCAGACAGACAAATTATAACAAAACAAAAACAAATAATATAACATAAATTATAATAATTACAGCATCTTACTTAGGTATTTATCTAAATGATTCTTAAAGCTTCGAACTGAACTACATTGCACTACCTGTGCAGGAAGTTTATTCCATTCATTAACTACACGGTTGGCAAAGTTGTTTCTACCTACTTCCAAATTGAATCTATTTCCGGACAGTTTGAGACCATTGTTTCTTGTCTGATTCTCATTCAATGTGAAAATTTTGTCACTTTTGATGTTGTCAATTCCCTTTAAAATCTTAAAGACCTGTATCAAGTCACCTCTGAGTCTACGCTTTTTTAGGGAAAACAGATTCATGTGCTTAAGTCGATTTTCGTATGATTTATTTTTGATATTTGGAATCAGTTTTGTGGCTCGCCGTTGTACTTTTTCCAGTCTGTCAATGTCTTTAATGAGATTCGGTGACCATACGGAAACAGCATATTCCAAATGTGGACGAACTAACGATTTATATAGCTTGTTAATGAGTGATGGACTTTTGAAATCAAAAGATCGCGCAATCAATCCCAGAATCTTATTTGCTTTCTCAGAGGCTGAAATACACTGCTTGGATGATTTGAGGTCGTTACTGATAATTACGCCGAGATCTTTTTCACTATCCACTTTTGTTAACGAATTTCCAAATAACTTGTAATCGTACTTGCTGTTATTTTTACCTATGTGCATTACCTTGCATTTACTTGTGTTAAATTTCATTAGCCACTTTTCAGACCATTGCTGTAATTGATCTAAATCTTCTTGAATATCTAATTGGTTTGAGTGATCATTTGCCACTCCGCACAGTTTTGTATCATCAGCAAATTTGGAAACAGTAGATTTTAGTCCATGGTCTATATCATTTATATATACTATGAATAGAAGTGGCCCAAGAACGGAACCCTGAGGAACTCCACTTGCAACACTTTTCCATCCAGAAGTTTTTCCATTTAAAACAACTCTCTGTTTTCGACCTTTCAACCAATTACTAGTCCAACCTAATAGGCTACCACTTATTCCATGCAAAGCTAATTTAGTAAGTAGTCTTTCGTGTGGGACGGTATCAAAAGCTTTTGCAAAGTCTAGATATATTAAATCTATATTTGACATGTATGTCAAAACTACAAAGTGACTTCTGCAAAATCTTCCATTTCAAAATAAAAAGTTACAAGACATACAAAATGAAGGAATAATTGAGTTAATGAATAAAAATGATAATAATAAATGATAATAATAATGATACAAGAAATATATAAAAAAAATATATATATAAAAAGTAACCCCTTAATTACCAATGTAAATATATATATATATATATATATATATATATATATATATATATATACACAAAGACATTGTTTGATAGATACTTCAAGGAAAAACCAAAGGGAGCGCATATCTAGCAGTTTTGTTGCCGAACACGAAGGAAACTAGTTGTTATTGTACGGGATGGGTAATCTGTTGTTCTTGAGTGACTGAAAAAATAAATCCAGTTCTTGAAAAAAGTATAGTTTTGGCAAAATGGAGAAAGAAAAAGAAGAAAAAATAATAAACGAACCAATGAAGAGAGGACTGGATATGAGCACAGTGGAAAGTCTAAGAGGTGTCATCCCCAAAAGACATTACTTGATAGATACTCCAAGGAAAACCAAAGGTGGGAAAATAACAGTTTTTCAGGGTTTCAAAGAAACCCAGGTGAAATAGTAAAAGCTTAGATATAGAGAAATTAGATATAGTAATGCATTAAGAAATCGCAAAGTAAATGACTTAATGGAAGAAACCATAGATTAAAAATTGAATTACCGAGCTGTACTTGGTGAATTGATTACTTTGCATAAGAGTAATGAGCAAACGATTAAAGAATCAAGTGACCTAAAGAGCAAAATTGAAATCCTCAAAGAGAAAACAAAATAATGAAGAATGAGGACAAAAATAAAAATGATGAACTGAAAAAGGGGGTCAAAGAGCAATTACAAGTAGTGACTGGAAAGGTGTAAGAGTCAAAGAAACAGACCTCATTGAAATAAAAAATCAATGGAAACAAGAACAGGAAAATAAAAAATATCTTTTAGAGAAATGTTACAAAAGCAGATGGAGGAAAATACAAAAGAAACAGTTATGAAAGTAATTAGAGAAAAGGAAAACTGGGTGAGAGATACAGTTGACAAAGGTAAGTGCATTGTGGTCCATGGTATCCAGGAAAAACATGATATTTATAGATACCAGAGAGAAAAGGAGGAAAAGGAAATAGCTAAGAAAATTCTGAAAGAAACACAGGATGAAGGGCAAAATTTTTATAAAGAAATTTACGAAATCCACAGGATAGGAAAAAAAAAAAAAAAAAAAAAAATAGACCGCTGAAAATAAAACTAAGAACTCAAATGATAGCTGAGGAGGTATTATCAAAGTGGTTAAATGGGCAAACAGCAAGAAATTCAAACATATGTGGTTAAAAAAGGAAATAAGTGATGACGAAAAAGAGAAAAGACAAAGCTCTCAGAACTGAAGCCAATAATAGAAATGAAAAAAGAACAGAGACGGAAAAAATGGTACATCAAACAATGGAAACTTCAACCAAAAAAGAAACAAATATGAAACTAAAAGTGGCATACACAAATAATGATGGCATGATCTCTGGAATCAACGAACTAAATGACTATCTAGAAATAGAGAAACCTGACATTATGGGAATTGTAGAAACAAAACTGTTACACAGACAAGCAGGGAGGTGTCATGATATTGACCAAAAAGGGTCTAAATGTGACAAAGATTAATGAAGGCCAAGGCAATGTAGAACTAATGATAAAAATTGTAAACAAATAGATGAAAAGCAGAAAATCTGTAGCAATATATGTACCACCAAAAACACAGGCTTGATCGGATAGCAAACATTCTAAATTACTGGAAGACACAATGAATGTGCTAAATGGGTTACTGAAAGAGAGAGGAAACATAGTAATCTTGGGCGATTTTAATGCAAAGGATATAATCTGGGAAGAAATGATAGTAAAAGAGGGAGAAGAACTTTGGAGCAACATTCTACTGGATATGACCATTGAATACACCCTAACACAATGGGTTAAGGAGATATAGAAACAATGAGGAACCGTCAAAACTAGACTATATTAATTTCTGAACCAGATACTGTGAACAAAATGGAGTATAAAACACCAATTGGAAATAGTGACCATATACTAATAGAGTTTGAATTAAAAGAACAGAACAATGTAGGTAGGAATGATAAACATAGAAATGGAAGATTAATGTACAACAAAACGGATTTTGTAAAACTAAGAAAAAAATTCCAAAACACAAACTGGGATAAATTATCTAATGAGGAAACAAGGATGGAAGACAAATGGAACATATTCAAGGAAAATTACAAGGAAGGAATTGACAAATATGTACCATAAAAGAAACAAAAAGAGATTTATATAGTGTTGGTATAACAAAAGGTGTAGTGAGGCGAGAGACAGAGACAAAGCCTGGGAAAAATGGAAAAAAGAAAAAGAAGGAAAAAAAAAAATCCAAATGGCAAACATACATAAAACTTAGAATGAATATGTGAATATACACAGGAAAGAAAAAAGAAATTATGAAAAAGATATTATAGACAAATGTAAGGATCAACCTAAACACTTTTACAGATACATAAATGAAAAACTAAAGGATAAACATGAAATAGTGAAACTGCATGGAGATAAAGAATATATAGATGACACAGAAATGGCTGAAGTTATGATCAGACATTTCAGGTATGTTTTAACAATTGAGAGCTCACAATTTTGGAACGATGGACAAGAAAGATCACCCAAAATGAAAGAAATAAAGTTAACACAAAAAGAAATAAGGGACCAAATAAAAAACCTAGATGTCAGGAAATTGCATGGACCAGATGGAATTGCAAATTGGATACTGAAAGAGTGTATAGACAAACTGACAGACAAATTATACAAGATAATAGACTTCTCACTCAGTGAAGGAAAGGTACCGCAAGATTGGAAAGATGCAAACAAAGAACCAATATATAAAGGAGAAAATATGGAAGATCCTACAAACTTCAGACCATCCCTTACAGGCACAGTAGCAAAAATATGCAAAATAGTCATCAGAAACAAATGGACCAAACACTTGGAAGAAAACGAAATAGTAATTCCTAAACAATTTGGAAGTGGAAGATCGTGTACCACAAACATAACTTGCTTTTACTCGAGATTAATTGAGATGATACAAAAAAGAGATGGCTAGGCAGATTACACATTCTTGGACTTGCAGAAGGCATTTGACAAAGTACCACATAAAAAATTAATAAGAAAAATTGAAATAATAGGAGGAATACAAGGTAAGCTGCTGGAATGGATGAAGGATTTCTTAATTGGGAGAAAAATGAGAGTGGTACTTAAGAGACAAAAATTCGAACTGGGAAGATGTGAAGAGTGGCATCCCGCAAGGCTCTGTATTGGCTCCTTTAATGTTTGCCATATATATAAATGATATGGATGAGGGAGTTAATTGTTACACGAACTTCTTTGCTGACAATGCCAAATTACTCAAGAGAGTAAGAATAGAAGAAGATTGCAGACTGCTACAAGAAGACTTAGACAAAATATGGGAATAGAGTCAGAGATCTGAGATGAACTTCAACATTAAGAAATGTAGCATAATGGAATTTGGAAAACGCAAAAATAGAGTATCACGTCAATATAAGATTGGAAACAAGGAAGCCAAAAAGTCAATTCAGAAAGGGAACTAGGAGTAATCATCTCAAGTGACTTGACACCTGATAAACATGTAAATAAATTATTTGGTGAGACTTATTAAGATCAATGAAAGTGGCCTTCGACTACATGGATGAGGAAATGGTTATAAAAATTGTGGTTACACTGATAAGACCTAAACTAGAATATGCTGCAACACTGTGGGCACCTAGCACAAAAAAGAACATAAGAAAATTAGAGAGAATCCAAAGAGCAGCGACAAAAATGGCACCTGCACTGTCAAATCTGACATACAAAGATTGGAGAAATTACATCTATCAACACTGGAACAGAGAAGAGAAATAGGTGATTTGTTGACCATTTACAGAATTATGAAGGGGATGGGAATTCTCAATAGAGACAACTTATTAAATTGGGACAGAAGAGAAACATGAGGACATGAAAAGAAGCTAAAGGATAGTTACAGAAGAGACCTGAAAAAGAATAGCTTCCCACATAGAGTGATTGTCTGGAACAAACTAAATGGAGAAACAGTGAGTGCCAAAACTATACACGGTTTTAAGAATAAACTGGATGTGGAGAGATACGAAAACAGGTCACTATGGGCATAGCTCTTGTCCCGTAAAATACAACTAGGTAAATATATACACACTCACAGAGTGGTGGATGTATGGAGCACAATGGATGAAAAAACAGTGTGTGCAAAAGCAATACAAGAATTTAGGAGTAAACTGGATACGGAAAAATACAAAGACAGGACACTGCGAGCTTAGCTCCCCTTCCCATAAGATACAAATAGATGTATATATATATATATATATATATATATACTATATAT
>NC_134779.1:80227806-80307806 GCF_046742065.1 Oratosquilla oratoria
TATATATATATATACATACATACATATACCAAGACTTTTTTCCCCTTACCAGGGAGGTAGCCAAAAAGGACAAGGCATAAAATCATTCCCACCCATTCCATCCCCGAAAACACTCCACACCCCTCCACCCTCCCTCCCAACTTAGCACCTCCTAGATGACGGGTCATCCCTGCACCCTGTCCACTGCCCTGGGTCAGAAGCAGTGTCGCAAGACACAGCACATCCACAGCAAGGCCGCTTCATTAAATCGGCGACCCCCCCTCACCGTCCCCCCATATAAAGGAGAGGACGGGGAGAAATCCCTTCGGGCTGCGTCAAAATTTTTGCTCACACACACTACCTCACCCCCCATTCCCCCGTCTATTCCACCTCATGTATCACAACATTTTCTATATACAACCATTCTCCATTCACCCCTGTCTTCTGTCCTCTCCCGTCCTTCCTCAACAGACATTCCCCTCTTCCCCAAAGCCCCCTTCACCCCATCCATCCTTCTCATCCTAGGACGTCCCTTCATGTTCACTCCCTCCACATCTGCCTTCCATACCTCCTTTACTAGTCTTTCTTCACTCATTCTTTCCATGTGTCCAAACCATCCTAATACTCTTTCATCAACCCTATCTCCCAGCTCCCTTTCCACCCCTGTTCTCCTCCTCACCTCATTTCTCACTTTATCTAGCCTAGTAACCCCCATCATACTTCTCAGACACTTCATCTCAAACACATTCAAGTTCCTTCTCTCTTCCTCTTATGTTCCATGTTTCTGCTCCATACAGTGCTGTTGGCACAATCACTCCTTCATACAGTCTCCTCTTAGCATCCATTCCCAAATTTCTATTACTCATTACACTTTTTAATCCACCAAGGCATTTACTCGCTTCTCTCAATCTACATTCTACCTCCTCCTTCACTCCACCTTTTCCTGCCACATTTGCACCCAAATATCTAAAACTATCCACTTCCTCCAGTTGCTCTCCCCTAATGCTCACTTCCAGATTACTTCCACTTTCACCCCTTGTACATCTCATCACCTTACTTTTACCCACATTTATCTTCAGCTTTCTTCTATCACACACTCTCCCAAACTCTGTCACCAACTTCCTCAATCCCTCCTCTGATCCTGCCACAAGCGCAGTGTCGTCCGCAAACAACAGCTGGCTCACCTCCCACTTTTCTCCATTTTCCTTAACTATACATTTATATATATATATATATATATATATATATATACACATACATATACATATATATATACACATATATACATATATATATACACATATATACATATATATATATATACATATATATATACATATACACATATATATACACATATATATATATACTGTATATATATATATATATATACACACACACACACACACATTAAATGCTGGTTCAACAAAAGGTGCAGTGAGGCAAAAGACAGAAGGGACAGAGCTTGGAAAAGGTGGAGAAAAGATCAAATAAACTCAAAAATGGCAAGTCTAAACTATAGAAATGAGTATGTTAAAGTGAGAAGAGAGGAAAAAGGGAACCATGGGAAGGATATTATAGATAAATGCAGAGAGCAACCCAAGCTATTCTATCGATACGTGAATGGCAAACTTAAAAACAAGCAGGAAATGGTGAAACTACGCCAAGGGAATATAGAATACACAGAAGAATTAGAAACGGCTGAAGTCATGCATAATCACTTCAAATCTGTCTTCACTAGAGAGAAAGCACAATATGGGGACAAAGGTAATGAAAGGCGATCTCCCCCCAGGAGCGAGATAACAATAACACAAAAAGAAATATTAGAACACCTATCAAACCTTGACGTCAAGCTATATAAATCATTAGTTCGTCCACATTTGGAATATGCTGTTTCCGTATGGTCACCGAATCTCATTAAAGACATTGACAGACTGGAAAAAGTACAACAGCAAGTCACAAAACTGATTCCAAATATAAAAAATAAATCATACGAAAATCGACTAAAACATATGAATCTGTTTTCCCTAAAAAAGCATAGACTCAGAGGTGACTTGATACAGGTCTTTAAGATTCTAAAGGGAATTGACATCAAAATTGACAAAATTTTCACATTGAATGAGAATCAGACAAGAAACAATGGTCTCAATCTGTCCAGAAATAGATTCAATTTGGAAGTAGGTAGAAACAACTTTGCCGTGTAATTAATGAATGGAATAAACTTCCTGCACAGGTAGTGCAATGTAGTTCAGTTCGAAGCTTTAAGAATAATTTAGAGAAACACCTAAGCAAGATGCTGTAATGATTATAATTTATTTTATATTATTTGTTTTTGTTTTGTTATCATTTGTCTGTTTGATTTTCATTTATTATTAGTTATATGTCAATTTATTATTATGTACTATTTACCTTTTTTTATATTATTTAACTATACCAATGCATTTATTTGTGTATTTTATTTGGTATTTACATTATTATAGTTTCTATTTATTATCTTATTATTATTATGTTTTTTTTTCGCATCTGACATGTCCCACACTAACAAGCTCCTTTCATTTCGTAAACCTCCTGGACGCCTATTCCATACCTTGTCGATCCATAAATGGACCCCACCTTCATCCATCCAACCGTTTTCATGTACATGGACATAAACACCTGGAGGAAACTTCATTTTTGGCATGGTTTTTCTTCTAAATATAACCATTGGTTTTAATTTCGTTCCGTCTGCGAGGCAACTTAGCACAACTGTGAACTTGGTCTTTTCATGACCTGTACTTTTGACCAAAATCGTCTTTTTGCCTTTGGTGTCAACAGTTTTATTCCTAAGCATATAAAAAAAACAAGGGGTTTCACACACACATATATATATACATATATATATATACATATATATATATACATACACATATATATATATATATATATATATATTTATACAAGCGAACCTCGAAAGCCCGGTACCGGAATGCCCGGACCCTCGTATGACCGGTTGAAATGAACAAAGGGCGGACTTTTCAAGCAAAGTTCCCTATTTGTCCGGTAGGTGGCAGCGACGGCCGTACACGTGTACTCAAACCCGGCCCAGTCAAGCCACCACCAGGGCTGCCGTTTCGTAGAATTTTGTACCAAAACGTAGTAAAATAGCGGCATGTGGCAACTGCACAAGGACATGAGGAAATTTTTTCTATATCAGCGGGCTGTTAAAAACGTTAAAAAACTCAAACTTTTGTTTAAAAATCATAGAACTAGTTATCAAATAATAAATGGTACATCAAAATATGACTTTTATTGGTAATTGTGTTATTTATAAAATACTATGCCCAAAAAAAATTGTTTTTACCGTGTAGAAAAAATTCTACGCTAAAGTTTCAGCTTTTTTTTAAGCGATAAAAATATATATATATATATATATATATATCTTACTGAATATGTCAGGGTATGGGGACCTTATATACATTCAAGAATAAAAAAACTAGAACCAACATTTTGTCAAAGTTTGACAAGTATATCTTGCTATGAAAGTCTGCACACGCCCGAGAAAAATATATGCCCCGGTATGGCAACACTCCATTTCTACACGGCAGGGTGGAAAACGCGGCAACCCTGGCTGCCACCACTGTCCCACGTGCATACCTTCCGATATTTACAGTGTACATAATAAAAAATACAGTACAGTACAATGTATATAAAGTACATTTACATGCCTGTATTACAGTTATTATTACAGAATTATTAATATTATAGCATTACTATTACAGTATTATTATTACAGTGTGAGAGTATTATTCTTATGTGTTTCTATGCCATATCATACATTACCTATACGTATACCGCTATGAAAATCTACAGGTGTTAGGGAGATATTTTCGATGACTGGACGTTTGGCATGACCAGACCACCCTTCCCCCCAATTAGTCCGGGCTTTCGAAGTTCGACTGTATATATATATATATATATATATATATATATATATATATATATATATATATATGTATATAAATATATGTATATATATATATAAATATATGTATATATATATATAAATATATGTATATATATATATATACATATATATATATATATATATATACACACACATATATATATATACTCATATATACATATATATATATATATATACATATATACACACACACACATGGATGAGGAGATGGTGAAGAAAATCCTAGTTACACTGATAAGACCAAAATTAGAGTATGCAGCGACACTATGGTCACCCAGTACAAAAATAAAACATAAACTAGAAAGAATTCAAAGAGCACTAACAAAGATGGCATCAACATTCAGTATGCTGACATATGAACAAAGATTAGAAAAACTAACAATATTAACTCTGGAACAAAGAAGAGAAAGAGGCAATTTGATATCCATATATAGAATTATCAAAGGGATGGAAATCCTTGACAGGGATGATGTGCTTAAATGGGACAATAGAAATACAAGGGTACACAAGATAGTCTTTGACTATTTGGATGAAGAAATGGTAAAGAAAATATTAGTTACATTGATAAGACCAAGATTGGAGTATGCTGCAACACTGGACACCCAATACTAAAAAGAATATAAAGAAACTAGAAAGAATTCAAAGAGCAACGACAAAGATGAAGAAATTATTAGAAAAATATTACATTAATAAGACCATAGCAACACTATGAACACCCAGTAGTAAAAAGAATATAAAGAAATTAGAAAGAATACAGAGAGCAATGACAAAGGTGGCACCAGCTCTTTCCAAATTAACATACAAAGATTATCCAAATTGGAACTACCAACACTGGAGCAGAGAAGAGAAAGTGATCTACTATCTATAGTATCATGAAAGGAATGGAAATCCTTGATAGGAATGATTTACTAAGAAGTGGAAAAACAGGAGGACACTAAAGGAAACTCAAAAAGGATAACTATTGAAGAGATCTGGAGGAAAAAAAAAAAAAAAAAAAAAAAAAAATCCCACACAGTGCTGGATACCTGGAGTAATCTAGATAAAGAAATGGTGTGTGCAAACACTATTCAAGATTTTACGAAAAAACTTGATGCTGAAAGATACAAAGACGGGCCACCATGAGCATAGCTCCCTTCCCGTATAATACAACTAGTTAAGTACACACACATAGTCATATTTTTATATACAATAATAACGACTGTTGCCTGTAAAACCCACAGTGCCACAATGGCTGACAACATTTCTCAGGGCCTCCCACAGATCTCTCTGGGATGAACTTTGGCTTCCACTTCCTGAAGGAGGTGTGGGTATTGTGAGGTTCTGAAAATGGGCAGCATTATTGTCCTTTTTGCAAGACCACTTACAAGAACAATGGATACCTATTAGATGTGTTCCTGTGAGATGGGCATCTGAGGGATTCATCTCCCTAGTATCTTCCAAACCCATAACAATACCTCCTCTATCTGGAAGTACTACCTTTCAGGACACAAAGATCTAAATAAATTTCTATTCCCCCTATACACTTTATCAGATAAGAGGAGATGAACACTGACAACTGCTTCACTCCTGCTAGTCACACAAGTACCCACACAAATACAACTGATCCTAAGTTTCTTCCAAGAAATATATTGAGGAGGATCCAAAGACTGTTGCTAGCTGCTGTGGGACTGCAATCTCTATAACAGCTGATAACAGTTCTTGGATCTTCTTACAGATATTTATAGGAGGAAATGTTTAACTGTTGTTATGCTGTATTAGTGCGAGATTATTTCTGTTATCAGCCTGTATTAGTAGGAGTTTGAGGAGCAGGTGGCACAGTCATTAGTTGTCAGCTTTCCTGTTGTAAAAAAGGCAGAAGAAATTCGAAGTTGATAATGATTTTGGACCTGGTACAGAGTTCTTCCAAGATGTACTTACAGGTGGAAGTAAAATTGTTGACATGTTTCGTGACAACGTAGGATGGAGGTTATTCTCTTGATGTCTATCTCACATGACCACCATTTGTAGGTATACATCATTGGTCCCATGCAACAATCATTACCAACAAGACCCCTTTGTCCAATTTCTTGAATTCTTCCTCACCTAAACTGTATGCACTTTTCAATATAATTTGGTTTCCACAATCTTAGTCACAATGTATTTGTTAGTGTGGAACTTTAGGAACTTATCTATAATTTCAGGTTTCACTTCTGCAACTTACATAGGTTTGGTGGGGTCCTACAATAGCATTACATCACCCACAAACATGTTTATAAAACTGCCTATCCCTTTTAGTAAAATATCTATGTGCAAAAGAAACATTATGGATGCCATTAAAGAACTATGTCATAAAGTATACCCTCATTATCAATGGGGTTAGGTATTTGCTATCTGAAACCTTTTTACTTTGGCTACCTCCCTTGTAAGGGGGAAAAAGCCCTTGGTATATATATATATATATATATGTATATGTATATATATTATACACACACACACACACTTTCGTCGGATGGACGGCGAAGATTGGAGTTCTGAAGAAAAAGTGAAATTTTCGTGGATCTCAACGCAAAGGAAGTACCTTATTGTATTTACAGGGAAGGGGATAGCTCGTGGTGTAGTGGGAAAGTGAGAAAAAAGGAGAAGGGGAGGGATTACTGAGGGAAATGGAAGGAAATGAGGAAGGGGAGGACTTGGTCCAGGAGGCCATGCGTCTTGTAAACAAGAGAAGGACCGATGATTTTGGTGAAGGGATTAACAAAAATGTAAAGATTAGAAATATAGATAAGAGCAGCACAATGGAAGGTGAGGATAATAATTTCCAAGGATTTAATGAGGAGGGGGCAGATACCAACCTCCCCCGATTAGCAAGACTAGAGGAAAAACTTGAACAAATGACCAAACATTGGGAGATTAGGTTCAGTAACATAGCAAAGATTGCGCAGAGAGTTGAAAAATTGGAAGAACTAGAGAAGGTAAACAAAAACTTAACTAATGAAATAGAAGAATTAAAAAGACAGTTAAAAGAAGTAAAAGATGAGAATGAGGAATTAAAGAGGAATAATAAAGACAAGAGGCCATAGCAAAAGAAGCACAGGGTTGGAAAAAAAATCCAAGAAAACAGTAAAGTTGCATTTACTGACATAATTAAACAGCAAATGAAAGAACAAACTGAAGACTCAGTTATCAAAGTGATGAGACAGAAGGAGAATATAGTAAGAGACTTAGCAGATAAAAAGAAATGTATAGTTATATTAGGAATGGAAGAGAAACATAACCTAAATAGAACCACAAGAATCAATGAGGAAAAAGAAAAAGTAAGCAGTTTACTAGAATTAGTTCAGGAAGATGAACCTGAAATCATGAAACAAATTGAAAAGATGTATAGACTCGGAAAGTATAGTACAGATAAGACCAGACCAATTAAGATTAAATTCAGGTCACAAACGATGGCAGAGAATATCTTAGCAAAAACAGGGAAACTAGCAGCAAGTGAACAATACAAAAAGGTATGGATAAAAAGAGAAATGAATAAAGAGTAACGAGAGGAAAAAATGAAAAGACATGAAGCTAAAGAAAAAAACGAGAACAGAACATAGTCAGAAAAAGAGAAATTCTACTGGAGAGTAGTGAATATGAAAGTAAGGAAATACGACATACTAGAGAAAAACAAAAGGGAAACAGAGAATACAATGGAAGTAGCAGAAAACTAAGTGTGTCTTACACAAATATAGATGGATTAATAACAGGATTGAATGAGCTGAATGATTATCTGAAGGAAAAAGAACCGGACATAATGGGAATTGTAGAAACGAAATTAAAAGGTCTACTACCACCCAACAGTGTAGGACATGATGCATATAATTATTGGATTAGAAACAGATAAAACAAGGGGGTGGAGTTATGTTCCTGACTAAGAAGGATATCAACGTGAGGTGTGTCACATATGGAAAGAATACAGTAGAGATGATTATGATCGAAGTGGAAGGCAGAGATAAGAAGAGCAGAAAGTTCGTGATAAATTATGTGCCTCCAAAAACAGCCTCGTGGGAAGAGAGTGAACATAAAAGTATGTTAGAAGACACAAGGATAACATTAAATAAGATAATGGAAGATGATGGAAGAATAGTTATGATGGGCGACTTTAATTGCAAAGAAGTCTGCTGGGAAGAGATGAGTGGAGACGGCTCATGGGGAAATGTTCTACTCGAGATGATTATTGAACATACAATGACACAGTGGATTCTGGAGAACACTAGGTATAGAAATGAAGAACCATCGAGACTAGACTTAATAATCACATCTGAACCTAGAATAGTGTAAAAGATTGAATATAAAACACCAATAAGTAAAAGTGACCACATATTGATTGAACTGGAACTAAATGAGGAAAAATACATGAAAAGAAATTAACAATATAGAAAAGGAAGAATGATGTATGAAAAAACAAACTTTGATAAAATAAGAGAATTCTTTCAAAAAGAAAACTGGGAAGGAATATACAAAGAAGAAACAACAGTGGAAGAGAAATGGAATATTTTGACAAAAATTTATAAAAAAAAAAAGGAGTGGAAAAGTATGTCCAGATGAAATAACAACTGGATTTTGAAAGAATGCAGGAATGAACTGGCAGACAAAATACATAGCATAATAAGCAGTTCCTTGAAAGAAGGAAAAATTCCAGAAGATTGGAAAAAAGCAAATATAGTACCTATATATAAAGGGGGAAATAAAGAAGACCCTACCAACTATAGACCAGTCTCTCTAACAAGTACAATAGCAAACATTTGTGAAAGAATATTTAGAAAAAAAAAGTGCTAAATCCAAGGCAATTTGGATTCAGACAAGGACGATCATGCATCACCAATTTAATATGTTTCTATTCAAGGCTAACAGATATAATACAAAAAAGAGATGGATGGACTGATTGTGCATTTCTAGACCTAAAAAAAGCTTTTGACAAAGTACCACATAAGAAGTTGATTAAGAAATTAGAAACTGAAGGAGGGATACAGGGCAAACTGCTTAAATGGATGGAAGACTTTTTGCAAGAAAGAAAAATGAGAGTAGTGATAAGAGACAAACACTCAAAATGAGATGAAGTAATAAGCGGTGTTCCACAAAGAACTGTTCTGGCCCCAATAATGTTTGCTATATATATTAATGATATGGATGAAGAAATTGAAAGTTATATGAGCTTCTTTGCAGATGATACAAAACTATTAAAAAAAGTGAACATGGAAGAAGATCTACAGAGTGATCTAAATAAAGTATGGGAATGGAGTAGGAGATGGAGTGGGAGATGGAGTTCAACACTAAAAAGTGTAGTATAATGGAATTTGGAAACAGCAAAAACAGAATAACAGGATCATATAAATTGGGAGAAGAAGGAATAAAAAAAGTAGAAAATGAGAAGGACCTGGGAGTCATTGTTATGAATAATATGTCACCTGAGAAACATATAAATAAGATTTTTGGAGAAACTTATAATTTAATAAGAACAATCAAAGTGGCATTTATATACCTGGATGAGGAAATGGTGAAGAAAATTCTAATCACTCTGATAAGACCAATATTGGAATATGCAGCAACGATGTGGTCACCAAGTACAAAAAAATGTATAAATAAAATTGAAAGAATACAAAGAGCAATTACAAAATTGGCACCAACACTCTCAAAACTATCATATGAAGAGAGACTAGCAAAACTTGAGCTACAGACACTAGAGCAAAGAAGAGAGGAGATTTGATAGCTATTTACAGAATCATGAAAGGCGTAGAAATTATTGATAGAGAGAATCTAATAAAATGGGATGATAGAAATACAATAGGACACAGAAAGAAAATCAAGAAAGACAGCTATAGAAGAGATCTGAAAAAGAACAGCTTTCCTCACAGAGTAATAGACAGTTGGAACAAGTTAGACGAGAAAGTGGTGTGTGCAAACACAATACATGAATTTAAAAATAGTTTAGATAAAATGAGACATGAAGACTGGACACCACAAGCATAGCTCCCCTTCCTGTAAAATACAACTAGGTAAATACATGTGAATAAATCCCAAAAACACGTGATTCACAAAATGTGTAATAAAACCACTTGGAAAATAAAATGAAAGGTGACCAAATGTTTTCGTCTATTTAAGACATTTTCAAAGGTACAGAGTAAGGTAGCAGTGACATTATATATACAAAAGAAGCACATTAGGGGGAATTAGGACAGGTCCAATAGTGACCTCACTCTCTCAGCACTGCCGGACGTTTGACCCAGCTACTGTCAACAATTTTATATGTTCCAAAGTTATCTAACTTATACATTCCCATACTCATATTTATGTTGTTCTCAAATGAAGCTTTTATATAACATGATTCTATGATATTCCTCTCCTTAATGTCCTTACTTAAGACAATTTTCTTTGTGTTATCCCAATCAATGCAATGATTAAAATCCCTTAAATGCAAAAACAACCCACTTGAAGCTTGCCCTGTTCTGATGTTATATTAATGTTGGTTTATTCTCAATTCTAAATCCTTGCCTGTTTGTCCAATATAATTAAAGTTACAATTTTTGCAAGGGATACTATAAACACAGCCTTCATTACAAGCAGGTGAATTTTTAATCAACCTGTTTTTAACAGTGTTGTTATTTTTAAAGACAACTTGGACACCAAATTTATTAAAAGTATGAGTTAAACTAACAAAATTTTGATGAAAAGGGAGGGTTAAAATATTCTTAAAACTGAATCGATGATTATCAGTAAGACTATAAAGAGATTTCTTTGCTGTGTTTTGAGCTACATCAATTAAGTGTTTTGGATATTTCAATTTATTACCAATGTCATTAATTAAATTTACCAATGTCATCAATTAAATTTACAAAAGAAATTGAAAAGAACAATAGTCTCCCCTTTTTGGATGTTATGATTTATAGATTTGGTAATAAGTTTAAATTAGATGTTTACAGGAAACCAACCAATGTCCTTTCTTATATTCATTATTATTGTTATCACCATCTAAAGACTAAAGTATTAGTATTCACCTCAATGTTTCTAAGGGCCTTTAGAATTTGTTGCCCAGAATTTTTAGACCAAGAAATTGAAACCATTTATGACATTGGTAATAAATTAAAATACCCAAAACACTTAATTGACGTAGCTCAAAACACAGCAAAGAAATCTTTTTATAATCTTACTGATAATCATCAATTCAGTTTTAAGAATATTTTAACCCTCCCTTTTTATCAAAATTTTGTTAGTTTAACTCGTACTTTTAATAAATTTGGTGTCCAAGTTGTCTTTAAAAATAACAACACTGTTAAAAACAGGTTGGTTAAAAATTCACCTGCTTGTAATGAAGGCTGTGTTTATAGTATCCCTTGCAAAAATTGTACCTTTTTTTATGTTGGACAAACCAACATATTGAGAATAAACCAACATAAATATAACATCAGAACAGGGCAAGTTTCAAGTGGGTTGTTTTTGCATTTAAGGGATTTTTATCATTGCACTGATTGGGATAACACAAAGAAAATTGTCTTTAGGACATTAAGGAGAGGAATATCATAGAATCATGTTATATAAAAGCTTCATTTGAAAACATGAATATGAGTATGGGAATGTATAAATTAGATAACTTTGGAACATATAAAATTGTTGACAGTAGCTGGGTCAAACGTCCGGCAGTGCTGAGAGAGTGAGGTCACTATTGGACCTGTCCTAATTCCCCCCTAATCTTCTTTTGTATATATAATGTCACTGCTACCTCACTCTGTACCTTTGAAAATGTCTAATAGACGAAAAACATTCGGTCACCTTTAATTTTATTTTCCAAGTGGTTTTATTACACACACACACATATATATATATACATACATACATACATATATATATATATATATATATATATATTTTTTTTTTTTTCTTTCTTTCTTTCTTTCTTTTCTTTTCATATGGTACCACTTGGTATGCCATTAGAGGTTCTTTTCCTTAAATGATTGGTTTAGTTTAAATAAATTTTATGCTCTGTATTGTTATATCAAATTTCTAACAGATTCTTACACAAAATCTACCCCTTTTATCCTTTAGTGTCAACTTAATGCCTTTCTCTTAGTCTACAGGAAGACATCCCACCATTCTAAATCCCAAGTATGCCTCATTCTCCTTATGCTCTACCTAACAAGCCACTGCTGAATTCAAACTATTCATGCAATACTATTCCATGTTAAAATCCTCACCAGAGCCACAATAAAGTCACACAATGTCTTTCCAGTCTTACTTTACCTGGCTTTTTACTTAACAATTACTGATCTCTTACCATTCTTCTAGACACTTAGATCACACTACATCAAACATTTTACCATTATCAATGTATAATATCTTGATGTTTTGTCTCCTTCCTTGGTCTGTACTTGAAATCTATTATCTGCTACTTGGAGTACCATTTTGTTAAGTGGGTGTATGTCCATAAAAAAATCTTGCATTACCATTCAAGATCATGTTCTAGTTCCTCTTTCTTTTAATGATGATGATGATATTGTTGATGTCAGCTGCTATGAAGCTTCTTTTATCTTGTAATACTTCTTTTTTCCAGTGAACAGAACATGAACTTTTTTTCTACTTAGTTTGTCTCTTCCATTACACAAGAAAAAGACCACTCCAAGTCAGGTGGTACAAGTTGGTTGAGGCTTTGATATCAGCACAAAACGTTGTCAAGTTTCACATGACCAGTAAATTCCTTCATCAGCAAAGATGAGCCATTAAAATGACTGGGAAAGATGACTACATTTTTGGTAGTAAATGTTTCCCAAGCTCCTAATTAAAAGCTTTAATTCTGTTCACTTTATTCCCTCTTCCTCATTTTTTACTGCACAGCCACCAGCCAAACACACTGTTACCTCACCTATACCTTTTCATGATGACTTTGGCAGAACAGAACATGGGTACCAAGTGTTACTTGCACAATAATACATAATTAGTGCTTACTTAAGTGTTAGGTTTACATTCAGATCTTTCTTCACTAGTGTGGTGGTCCAAACCAATGTAGAGTACTTTCTACCAAGTTTTATTTCATCTTTGTTTCCTTTTTGGATATGAATTTACAAATACACCAGGTCCATTTTTGGCGGGTGTGTAAGAAGAGGAGAGGTGAGACATGGAGGAGAAATTGAGGGAAACCTAGTGATGGAGATGAGAGGTAAACAATAGGGAAGTGTGGTTTGCTTCATCACACTCCAAACTACTGGGTAAAAATGCAAAATGTGCCAATGGAGATTGTGAGAAAATATCTAAGTATAAAATGTTTAAAGAGAAACATATTTAATGCAAGAAGAAAATGTCATAAAAACTGGATAAAAAGTGAGTGATGAAGTCTTAATAATAGTTCAATGAGGGATAGATATGCAGTTAATAACTTAAAAACAAACCCTTTCCTCTTCATTTTGAAATAGGCTATCATAAATGGTTGAAATTTTTCTATAATAACTGACCTATCATTACATCCATTCCAGTAGTTTCAGCCCACTTTTGCACCTCCTCTCTTCCACATCCTTTCCTATTTCCCTACCCTATACACCTGTCCTCCCCAATTCCATCCAATTTACTTTCATAACTTCCACACAGATGTCTGGAAAGATGGGAAAAGAATATTCTTTTCTACCTCTAAACTTGCTTTCTTCATCCTTCATTTCACTCATAACTTACTTTCCTTATAATGTGGCCTTCCTAATGCTCTTTTCTCATTCTGAATTATCCACAATTTTTTTCTTAACATACTACATTTTCCTCCCCATTTCTACCTTAGTTTAAAATACCTTATTCCCTAACACACACTTCCTCCACTAACACTCTTTTAATCCTCCTTTGTACATAAATTTTCCATGTCACATTTCTTTACTGCACTTAGCTAGTTAAGTCTCATTTATTTTTTCCACTTTGTACTACTCTCCACCTCATCATTGACACCTGTTTTCTTCCTGCATGTCTCACCTTTTTCATAATATCCATACCGATTTATATATTTCCATTTCCATGCAGTCCATCTATTCAATCTTTGATTTATTTCTTTGTCAATTAACACTCCTCTTACCTCTCCCATTACTTTCACATTCCTATTATCCTCCTCCCAACTTTAAACACAATCTAACAGTACCTCTTGAACTTTCCTTGGTATACATGTACTCATTCATAATTTTCTTTACAAAAAAGAAATGTATTACCTACATCCATCTTTCCTTACAACAGTTTCCCCTAACCCTATGACTGCCAGCCAATCTGTATTTTCCCATCAACCTGTTCACCATATTCTCCAGCATTTAAAGTCCTAAAAATTACTTTTGCAGTCTCCAAAACCTGACACACACACACTAATCAATGTCTTCTTTAATCATCTCATTTCTCTTAGTTCCTATCCTCTCCTTAGTATAAAGGCAACTCTTATGTCCTTTCTAATAACCTCATGCTCAACACCTTTGAGTATTCACATCCCTTTACATTCTTTAATCTCTTCCCAAGGTTTAACTGCTACTTGCTTTTTTGTTCCATTTCACTTTTGTCATTACTGATATTATCTTTACAAGTGATCCTACTTCTATTGCCCTTTTACTCTCAACTTCATTCCATTTAAGGTCTGCATAACCATCCTTCTTTGAACAACTCTTCAGTCTTGCATTCGTAAAACTATACTCCAAAACATTCAGGTCTTTAAATGTTCATTTACCCTTTCATCTTTCTCATTTCCATTACATAAAAATCAGGTGTATGTTGAAGCAAACTGTGTATTTCCCCAATCCTCACTCTCCTACTCTTACCCACTTAAACGTCTCTATTCACCCTTTCATCTCTCCACTTCCAATGCACCCATTTATCCCTATCAGAACCAGTCATGGTCTTGGTTTCTTAAATCCTATAAAGGTGTTATAATTCTACACCCTCAAACAAATATCCACAGCTCCTCCAGAGCAATTTTATAAAACCCCAATCCACCTTCTAAAGGGTCCTCCTTGAGCAACATGATGAGTCTAGAAGGAACTAAATTCTTCCATACATAAAAATGTATATGGTTCATAGTTTATTTCTTTTATAATTATGAAGGATGTATAAAAATCTCCAACCACTTGAGTGAATTTTTTTTTAAAGACACCAAAACTTGTATTTCTTTCTTTCACTGCTCTTTATGGAGAAGTTCTTCATAATACTACATTGACACACAAAAATAACAAAATGAAACTAAGTCATCAGGAAAAAAGCACAAAAGATAAAAGAATGACAATTCAATGCCTATTTGGCATTCCTATAAGAAAAAAAATAAGGTTGCTGGCAAAAGGGCAAGAGAAAAAGTATATATATATATATATTTATATATATATACACACACACACACAATTATATATATATATATATTTATATATATATATACATACACACACACACACACATACACTTCAATGTTTCCTTGGCATTCCTATAAAAATCTGAAGATACAGATACCCTTCACCAACAACCTAATGCAAAACCATGCATCATATACTATGCACATATATACACAGGCACACAAATACTCTTACACACACAAACACTCTGTACCTACACAGACATATTTTTCAGAAATTTAGAACACTAAAATCTTCAGGTAAATCTGAATCCAACATTTCTAAACAAAAAACTTTCAACTTATTACAGAACAATATATTCCTGACTCATAACCTCAAATCTACCATTGACTTGTCTAAGATATATATGGTATCTCGTCTCTTCTCGTGAATAACCTTGCCTTCCTTAATGGTCTCACCATAATATGTTCACAAAATACCTAAAGGAACAACAATCAAAACTGGAATAGAATTTGTTTCATGCAGCATTATGGACATCCATAATCTTCCAAAGTGCCCAGTGCTTACAATAATTTTGTCTATAAATTTGAATCATAACAATGTTGCTGCACTATCTGAATAGTATAGAGAATAATCAAGTATGAGAAGTATATAGATTTTTTATTTTGAATATGAATAAGTTAAACTATTATCAATTAATGATGATAATGAGCATTCATAATGCATACTGCACTATGTTATAGCCTAACCTGGATCAAGAGAATAAGACAGGACCCTATGAGCACAGCTCTATTCCTGTATACAATTAGATCAATTTGGTGAATACTATACAAAAACTTGTCCATTTAACCTCAAAGCACAAGGTGGCAAAATTAAATGTTACATGGGTTTCTGAGAGCACTGAGATTGTGGATACCATTTCCTGGGTACTATGTGCCCCATATATTACGAGCTGAAATGCATCACTGTCAATATTTATATGCTAATAATCACATGGGATGGAAAATGGATGTACAAATGAGCTTTCACTTTTATTTTTTCTACACAGTGCCATTAAATTAATCTTACTTGTTCACTTGAACTGGAATATTTCTAATATAGGCTGGGGGTGAACAATTCTCATACTTCTTTTAACACCTAAAGCCCTGGAGTGTACATAAAAGCATTTTAAAATAAACATTACCCTTTATTATGGACTGAAAGGTCTCCCATCAGCATGCTTTATCATTGTAATTGTCAGAATATGAATAAAAATAAGAAAAAGAAGAATAACATCTATCATGGGTGATGTGTAGAATGAACAGGAACAAATATATAATCCGACAAAAAGAGCAGCACCAATAATGGGAAATAATATGAAATACACCACAATTTGGCATGCTTCCACAAAGTTTTGAAAATTGTTTCTGTGTATAACAACCATTGGGAAAAACTTCGAATTTTTCTTTTTCTTTCCATCATTTTGTCCCCCTTTTTTTCCCATGTCGCACTTGGGGCTTAGGGCCCTAACTCATGCATCTGATATCTGAGTTCTTGCTGCAAGCTCTGGGTCATTCTACTGGCTTCTGAATCCTCTCAGATAGTAGTGCTACCACTTGCAGGCACATCACAGAGCCATGGGTTGCCTGTAAGAGAGACCTGGGGCAACAGATTGATTTTTGCCCATGATTTGAGACTGGTTTGAGGATGGTTTGCTTACTAGATTGTTTCCAGGCTTTAGTTTGAGATTTGTCACCATCTGATGAGGTTGTGGAACTGCTTTGAGCTACCTCCTCCTGCCCTGGTCACTGCACATTCAGGACGGACGACTTTTGGTAGGACCCCAAAAGGGTGATTGGTATCCTCTGTTACTCTGATGTTTTAATCCACTGACATTAAAGGCTAGACAGTAGCAACAACCTCACATACCATTGTTCTGTTTACTCTTTACATACTCCCAGCTCCTGATGACTTTGCTTGCAACTAAACATTATGGAGTAAGGTCTTCATCTCGTACATACATACATACATGTACTAACGTCCTTTTCCCCCTTACAAGGGAGGAGCCCACTCCCACCCATTTCATCCCCACATACTTCATTCCCATTCACCCCCCTTCCCTCCCTCTTTTCTTGGCTCTTCCTGGGTGAATAGTCATCCCTACATTGCACATACTGCCCTGGGTTAGAGGCAATGTAGCAAGACATAGCACATCCACAGCAACGCCACTTCATTAACCACCGACCCCCCTCTCCTTCCCCTCATCCAGAAAAGAGAAGACGAGGAGAAATCCCTTCAGGCTGTGTCAAAATATCATTCACATACTCCCTCACCCCCCATTCCCTTCCATACATTACAGCATCATCCATACATAACCATTCCCCACTCATCCCTATCTTCTGTCTTCTCCCTTCCTTTCTCAACAGACATTCCCCTCTTTCCCAATGCCCCTTTTACTTCATTCATCTCACCTTTGGTAGCCCCTTCATGTTCACTCCTTCCACCTCTGCCTTCCACACCTCTTTTACTAATCTTTCTTCACTCATTTTTTCCATGTGTCCAAACCATCTCAATACTCTTTCATCAACCCTATCTCCCAACTCCCTTTCTATCTCTGCTCTCCTCCTCACCTTGTTTCTCATTCTTTCCAGCCTAGTAATCCCTATCATACTTCTCAGCCATTTCATCTCCAACACATTTAAACTCTTCCTCTCATGTTCCATGTTTCTGACCCATACAGTGTTGTCAGCACACTCACTCCTTCATACAATCTCCTCTTAGCATCCATTCCCAAATGTGTATTTCTCATTACACTTTTTAATCCCCCAAGGCATTTAATTGCTTCTCTCAATCTACATTCTATCTCCACCTCCACTCATCCCTTTCCCACCCCACTCACACTCAAGTATCTAAAATCATTCACTTCCTCCAATCTCTCTCCCTTAATACTCACTTCCAATTTGCTACCATCCTCTCTCCTTGTGCATCTCATCACCTTTTATTCACATTTATCTTCAATTTCCTTCTTTTGCTAACTTTCCCAAAATCTGTTACTAACTTCCTTAATCCCTCCTCTGATCCTGCCACAAGTGCAGTGTCATTAACAAACAACAACTGGCTTATTCCCTAATTTCTCAATTTTCTTTTACCATCTCCAATCCCCAACCCATTATCCTTATGTTTACCTCTCACACCACCCCATCCATATATAAACTGAACAGCTATGGCAACATAACACATGCCGGGCAAACTCCCACCTTTACCTCAAACCATTCACTCTCTCCACTTCTGCTTCTAACACAGGCTCTAATACTCTTGTAAAAACTCTTGACCGCTCTTAACAGCTTTCCTCTTGTCCCATATATCTGCAATACTTCTCACAGTGCCTTCCTGTCTACCCTGTCATAAGCCTTTTCCAAATCCATAAAGGCCCAAAATACATCTTCACCTTTTCCTAAAGCTTTCTCACATATCTGACTTACCACAAAAATCTGACCCATGCAATCCCTACCTGTCCTAAACCCACACTGTTCCTCACCAATTACTCCCCCTGTTCCTCTCCTAATCCTCTCAATCAAAACCCTCCATAAACCTTCCCAATTACACTCAACAAACTGATCCCTCTGAAACTACTACACTCACACTTGTCCCCCTTTCTCTTGTAAAGCGGAACTATACAGGTACTCCTCCAGTACTCTACCCTCTATTAGACAAGCATTAAACAACCTCACCAGCCAGTCCACCATCACTGTACCTCCCTTTTTTTGACACTCCGCATGACACCAATCTAACCCAGGTGCCTTACCTTCTCTCATCATCTTAACCCCTTCCATACGGTGCCGCATACGTAGGCGGCATGAGGAGCAAGTGGATATGCGACGCTGCCATATCGGCGTCTTGATTATATTTATTGTAGTCGCCCCTGCGTTTTGACATTCTCCCTAATCTGCCCTTAATCACATTCTCTATGGTTTTCAAAATTCACGGGTGAAAGAGAGAACGATCGATATAAGCAGTGACTATATTTTATGATGCGAGTATTATTACGACACGTCATACGGCTGGCATTGGCTGCTGCCCGCGAGATTTAAGGCCCGTACTGAAGAGGTTAATAGCTGCCTTCACTTCATCTTTCCTTATTTCTCCTCCTTTTTCCTCGTTCATCACTGTCATATTCTTAGCGCTTCCCATTGCAACTACCTTTCCCTTCCTATCTTCCTTCATATTTAGCAACTCCCTAATACTCTGCCCATCTTACTTTTACTGCTGTCTCTTCCACTATCATCTCTCCTGCACCTTTTACCTTTCTTTTCTATTATATTTGCCTCCTCTTCCTCTTTTAATTTCTTTCCAAAACAACTTTTTATTACTCTCTTAAGTTTTCTGTCATACCCTTACCCCATTTCACGTCTCTCCTATTTGCCTACTTTATCTTATGCTTTACTTATCTTCTCTTTTCTTTGTACCTCTCATATGATTCTCTCATACTATTTTGTAACCAGTCTGTGAATACCCATTTCTTCTCTTCTACAACCTTCTCTGCTTCCTCATCCCACCACTCACTACCCTTCCTTCTATTTCCTCCCATCCTCCTTGTTCCACACACCATCTTTGCATACCTTGCCTTGAACCACCCCAATTCCTCAACTCCTAGTTCTATTCTAGCCTTCACTTCCTCCCACTATTCTCTCAGCTTCTTGTACTCCTTTCTCATTTAAGCAGTTTACTCTAAGCAACTCCCTACCTTCAGTCCTTTTCCTCTTTCTCCATCTATCCTCCATTCTCATCTTACTTTCCACCAAAAAATTATCTGATATTCTCCCACTCTCTCCCCCTAGAAAATGTACATCCAAAACTTTTCCTACTATTCTCCTGGTAACCACTATGTAGTCCATTAAAGCCCTATCTACCATCCTTCTATCCACCACCCTCTCCCATATGTACTTATGCTTGACTTTCTTCCTAAACACTGTATTTGCTATCATCAACTCTCTAGACATATCTCCACCATCATCTCTCCACTACAATTTTTTCATGGAACTCTACACTTCCCTATCACTCCATCTATTGGTTCATTTCTTACTCTAGTACTGATATCTCCCAATACCACTACACTGACATTTCTCCCTAAACCCTCTATGCACTCATTTAAATCTATCCAAAAAGGCTCATTTTCCTCTACACTCTTCTCACTACCAGGCCCATTTGCACATCTCACTTCCCAGTTTCACCTTCATCCACAACCTTGGAGAAACCTTCCACTCCACCATCTCTTCACTTACTAGTATAGCCACCCCTTCTCTCCCTTGTTCTCTCTTCACTCCTAACACCCTCCCAAACTCAAACTCACCCCTCCCTTTCAACTTAAGTTTCACTCAATGCCAAAACATCCATTTTTCTACCCACAAACATGCTGCCTATATCTTCCCTTTTACTTTATCCTGTACCACATCCACACACATTAAAAGACTCAAACCTTAGGGTTCTGGTTGGACAGCTCCTCTCAGACCCTATTATGCCTTTGCTTTTGTTAGGAATGACCCCTGTGAGGCTACACAGAGAAGGATGCCTAGTCCACTAGTCCTATCGCCATCCCATTTTTGTTGCCTTGGAAGGGGGAAAAAGCCTTGGTATATGTATGTATGTAGGAATACTCAGTGGCAGTGTTCTTTTTCTTCTACTGCAGGATTTGTAAAAATAAATAAATAAATAAAAAAGAAAAATAATAATATTCAGAGAAGTGATACAGAACATTATTAAAAGTGGGAGGACATCATAACAGAAGGACAGTCGCAATATAATAAAGTATCATAATTTTCTCTATGAATAGAGATTTCCTCCATGACAGACAAAATGATGTGTAGCTCTGGTCCATAGGGGTGCCCCATATAGACAAAATTACTGATTTTTCAGCCAAAACCTCAAACCCCACCAAAACATTGTTTCTTTAAGATTTTGGCCTGTGCATAAAAAACTTGCTGCATTCCTGTAAGCTCCTAGCCAGTGTTGCCATTTGCCACTTTATCAATCTGGGCCCAGACTTCATTAATGTTTAAATATAAGGTTCCTGAATAGGAGGTTTTCTACTCTGACCTCCCAGCTTTAGGGGTTAAATGAATTTTTATATATGTAATTAATATATTTGTATTTCTTGCATTCTATATAAATCCAAACAAAAATACTTTATGGCCTTTAGGTGTTAGTATATTATAGAAACAAAAGCAAATGTTAAAACTTATTAGTTACTAAAAGAAAGACCATTGATACAGACAAGAAATGGTGAATTTCTTTGCTAGAAGAGAGTGCAAAGTATCCCAAAACAACTAACCAACCAGGATCAAAAGATTGTACAATGGAATACCCCAAGGAATAACACTCTCACCCACTTTATTCAAATTCTTCACATGTGATCTCTCCACACCAGATCCATAGAATTCACCTATGCAAATGACCTAATGATAATATAGCATAACAATTATAAAACAGCTGATAAGATCAAACCTTAAAAACTAGAACTAGGTCATGACAAAATAGAATGAAAGCCTCACCCCAGAAATTGTCAGTAACAAAGGTCACCCCAAATAACACATAAATCAAAGAAACATCCAAAAGTGAAATTAAACAGCCAACTTCTTCCACTGGACAAAAGCCAAAAATCCTGGACCTTGTTTCTAATGCTCACATGTCCTTCAGCCTATACATCAAGAATCTAAAAGTGAAAAGCAACAAGATAAATATACAAGATCAGTAGCAAGCATGTTTTGGTGAACAGAAAGAAACTTTGATCATGGACAACAGTCCATAAGAACAACACTTCACTATGCTTCCCTAGTATGGTTCTCTACTATCAAGAGAGCAGACACCCTACAAACAACAAAAAAACAAAGCCTTAAGAACATCTCTACATGGAAACCAACATCCTCCCCAAAGAAGAGCATATGAAAATGTTAAGGCATACATTTCTAAGCAAGAATCCTAAATCCTACATGTCATCTTATTATGGAACACAAACAATCAATTGGACACAACAAAACCACACCAGCAGCATACTAATCAAACATCTACAACCTACCACCTGCACCATGCAACACATCCACACAAAAACACATGAAGGAAACCTGTTGTTATTGTGCAGGATGTATATGCTATGGTACTTGTTGTGACCAGTAAAAGTTTTTTCCAGTTCTTGAATTAAGTATAGTTCTGGCAAAATGGAGAAAGATAAAGAAGAAAGAATAACAAATGAACCAACCAAGAGAGGACTTGACATGAGTATAGTAGAAAGCCCTAGGTGTCATCCCCAAATGCCACTGTTTAGTAGATACTAGAAAAAACCCAAGGTGGGAAAATAACGTCTTTTCAGGATTTCAAAGAAACCCAGGTGAAGTAGGTAAAAGTTTAGATATAGACAGAGAAATAAGATATAGTAATGCACTAAGAAATTGCGAAGTGAATTATTTAATGGAAGAAATCATAGATTTGAAACTGGATTACCGAGCTGTACACAGGTAATTGATTACATTGCAAAAGAGTAATGAGCAAACAATTAAAGAATTAAGTGACCTATAGAGTGAAATTGAAATTCTTAGTAGAGAAAACGAGATAATGAAAAATGAGGATAAAAATAAAAATGATGAACTGAAAAAGGAGGTCAAAGAGCAGTTGCAAGTAGTGACTGGAAAAGTGGCAAAGTCAATCAAAGAAACAGACCTCATTGAAATAAAAAATCAATGGAAACAAGAACAGGAAAAAAAAATATCTTAGAGAAATATTACAAAAGCAGATGGAGGAAAATACAAAAGAAACAGTTATGAAAGCAATTCAAGAAAAGGAAAATTGGGTGAGAGATACAGTTGACAAAGGTAAGTGCATTGTGGTCCATGGTATCCAGGAAAAGCATGGTATGTATAGATACCAGAGAGAAAAGGAGAAGGAATTAGCTATGGAAATTCTGAAAGAAATACGGGATGAAGGTCATAATCTTGATAAAGTAATCGACGAAATCCATGGGATAGGCAAATATTCAAAAGAAAAACATCATAGACCTCTGAAAATAAAACTAAGAACACAAATGATAGCAGAGGAAGTATTATCGAAAGCAGTGAAACTGGCTAACAGTGAGAAATTCAAACATATAAGGATACAAAAGGAAATGAGTGATGAGGAAAAGAGAAGGACAAAGTGCTTAGAATTGAAGCCAATGATCAGAATGAGAAAAGAAGACGGAAAAAAACGAGTTTCTTAAGAGAGTGCTGGATATTGTGAACAAAATGGTGTATAAAACACCAATTGGAAAGTGACCATATACTAATAGAGTTTTAATTAAAAGAACAATGTAGATAGGAATGATAAAACATAGAGAAGGAAGATTTATGTACAACAAAACAAGTTTTGTAAAACTAAGAAAAAAAAATCGAAACACAAATTGGGATAAATTCTCTAAAGAGGAAACAAAGATGGAAGACAAATGGAACATATTCAAAGAAAAGTATAAAGAAGGAATTAATAAATATGTACCAAAAAATAAACAAAAAGAGATTTATATAAAATGTTGGTTCAACAAAAGGTGTAGTGAGGCTAGAGCCACAAGAAACAATGCCTGGAAAAAATGGAAAAAATATAGAAAAACATCTAAATGGCAAACATATATAAATCTTAGGAATGAATCTGCGAATGTATGCAGGAAAGAAAAAAGAGAATATGAAAGGGATATAATAGACAAATGTAAGGATCAACCTAATCTCTTTTACAGATATATAAATGACAAACTAAAGGATAAACATGAAATTGTGAAACTGCGTGAAGGAGATAAAGAATACAGATGACACTGAGATGGCAGAAGTTATAATCAGAGATTTCAGGTCTGTTTTTACAATTGAGAGCTCACAATCTTGGGAAGATGGACAACAATAAAGATCACCCATGATGAAGGAAATAAAGATGACACAAAAAGAAATAAAAGACCAAATAAAAAGCCTAGATGTTAGAAAATCGCATGGACCAGATGGAATTGCAAATTGGACACTGAAAGAGTGTATAGATGAACTGACAGACAAACTATACAAGATAATTGACTTCTCACTCAAAGAGGGAAAGGTACCGCAAGATTGGAAAGATGTATAGTACCAATATACAAAGGAGGAAATAGGGAAGATCCTACAAACTTCAGACCAGTATCCCTCACAAGCACAGTAACAAAAATAGGTGAAAAGGTCGTCAGGAACAAATGGACCAAACACTTGGAAGATAACAAAATAATAAACCCCAAACAATTTGGCTTTAAAAGAGGAAGGTCGTGCACCATAAACCTAATCTGCTTTTACTAGAGATTAATTGAGATAATACAAGAAAGGGATGGATGGGCAGATTGTGCCTTCTTGGATTTGCAGAAAGCATTTGACAAAGTACCCCACAAAAAATTAATAAAATTGAAAAAATAGGAGGAATTCAAGGCAAACTGTTGGAATGGGTGAAGGATTTCTTAACTGGGAGAACAAAGAGAGTGGTACTTAGAGACAAAAATTTGAAATGGGAAGATGTGAAAAGTGGCGTCCCACAAGGCTCTGTTTTGGCTCCTTTAATGTTTGCCATATACATAAATGATAAGGATGAGGGAATAAATTGTTACATGAACTTTTTTGCTGATGATGCCAAATTACTCGAGAGTAAGAACAGAAAAAGATTGCAGATCGCTGCAAGATGACCTGGATAAAATATGGGAATGGAGTCGATTATATGAGATGAACTTCAACATAAAAAAATGTAGCATAATGGAATTTGGAAAAAGTAAAAATAGTTTCGGAACAATATAAAATTGGAAACAAGTCAAAAAAGTAAACTCAGAGAGGGACCTAGGAGTAATCATCTCAAGTGACTTGACACCTGACAAACATGTAAATAAATTATTTGGAGAGACTTACAACTTATTAAGATCAATGAAAGTGGCCTTCGACTACATAGATGAGATGGTTAAAAAAATAATTGTTACACTGATAAGACCGAAATTAGAATATGCTGTATCAATGTGGGCACCTAGCACAAAAAAGAACATAAGAAAATTAGAAAGAATCCAAAGAGCAGCAACAAAAATGGCAACCACACTGTCAAATCGGACATATGAACAAAGATTGGAGAAATTACAGTTGTCAACACTAGAACAGAGAAGGGAAAGAGGCGATTTGTTGACCATTTAGAGTGATCAATGTCTGGAACAAACTGAACAGAAAAATAGTGAATGCCAGAACTATACACAATCTTAAGAACAAACTGGATGTGGAGAGATATGAAAACGGATCACTACGAGTATAGCTCTTGTCCCGTAAAATACAACTAGGTAGGTAAATACACACCATACTCAGATCACAAAACAAGCACTCCAAGACCAACCACCAAACTCCCTATTCTACCAAACTTTTCTAGACACCAACCCCACAGAGAAATACCTCCTACAACAAGCAAAAACCATACTATCATGGTTGTGTTCAGATTATCATCTAGCTTTAAAATAATACCAACACAGTCTAAGCCTGGCCATAGAAGCAAATTGTTTCAGATATAATCACCACACAAAGACATTGAACACATCATCCCATTGCCCCACTCTAAACTTACCTAGAAACCAACACAATACCTCTTCCTAGAGTGATACATGAGCCAATCAGGTGGTTCTTCCTGTTTACCTGAGACCTTCAAGACCTGGGACAACAGATTGATCACTTATAACTTTTTACAAAAAAAAAAAAAAAAAAAAAAAAAAATGACAGTACTTTATTTCCTTGTTCACCATAGCCAAGATCATTCTAAAGTTTTGTTCCAGGTGAATAAGCTAACAGGAAAGCCTTACTGGTGAGCCTTAAAAAATAATAATTAATAAATAAAATAAAATAAAGAGGCTACAGTACATGAGCATGGTGCTGAACTTGGTAAAGAATGTCACATCCTCTCAAACCAACACAAGTTCCAGAGAAAACTCACTGCTTTGGTCTTGTCACACCTGTATAATACTGATATCATATAAATTTTTTCTTTCATGATTTTGAAATCTGTATGGGGAATTGGCTGGCTAAGTTTTATACAGTCAATACTTTTGGTACTATAGTGACACCCTCTATGCACCAATCCCCTGGCATTCTTTTACAAAAGGAGACTAATCTCCTCTTAAAGAGGAATGCCAAGTCACTTTTAACTTCTACTATTCCCTGCATGCCATAAAAGCAAGTAATGGGCAAAGTGAAGAGATTATGGACCCCTCTTGTCATTTTCTCCCATAAAGAGTAAAGGCAAAAGAATGCTTTGACTTGGTCACTCCCTTGAAACAAGGACTGAAGCCTTTGTATACTGAGAGATAATTTAAGCACTTCCAATGTTGTTTCTATATGGTGTATCAAGTAACAACTTCCATTCAATGGTAGAACTGTTGCTGGTACCCTGCTAGACACAAGCCTCACTGATTATCACTGCAGGTCTGTTAACCCCTTCAACAAGGGGTCCTAACCTCAACTAAATTCATGCTGATTGACACTGCTAACCAACAATTAAAAACATGTGTTACTAACCAGAAAAAAAATAAAGACTGTACAGTATAGCTTGGCACTGAAGAGACAGACTCTTAGTCCCCTCCAGCACAGTCCCTCCCAAATGTAGGAAAAAAAATCTACCACAAACCAGACCTCCAGCTTAAACTGTGTTTGAACACTGGATGTAGTATTGCAACAAACTATGCAACTTAATATTTGCTACTTTTGCTTTTCTGTTCATAAGGCTAAGGTGTTTATTTCACATATGAAAGTTCAAACAAGCAACAGACTGCTCCTCTAAGATTCACCTACCACAATCATACCCTTTCATTACCAGTGTCAATTCACACATTTATTCTGGCTGTTGTCAGGAGGTTTTATTCAACTGCAGGAATCCCACCAACTATTTCAAAGGGTAATTTTGATTAACCCTTTCCCTGCCACTGCTCAGTCATAAATCAACTGCAGCTGTTGTCATGTAGACAGCTAGACTCAGCAGACAAACCTCTACTGCATTCATGAGTACAAGTCCTCATAATTCAATTAGTTTCAGTAAATGGGAATTAATGGTGCCTGCAAGGGCTGTCACTGATCCCAGAGAGGTAGAGATAGCCGACTTCCAGTCTAGTCAACACTATCCTTTATCCCCACTAAGGGTGCAAGCTCTGTAGGCCAGCATTTAATCCCTGTACTAAACCTGTGATACTAAGAGATCTTTAGGTCTGGCACATGGCCACCACTAGCTGTCTTGATGCTGCAGGGTTTCTACAATTGAGACACTGAGGTTGCATAATGAATAATCAAATAGTCTCAACACTATAAACAGTAGGGTTAGTGCGAAAAGCCTGAAGTTGGTTACTGAAATGTGATGTCAGAATCAAGGACACAATGCTCACAGGTATCTTTGATACTCCACCCATGCATTATGGTCATATTTCAAGGCTTTAAGGCTGTGACTGTACACACCTTCAGGATGGTCTCACCCATTATCACAATATGTAATAGTCTGAAAGCCTGGCAACTTTATCAACATGAAGAGCACAACACTTTAGCAGTGACTGTGCAGGGATAGCTCAGAAACATGGTTCTTCAGTCTGTCTTCCATGATATCAGTGTGGTGTAGGTAGCTGTCCTAAGAAAAATTATTTAGCCCCCTCTTTTTTTCACTCAATAACTGTTGGTCTTAGGATGATATATACTATAAAATATTTTATAAAAATATCTGAATAGTAACTTTTCTTGTATTTCTTTTTCTAAATCTATCATTTCCCAAGACAATTACTATTTCTGAATCAATACAAGAAATATAGCTGAAACCAAAAGTAAGCTATTTCTTTTTCTAAATTTTCTTTTCTAAGTCATTATAAACATTGTACTAAATGTTCTCTGTATAATTCATATGCACAGGGTCTTTCAACTATTTTCCTATGAAGAAAAATATGATATGAAGAACAAGATGAAGAAAAGGAAGGGTTTTTCATTCACTCTTGAATATTATACATGAAACCCATGAAAATAAAAACTGATAAAAATAACTAGAAGATTTCTCTAATGATAGGTACTTGCTTGGTAATGCAAACTGGCCATTGAGAGAATCATCTCCTTAGTGCAATCTTCACAACCCATCAATACTTAATTCCAGGAATGAACCCAAAATCTCAATGAACTCCAGTCCTGTCCCACTCTTTTTCACATGCAGAGTTGATAATCAGCAACTATTCCCCTCTTCTTGCTAGTCAGCGACTGCGATTAACCCACATTCAAAACATTAAGATAACTGTTCCAAGTTTCTTCCTAAGGGAAGGCCTACTGAGTTTTGTTTAGCAACTGTGGAAATGTAAATTTCCAGTAGTGAAACTATAGGCAACATTACAATATCCTCTACAAATCTTGCTTATGATTAACATTTCCTATGAAAACTACTTAAAAATAATTAGCAAAATAAGAACATCATTTTTTTGGATAATGTCTTTAAACAACCCACCAATGTCATTCTATCGAACTTTCTATTGGCTTTTATATAACCATGAGGATGTTAAAACCCAATGGTTGCTCTCCATGAAAACTACTTCAAAACAATTGCTAAAACAATTCAAGCAATTTTCTTGAATACTGAATTATGAAAATCCAGGTCATTCTGTTGAACTTTTTATTTCCTTCTACATGACCACACAGATGACTGCTGAGTAAGGAATGAAAATAAAATTATAGAAAAGAAGAAACTTGTCCTACCGTCCTAATTCAGGGGTCAGGAATGTCCTACTATGGATTCAACAGAAAACTTTTTGTACACAATTCACAATAGGAATATGTATAACTGATATCTATACAGATTCCTTTTGGTATTTATTCCCCACCCCTGGTCTTCCAATCCAATTTCTTAAGAAGATATCTGACAAAGAAAGACATTAAAAATGTATGTATATATGTGTGTGTATGTGTATGTGTATGTGTAGATATATATATATATATATATATATATATATATATATATATATATATATATATACACACACACACACACATTTTTTTCCCCTAAAAGGTGAGAGAAGTTTGGGAGGTGGTGAAGAAGAGTAAAAGTAGGAGTGGGAAAGAAATGACAAAGTGTGCAAAGATGGTATGTGGAACAAGGAAGATGGGAGGAAATAGAGGGAAGGGTAGTGAGTGGTTGGATGATGAAGTGAAGAAGGTACTAGAAGAGAAGAAATAAGTATCCTGGGACTCATTGCAAAGCAGGACGAAAGAAACATATGAGAGGTATAAGGAAAAAAAGATGAGAAGCAGAACAAAAGATACATACATATACCAAGGGCTTTTTCCCCCTTACAAGGGAGGTAGCCAAAGTCAAAAGCATCAATCCACTCCCACCCATTTCATCCCCACATACTCCACTCCCATTCACCACCCCTCCCTCCCTCTTTTCTTGGCTCCTTCTGGATGACTGGTCATCCCTGCATCTCACCCACTACCCTGGGTTAGAACTGGGGTAGCCCATCCAGGGTATTGGCTGCATGTACTGTGGGGTTTAAATCTGTTCAATGGCATGCAGCTGATACTTTAGGGTCTATATGGGGTGCCCCTATGGTCCAGAGCCACACATCATTTTGTCTGTGATAGAGAAATCTCTATTCATTTCCTTTTTGGTCAAATCCTGTGGTAGGGGTTGAAAGAATATTGTCATTGTTCCCACTGTTATAAGAGGCAAATAAAAATGGGACAGGGATAGGACTAGGCATCCTACTCTGTAGCTCCAAAAGGACCATTCCTAAAAAAAATATATATATATATATATATATATATATATATATATATATATATATATATATATATATATATATATATATATATATATACAAGAGGCAAAAGGGAGAGCAGATGTAAAATAGGGGAGGAGTACGACAGACAAATGTGAAAGTAATAAAAAGATGTTTTGGAATGAAATTAAGAGAGGAAGAGGAGGGGAGTCAAGTAGAGAAGAAATGGTAAATGGTGCAGATGGACAGATTTTAATGGAAGAGGAAGCGGCAAGGGGAAGATGGGCGAAGTATTTTAAAGAGCTGTTAAATATGGAGGAGGATAGGGAGGCATCGATGGTAGCAGTGGGAGGTACTAAGAAAATGAGAAGTGATGGGAAAGGGAAATGGAGGAGAAATAAGAAAAAATTACATGCAATGACTCTGAAAATGATGAGAGCAGGTAAGGTACCTGGGTTAAATGGGTGTCATGCAGAGTGTCTGAAAATGGGAGGTACGGCAATAGTGAACTGGCTAGCGAGGTTGTTTAACCCATAAACTGCAATATACATCATATGATGAACAGCATGTAATTGTGACATATATGATGTGAAGGCTTTCCTTTAACTTGGCTGTCTATATTTCACTCTCATAAGTCTAAAAATGAAGTTTGCCAACTCAAGGTGAACAAGTCCACACATTATATCTACCCACCCACACATCCTTTGTTCTCCTCAGACATTAAAGGGCAGGTCAGTTACCTCCACATGACCCACAACCCTCTATTTCTCATAGTGTATGACATAAGATAATTTACACAAAAAATATTAATGTGAAAAAAAAAAAAATGGACAACTGAAGCAGTAGTGAGGAAACGCACACAAAAAATAATAATAATAATAAATAAAGTAGTACAAAAGTTCCCCGTCCCTTACCCATGTGCGACTACCACTCACTGCCCACAATCTTGAAGTGACAAAATCTGCAACTTTACCACCACCATGCCTGAACTAATTCAAATAATTAACTAGTATTTAGTTTTCCTATACTTCAATGCAATCTTTCATTTTAAAACAGTACAACTTTCTTTTGAAAACTTATTTCTTTTAACCCCAAACAATTGTGCACCATGGGTATGACCAATGAAACCCTATTGCACAGTTATTGGGTTAATGTGCGTCTAAGGGAGGGTAGAGTGCCAGAGGACTTGTGGAGTGCCTATATATATATATAGTTCAGCTTTACAAGGGAAAGGGGGACAAATTTGATTGTAATAGTTTCAGAGGGATCAGTCTGTTGAGTGTAGTGAGAAGGGTTATGGGATGATTTTGAGAGGATTAGGAGAGGAACAGAGTCCGTTTAGGTAAAGTATGGGTTGCATGGATCAGATTTTTGTGGTATGTGAGAAAGCTTTAGGAAAAGGTAAGGATGTTTTTTTGGGCTTTTATGAGTTTGGAAAAGGCTTGTGACAGGGTACACAGGAAGGTACTGTAGGAGGTTTTCCAGATATATGGGATTGGGGGAAAGCTGTTATGGGCAGTTAAGATTTTTTACAAGCATAGTAGACCCTGTGGTTTGAGGTAAAGGTGGGACTGCATCAGGGATGTGTCATGTTGCCATGGCTGTTCAATGTGTATGTGGATGGGGTGGTGTGAGAGGTAAAGGCGAGGGTAATGGCCAGGGAACTAGAGATGGTTAAAGAAAATGGAGAAAAGTAGGAGGTAAGCCAGTTGTTGTTTGCCCACAACACTGTGCTTGTAGCATAATCCGAGGAGGGATTAAGGGAGTTAGTGATGGATTTTGACAAGGTATGACACAGGAGAAAGTTGAAGGTAAATGTAGATAAAAGCAAAATGATGAGATGTACATGTGGAAAGGATGGCAGAGGGTTGGAAGGAAGTCTTAAAGGAGAGGCTGTAGGAAATGGATAGCTTTAAGTATTAGGGGTCACATGTGGCAGGAAAGGGAGTGGAGGTAGAAGTAAATTATAGACTGAACAAAGCAAGTAAATACCTTGGAGGTTAAAAAATGTCAAGAAATAGGCATCTGGAAATGGATGCAAGAGGAGAGCATATGAAGGGGTGATTGTGACAACGGCTTTGTATGGGGCAGAGACTTGGAACTTATGAGAGGCAGAGAGGAAAAGTTTGAATGTATTTGAGAGGAAATGTTTGAAGTATGGTACTAGGTTGGATGGCGTGAGAAATGAGGTGAGGAGAAGAGCGAGGGAGATGCCAGATAAGGCTGATGAAAGAGTATTGGGATGGTTTGGACACATGAAAAGAATGAGTTAAGAAAGATTAATAATAGAGGCATGGAAGGCAGAGGAAGAGGTGAATTTGAGGGGATGACCAAGGATGAGATGGATGGATGGGGTGAAGGGGGCACTGAGCAAGAGTCTGTTGAGCAAGGAAAGGAGAAGGCAGGAGACAGGGATGAGTGGAGAGTGGCTATGTATAGATGATACTGTTATGCAAGGGAGGTAGGGAGGGGAGGGGGAGGGGGAGGGGGTTGCTTATGTGTGAATGATATTTTGATGCAATCCAAAGGGATTTTTCCCCATATCTTTTTCTGCATGGGGGGATGGGATGGGATGGGATGGGGTGGGAGGTTATCACCAATTAAATGAAGTGGCCTTGCTGTGGATGTACATGTACTGTGTTTTCCTACATTGCCTCTGACCCAGAGCAGTGTGCAGGATACAGTGATGACCCATCATCCATGAGGAGCTAAGATGAGAGGGAGGAAAGGGTGGTGGAGGGGAGTGGAATGGAAGTAGGTTCATGCATTTGACTTGGCTACCTCCCTTATAAGGGGGAAAAATACCTTTGTATAGATAGATATTTCTAAAACCAAGAGTTAGAGTAGAGTATTAAAAAAAATTATTTTACACCCCCCAACTATTAAGTTGCTACCCAAACCACACCTAGCACTTACAGAAATTAAGAACAGTTTTTTGACTCATGTAATCAAACATTATATGGCCAGTATTCCAAAACTTTTACAGTGATAATTAAAACTTGCTTAGGTGAAGGACTAGAAGGCAATGACATTCCCGAAGGGACAATTGGTGACAATCCAAAACTATTTTTGTCATAAACACAAGATTTCAAAGCAAAGATCCTGTCTTTATATTTACAATTGAATCCAAAGAACCTCTATCCTTAGAAACAGGAATTCAATCATTATTAAATGAATATTAATATGGATTAAAAAGCAATCGATTCTGGAGTAAACACTAGACTTAAGAAATTCTCCACCCTGACTAAAGTCTAACAAATATTAAAATATCAAAAGTCTTAGCAGCAAAATTACAAACCAAAACATGAAAAAATTTAATGAATAAAAAATAAACAAATGACAATACAGCTCAATCTAAACACCAATTTAAATCTCAAAACATTACTAAAATCATGTTTAAAATGCAACAGAACTAAAACAAAATAAAATCATCCTTAATATGACAGAATATCAACAACCCAGACTCTTTTCTTAACCTACCAAACATCCACTACCAATCATCTTTGTCAAATAGCCTGCCAAGTTACATCTACATTGTGACCCCTATTCTGACAGAACTGAGCTACCTATGCAATACTTCTGAGCCTAGCACTTGGTCATCTGCTCATCACTAATGGAATTATAATCTTGTACAAACTATCATTCGCTAACTTGCTCTATCATAATGCACACACAAACACATACACACAAATTACCATTGCAAACATGAGCACCACACTGAAAACAAGCCAAAAGTTCAATACTATTCAAAGTGCATTGAATGTATTGAATTACACTCAAATTATTCTCAATGTTGATAATAAGATAAATCTTAGTTGATTCTAGTTTGACATCACTGCACTTTGAATGGTAGTAAGGTGGCAGTGGTAGCCTTTCAAAAATACAAGAAAATAATTAATCATGAATCATATTGGTTCTAATCCAATAACAAGTGCTGCAGCATTTTGCAATTAATAAAATGACCATGACCACATCTGTTTCTACATGAAAATGCACTTGATATTAACAGTATCTTATTCACTATTACCAATGTGAAAACTGCAAGCACAAAGTGCTTAAGAAACCTGTCTTATACAGCAACTTCAGCTACCCTGTGATAATTTTTTTTTATATTATATGGTGTTCTTTTTCAGAAGAAAAATCAGAATCTTTATTTGCCTTGATAACTATGCATTAAACCTCCAACCCATTGTAGAGTAATACTAGATTACCTTTGGTAATAAATAGTAATATATGGCTTATGTTTCATAGGCAAAGATATATTATTATTGTCCATTGTTCCTGTGAATTTGGTCCTCATATTTGTTACCATTACTGATAACCTTGACAAAAATTCCATTACCTATAAATATCACTAGATACTCCTCAAAACTGTTGCACCTGAACAATATACTGATTAAAAACAAAATCTTCCTCATTTTTATAGATGGCAAGGATTTATCTAAAATCTGTTTTTTTTTATAAACCTTATAAAGATTTTCAAAAGTTATAACAGTGACTAAGATGCAACATGCTGTAGCCATTTACAAATGAAGGTCAGAAAGCCATACAGAACAGATTTAGTACAAACTAAAATTACAAGAGAATGGGAACCACTGCCTCCAAAAATAATAAAGGACTTTTCTACCTTACCTTGCGAAGAATCGTGCTGTACTACTGACCCTGATGTTCCTGGACCCGCATATAATCCTAGAAGAAACAAGATATAGTGACAGTTTCTATCCTTGCAAAAAATATAAAAACACACTTATAAATATGCATGGTACTGGATTTTTTTTTCTTTCTTTCTTTCTTGTTTACTAATCCATCCTTACCCACAATGGGAAGTGGGTAAAGAAAAGGACACTTTAATTTCTTTTTATTCCTAACTCACATCCTCTTCATTCCTTCACACTTTAACCAAGCAAAAGTTACTTTTTATTTTTGTCCTTTCTTTCCTAGCACTACTGCCAGTTCATCCAGTGCACCCTTCATGAAAAGTTATCATTTAATCTATATATTCTTCTTCAAAATGGATGTCTCCCCATCACACATCTTCAAAATCTGTAAACACCCCTACCTCCATCAGAGGTGTAGCCCTGAGTGGTTGACATTTGTTCTCTGAACTAGGCTCAAGACCTTAGTTCCGACAGTATTTCCCCAACCCTTGCACATAAACAGCTGACAACTGTTCCCCTCCTCCTACTACTAAAAGCAGATGACATAGAAACAGTCCTACACTAATACAAATACAAACAACAGTTAATTTTTTCCTTTCTTTTTCAAGAGATATATAGAAGGGCCCAAGGATTGCTGCTACCCACTGTGGGGCAGTAGATTTCTAGGCAAGCAAAACATCATACTAATAAAGACTCCATCCTCACGTGTTTCTTTTGATATTTTCACAATACACTCCTCCCTCTATTTACGAACTAATTACATTATTGAAAAACCGTTTGTACATCGAATATACTTAAATTGAGCACTTTTTTTTCCCAATATAAACCCTTTATATTATGCGCGATAGGTTTTTACAAACAAATTTCATGTCCCTATAAAGTCATCACATTAAATATGCATAATCTTGAATACAGTTCTCTGCTAACTACATACAGACACATAAAATATTAATATGCAAAGTAGATAATAACCAAACAAATTTGCGATGTCCTCCACTCTCATTCCTTCGTCACTTTTCTTTAGCGCAGACAACTTAGTATCCAGAGATATTGCTTTCCTAGCCATCTTAGGCTTGTCACCATCCTTAACCACTTCACTCCGGGACTTAAATCTCGCGGGCAGCAGCCAATGCCAGCCGTACGTGTCGTAATAATACTCGCATCATAAAATATAGTCACCGCTTATATCGATCGTTCTCTCTTTCACCCGTGAATTTTGAAAACCATAAGAGAATGTGATTAAGGGCAGATTAGGGAGAATGTCAAAACGCAGGGGCGACTACAATAAATATAATCAAGATGCCGATATGGCAGCGTCGCGAATCCACTTGCTCCTCATGACGCCTACGTGTGCGGCACTGTATGGTAGGGGTTAACCCCTTCCATACGGTGCCGCACACGTAGGCGTCATGGGGAGCGAGTGTATTCGCGAGGCTGCCATATCGGCGTCTTGATTATATTTATTGTAGTCGCCCCTCCATAATGACATTCTTTCTAATTCTTTTGTAATTGCATTTTCTATGGTTATCAAAATTCACGGGTGAAGAGAGAACGATCGATATAAGCGGTGACTATATTTTATGATGCGAGTATTATAACGACACGTCGTACGGCTGGCATTGGCTGCTGCCACCGAGATCTAAGTCCATGACGCCTACGTGTGCGGCACTGTATGGTAGGGGTTAATAGGGTCCTGGACGCTTAGGAGGCATAATGTCACTTGAAATAATGCTAATAATCCATGATTAACCGAGACTGAGTGAGTAGACCGAGCAGTACACGGCATTGTTTTGAAAACAATAACAAACGTACGTATCTATTTTCACTTTTTTTTTTTCTTACCTGGACATATGGCAGTTGTTTTTTTTAATATTTATGATGTAAAAATAATTTTATTTTTAATATTTATGATTTAAAAATACAGTAATTTTTTTCAACAGGATTTTATTCGTTATGGCGAATTTTTAGTTCGTATTTCGATTTTTGGGACAATTTTTTTTGTTCGTTATAACGAAAATTCGTATATGGAGCATTCATAAATCGAGGGAGGAGTGTACTTAGAACTTAAGTGAACATATTCATTTCTGATGATAACACCTAATCTTGAGGTATGATCCTACCTAGCTGGTTTATCCTACTGCTTCACCCTGCTGAATATACCTATGTAACCCCATCTGGGGTTGGCTGCATGTTTTTGTGGCAAAAGTAGCAAGCAGCTGATACTTTAAGGTCTATATGGGCTGCCCCTACCGACCTGAGCCACACATCATTTTGTCTGTGATAGAGGAAGTCACTGTTCATAGAGAAATTATGACATTTTCATTACACTGCAACTGTCCCTCCGTTATGCTGTCCCCCCCCACCCCTTGTTACTGTCCTGTACAATTTTTCTGAATATTCATTCCCTTTTTTTGCTTAACCCTGTGGTGGGGGAAAAGAATGTTGCTACCAAGTCATCCCACTTGAGTCAATGAGGCAACAAAAAGTGGGGCGGGGATAGGACTAGGAATCCTGCTACCTGTAGCCCCAAAGGGGACATTCCCACCAAAAAAGTAAAGGCATAAGAGGGTCTAGGAGTTTTCCAACTAGTACCCCAAGGTTTGGGTCTTTTAATGTGTGTGGATGTGGTACAGATGAGAGTAAAAAGTAAGAGATAGGCAGTATGTATGTGAGAAGAAAGATGGATGTGTTGGCATTGAGTGAAACTAAGTTGAGAGGGAGGGTTGAGTGTGAGTTTGGAAGTATAGTTGGGAGGTTCTCAAGAGTGAAGAGAGGATGTGGGAGAGAAGGGAGCTATCCTAGTAAGTGATGAGATAGGCAAGTGTGTAGTGGAATGGAAGGTTTCTTCAAGGTTAATGTGGATAAAGGTGAAGCCGGGAATGGGAGATGTCGGTTTTTATAAGTGCATATGGACCTGGTAGTGAGAAGATTGTAGAGGAAAGGGAGGCATTTTGGATGGATTTAAAGGAGTACATTGAGGGATTAGGAAATGTCATTGTAGTTGTATTGGGAGACCTATGCTAGGGTAGGAAATGAACCAATAGAAGGAGTGATTGGGAAGTGTGGAGTTTCAAGAAAAAATCGTACAGGCGAGTTTATGGTGGTGGTGTGTCTCAAGAGTTGATGATAGCAAATAGCGTTTTGAAAGAAAGTCAAGCATAAGTACACATGGGAGAGGGTGGTTATTGGACAATAGAAAGGTAACCAGGAGTATAGTAGGAAGAGTTATGGATGTACATGTTCTAAAGAGAGTAATGTCAGATCATTTTCTGGTGGAAAGTTGAGAGTGGAAGATAGGTGAAGAGCAAAAGGGCAAAAGGTAGGGAGGTACTTAGTGTGAACTGCTTAAATAAGAAAGAAAAGGAGTATAAGAATCTGAGAGAGAAGTGGGAGTGAAGGATGGAGTAGAACTAGGAGTGGAGGAGGAATGGGGATGGTTCAAGGAGGGACTCATAAGGTGTGCAAAGATGGTGTGGTGTGCAGAACAAGGAGGATGGGAAGAAATAGAAGGAAAGGTAGCGAGTGGTGGGACGAGGGAGCAAAGAAGGGTGTAGAAGAGAAACAAGCTTTCATAGATTGGTTACAAATTAGGACGAGGGAATCATATGAGAGGTACAAAGTAAAGAGAAGGGAAGTAAAGCATAAGATAAAGGAGGCAAAGAAGAGAGCAGATGTGAAATGAGTTAAGAGTATGACAGAAAATTTAGAAAGTAATAAAAAGATGTTTTGGAAAGAAAATAAGATAGGAAGAGGAGGCAAATCAAGTAGAAACGAAAAGATAAAAGGTGTGGATGGAGAGATGATAATGGAAGAGAAGATAGTGACAGGAAGGTGGGCAGAGTATTTTAGGGAGCTGCTAAATGTGAAGGAGGATAGGGAGGGAAAGGTAGTTGCAGTGGGAAGCACGAAGATAATGACAAGTGATGAGTGAGGAAAATGGAGGAGAAATAAAGAAAGATGAAGTGAAGACAGATGATGAGAGATGGTAAGGCACCTGGGTTGGATAGATGCCATGCAGAATGTCTGAAAAAAGGAGGTACAGTGATGATGGACTGGCTGGTGAGGTTATTTAATGTTTGTTTAAGAGAAGGTAGAGTGCCGGAGGACTGGAGGAGTGCCTGTATAGTTCCACTTTACAAGGGAAAAGGGGACAAATGCAAGTGTAGTAGTTTCCGAGGGATTAGCTTGTTAAGTGTAGTTGGGAAGGCTTTTGGGAGGGCCTTGACTGAAAGGATTATGAGAGGAACAGACAGAATAATTGGTGAGGAACAATGTGGGTTCAGGACAGGTAGGGGTTGTGTAAATCAGATTTTTGTGGTAAGACACATATGTGAGAAAGCTATAGGAAAAGGTAAGGATGTATTTTGGGCTTTTATGGATCTAGAAAAGGCTTATGACAGGGTAGACAGGAAGGCACTTTGGGAGGTATTGCAGATTTATAGAATAGGGGGAAAGCTGTTAAGTGCAGTCAAGAAGTTTTACGAGAGTAGGAGAGCTTGTGTTAGGATTAGAAATGGAGAGGGTGAATGGTTGAGGTAAAAGTGGGACTTCATCAGGGATGTGTTATGTCGTCCTGGCTGTTCAATTTAAACATGGATGGGGTGGTGAGAGAGGTAAATGCAAGGGTAGAGGGTTAGGGACTGGAGATGGTTAAAGAAAATGAACAAAAGTGAGAGATTTGTTGTTTGCTGACAACACTGCGCTTGTAGCAGGATCAGAGGAAGGATTGAGGAAGTTTGTGTCAGAGTTTGGGAAGGTGTGCGAAAGAAGGAAGTTGAAGATAAATGTGGGTAAAAGTAAAGTGATGAGATGTATAAGGGGAGAAAGTGACAGCATATTGGAAGTGAGTATTAAGGGAGAGAGACTGGAGGAAGTGGATTTTAGATACTTGGGTGCAAATGTAGCAGGAAAGGGAGAAGTAGGGGTGGAGGTAAATGCCTTGGGGGATTAAAAAGTGTAATGAGAAATAGACATCTGGGAATGGATGCTAAAAGGAGGTTGTATGAAGGAGTGACAGTGCTGACAGCACTCTATAGGGCAGAAACATGGAACATAAGGAAGGGAGGAGGAGTTGAATGTGTTTGAGATGATGTGCCTGAGAAGTATGATAGGGGTTACTTGGTTGGATAGAGTGAGAAATTATGAGGTGAGGAGAGGTGGGGGTGGAAAGGGAGTTGGGAGATAGGGTTAATGAAAGAGTATTGGGATGGTTTGGACACATGGAAAGAATGAGTGAAGAAGGACTAGTAAAAGAGGTGTGGAAGGCAGAGGTAGAAGGAGTGAACATGAGAGGGTGACCTAGGATGAGATTGATAGATGGGAAGGGGCTTTGGGAAAGAGGGGAATGTCTGTTGAGGAAGGATGGGAGAGGACAGAAGATAGGGGTGAATGGAGAATGGTTGTGTATGGATGATGCTGTGATGCATGAGGGGGAGTGGGTGGTGGATAGGGGGTGAGGGAGTATGTATGAGATATAAATTGATGCAGCCCAAAGGGATTTCTCCCTGTCTTCTTTTCTGCATGAGGGGACGGAGAGGGAGGGGGTCAGCGGTTAATGAAGTGGCCTTGCTGTGGATGTGCTGCGTCTTACAACAATGCTTCTGACCCAGGGCAGTGGACAGGATGCAGTGATGACCTGTCATCCATGAGATGCCAAGATAAGAGGGAGGGAAGAGGGTAAGTGGGAAGTGGAGTATGTGGGGATGGAATGGACAGAAGTGGTTTTTATGCCTTTGGCTTTTAGCTACCTCCCTTGTAAGGGGGGAAAGCCTTTGGTATATATGTATGTATGAACTGATATCTTATACAAAATAATTTCATAACTTCTAGCAAAGGCTATCATGCCTAACCACCTCAGTAAACAGATATTTTCTAGAGAGAAAAAATGGAATGAACCTGCTGCTTACTCTTTGATGTGCTAACTGAAGATACATACCTGCTGCTTCCCTAGGTATGAGCCCGATGAGTGGCGGCCTGATCACCATGGGTGGTGGACTCCCCACTGCATCCTTGTCACCCTCACTGCCCTCGCCACTTAGGCCCTCAGACATTCTTCCACTTTCCATATGAATCTCTTCTTTGTGGATCATAAGGTCTTCCTGAGGATGTTGCGTTAAATGGGAGGGCATAGGATGACTGGAAGGCAGTGGGGGTTGTGGTACAGTGGGTGGTGCATCTGGAGTTCCTTGAAACCCCTGGATGCGTTGCCTGAGGATGGAACCTTCCGTGACCAAGTTGACAGCTTCCATTGGGTGTTGTTGCTGTTGCTGCAGCTGCTGCTGTTGCTGTTGTTGTGGCTGTTGCTGTTGTTGCTGTTGTTGTGGCGGCTGCTGCTGTGCCTGAGGCTGTTGAGGAGACTGATCTTCAGATGTAGAGGAGGAGCCCGGAAGGTCACAGGATTCCTCTGCTGACGTGTCAAGATCAATCTCCTCTTCTTTGACTTTAGGCAGGTCAACCACAATGGGGGCTGGCAATAAGGATGGTGGGGGTAAAGGAGCTGGAGGATGTGGAGGTGGAGGGGGAGGAGGAGGAGGAGCAGATGTGGGGGGATGGGCACTTCTGTGATCTCTTTCACGATTTAGAGGCTTTGTTAGGGCTGCAGCTAAAGTAGAGCCCTCCAAGTGCGGGCTGAGGCCTTCAGATCTACCAGAAGGCACTACTACCTCTGAGCGGGGTGAGGTGGAAGGAGTCGAGTGGGGTGGATTCAAGGTTGGACTAGCCCCTGATCTCCGCTTTTTCGGGGGTGGGGATATATGTACTGGGGGAAGGAGGGCAGACGATGGGGATGGTGACCTTAACCGAGGAGATGCGGGGCCTTGCGTGGAGCTTCCCATTCCTCCAACTACTTTATTAACCTGAAAAAGCATGAAAAACAAAGAATAAATCAAAACAATAACATTAATTGAACTAATGATACATACAAATAATAACTACAAAAACATTTTGCATCCATTTCTCAGTCCATGACCAGTCTTATTTATTCCTCACATTGCATTTTCTCTACATAAAACTAACAGCTTTCTTACATAATAAGGAGGATATCCATAAGTTTTTTTTTGTTATTCCACATCAACACTATAATAATTAGTCAATTACTCTTAACCTTTTCAATACGAGTCAAATTTTTGTGGGCAGCATTGGCTGCCTGTTGTATGATGATGCATCACAATACTTGCATTATAAAATATAAAGTTCCAGCTGTATTACTCATTCCCTTTCACTCTGAATGTTAATAACCACAGAAAACATGATCAGGCCAGTTCACAGAATATGGGGATCACTCAGCTACAACTACATATACATATACCAAACTCTTTTTCCCCCTTACAAGTGAGGTAGCCAAAAAACAAAGGCATAAAAACTACTCCCACCCATTCCATTCCCACATGCTCCACTCACATCCACCCCCCCCTCCCTCTTATCTTGGCACCTCCTAGATGATGGGTCATCCCTGCATCCCACCCACTATCCTGGGTCAGAAGCAGTGTTGCAAAATACAGCAATCCACAGCAAGGCCACTTCATTAAATTGGCTACCCCCCTCTCCATGCCCTCATGCAGAAATGGAGAAGACTGGGAGAAATCCCTTTGGGCTGTGTCAATTTATTTTTCACCCACTCCCCCTCATGCATCACAGCATCATCCATAAATAACCATTCTCCATTCATCCCTATCTTCTGTCCTCTCCTGTCCTTCCTCAACAGACATTCCCCTCTTTCCCAATGCCCACTTTATTCCATCCATCCATCTAATCACTGGTCGCCCCCTCATGTTCACTCCCTCTACTCTTGCATTTACCTCTTGCACCATCCCATCTGTGTATAAATTGAACACCCAAGGTGACATAACACATCTAAGTCCCATCTTTACCTCAAAACACTCTCTCCATTTCTGATTCTAACACAAGCTCAACTGTTCTCATAAAAACCCTTCACTGCTATTGAAAGCTTTCCTCCTATCCCATACATTTGCAATACCTCCCACAATGCCTTCCTGTCTACCCTGTCATAAGCCTTTTCAAAATCCATAAAAGCCCAAAATACATTCTTACCTTTTCCTAAAGCTTCCTCACATCTGTCTTACCACAATAATCTGATCCATGCAACCCCTACCTGTCCTAAACCCACACTGTTCCTCACCAATTACTCCCTCTGTTCCATCCCCAATCCTCTCAATCAAGACCCTCCCACAAGCCCCAAATACACTTAACAAACAGATCTCTCTGCAACTACTACACTCACACTTGTCCCCTTTTCCTTTGTAAAGTGGAACTATACAGGCACTCCTCCAGTCCTCCAACACTCTACCCACTCTTAAACAAACACCAAATTACCCCACCAACCAGTCCACCACCACTGCACCTCCTTGGGCATTCCGCATGACATCCATCCAACCCAGGTGCCTTAACTGCTCTCATCATCTTAACAACTGCCTTCACCTCATCTTTCCTTATTTCTCCTCCATTTTCCTCACTCATCACTGCCATTTTCTTAGTGCTTCCCACTGCAACTACCTTTCCCTCCCTAATCTCCTGCACATTTAGCAACTCCCTAAAATACTCTGCCCATCTTCCTCTTATTGCCCTCTCTTCCACCATCATCCCTCCATCCACACCCTCCACTCCTTCTTTACTCGATTCGCCTCTTCTTCCTCTCCCAATTTCCTTCCAAAACATCTTACTTTCAAAATTTTCTATCACACTCTTACCTCATTTCGCATCCACTCTCCTCTTTGCCGCCTTTATCTTATGCTTTACACCTCTTTTCTTTGTACCTCTCATATGATTCCCTTATCCTGTTCTGCAACCAATCTGTGAAAGCCCACCTCCTCTTCTACAACCTTCTTTGCTTTCCCATCCCATCAATCACTACCCCTCCCTCCATTTCCTCCTGTCCTCCTTGTTCCACATACCATCCTTGCACACCCCACGATCCACTCCCTGAACCATCCCCACCATTCCTCCACTCCTAGCTGTGCTCCTTCCTTCATCCCCCATCCCTCTTTCAGCTTCCTCCTGCACACCCCCTCCCCTCCCTCTCATTCAAGCAGCTCACTCAAAGCACCTCCCTACCCTCTGTCCCCCTCCTCTTCCCATCCATCCTCCACTCTTAATTCATCTCCCACCAAAAAAATTATCTGATACTCCCCCACTCTCCCCCCCTAAAACATGTTCATCAGCTCCCACCACACTCCTGGCCACCACTATATGGTCCATCAACACTCCATCCACCACCCATGTCCTTGTGCACCCATGCTTGCCTTTCCTCTCAAACACTTTACTTGCTATGATTAACTCATATGACAGTCATAAAGAACAATTCACATATGAGGTTTCATGCCACTATAACTGTTGGGAAACTCACCTCAAGGAGTGAGTGCGAATTTCTCAGAAACAGAAGTTAAACATAGACAATTACCTGATCTCTGTGCAAGTGATGTGACGTAGCTGTTGTGGCATGCTGCTGCTGGTTCTGTTCAGTGAGACCCTTGATATGCAACATTTCAGCTGTCCTGAGGAATGTGGACAGGCGATCCTGGGACACGTATACCTCCCCTTGATAAACAAAGCTGAGCAGGGCGGATACATCAGCAAAAGAGACATCCCGGAGGATTATGATGGGATGTTGGCAAGGATTTTGCTGAAAAGAAACAGAGATAACACTTATACTATACAAGAATGGCAAGGCTGACAGTAGATCAACATACACACACTTAAAAGAGCTAATGATGAGACCAACAAGGAGCTTGATGATCTGAAAAAAGAATCAAATATGATCAGAAGTGAAAGAATGAAAAATGAGGATAAAAACAAAAAAGAGGTCTTGAAATAAGTGAAAAAACAAATACAAGTGGTGACTGACAAAGTGGGAGAAACAATTAAGGAGACTGATCTCCAAGAAATAAAAAACAATGGAAAGTGGAGCAAGAAAATAAAAACTTAACTTTCAAGGAAATAGTACAAGTGGAAGAAAATGCCAAAGAAATGGTAATCAAAGTAATTGAGGAAAAAGAAAATTGGGTCAGAGACACAGTTGATCAAAAAAAGTGGATTGTAGTATATGGTATTAGAGAAAAACATAATATGCCTAGATATCAAAGAGAAAAAGATGAGAAAAATTGCTAAAGCAATTTTGAAGGAGATACAAGAGGGACAGGATATGGACAAAGAAATTGAGGAAGTGCATAGTATGGGAAAATACTCTAAAGAAAAACAATATAGGCCACTAAAAATCAAACTAAGGTCTCAAATGATAGCAGAAGTACTATCAAAAAGCTAGCAAATAGTGATAATCACAAAAATGTATGGATTAAAAAAGAAATGAGTGATGAGGAAAGAGAGAGAGAAAAGGCACTTAAAAGTGAAGCAAACGAAAAAAATAAAAATGAAAAGAGAATGTAGACTGAAAAGAATTTTTTTTTTTTTTGGCAAATGCTGAACCTGAGGCTGAGTAAATGGTAAAAATAAAAATAATAATACAAAATAAAACATAATACAGAAAAGGACAAAGTAAAAAATTAAAAATAACATACCAACATAGATGGCATGATTTCAGGACTGAACAAATTAAATGACTATCTGGTATTAGAAATTAGAAAAAACAGACATAATGGGAATTGTGGAGACAAAATTAAAAAATCCTCTACCACCACTGTGGGACAAGGTCTATACAACCATTGTATAAAAAATAGAAAGGAGAAACAGGGTGGAGTCATGTTATAGACTAAAAAAGGTTTAAATGTGACTAAGATAACAGAACAGTCTTGGAAGATGTGATCATTCCAAAATGTTGGCAGACACAAAGAATGCACTAAATGATTTACTGAAAGGAGGAAATATAGAAATTATGGGTGACTTTAACTCAAAAGAAATATGTTGGGAAGAAATTACAGTGAAAGGTGAAGACCTCTGGGGAAACATACTACTGGATATGACCATTGAATATGCAATGGCTCAATGGGTTAGAGAAAATACCAGATATAGAAATAATGAGGAACCGTTGAGACTAGATTTAACCACTTCACTCCGGGCCAAAATCTCGCAGGCAGCATTAGCTGCCAGACGTATGATGTTGCATCATGATACTCGCATCATAAAAAATAGTCACCACTTATATCAATCGTCTCTCTTTCACCCGTGAATTTTGATAACCATAGAAAATATGATGAAGCCAGTTTAGAGAGTATGTCAGTTACGCAGGGACAACTACAATAAATATAATCAAGACGCCGATATGGCAGCCTCGCGTATCCACTTGCTCCTCATGCCGCCTACGTAGGCGGCACCGTATGGAAGAGGTTAATACTTATGTCAGAGCCTGAAATTGTGGAATGGAATACAAAACACCAATTGGGAAGAGTGGCCACTTACTAATAGAGTTCGAACTAAAAGAACATATTGATTCAAGAAGAAATGAGAAACAGAAAAGGAAGACTAAGGTACAATAAAACAGATTTTGAGAAACTCCGAATTTTTTTCAAAATGCAAATTGGGAAAACTTTTTAAATGAAGAAACAAAGATGGAAGAGAAATGGAACATATCAAAATAAATTTACGATGAGGGAATAAACAAATATGTACCAAAACAAAAGCAAGAAATGGTGAATATTAAGTGCTAGTAAGTAATATGGAGGATTACGGGTAGCTACAAGACTTAGTGTATATGAGCAGTGCCAGGAGTGGGAAATTAATTTAACCACTTTAATATGACTCAAATTCTCACACAGTGGATCAGCTGCCATATGTAGAATGCATCACACTACTTGCATTATAAAATATAAAGTCACTGCTGATTACTCATTCTCTTTTACTCTGAGTAATAATAAACACAGAAAACATGATCAAACTAGTTCACAGAATCTGGGGGTAACTCATGTACAACTTCAAAAAAATATATAATTGAGACACCAATGCCAACATCCTCAAATATCCACTAGTGCCTCATGACACCTACATAGGTGTCATTGTACCAAAGTGGTTAAAAGTGAAGAAATGAAAGATATTGACTTGGGAGTGATGATAAAAAATTATTTCACCAGAAACACATATCAACTAGACCACTGGAGAAATTTATAATCTAAAAAAGATAAAAGTAGCATTCCACTACACAAAGAAATGATGAAGAACATTGAAAACCTAATACAGTAGTGAGATCACAAAAAGAAATTAAACATTAGATATGTAAACAAGACAGAAAATTCAGAGGGCAGCAACTTAAATGGTTCTAGATCTTACTGATAAATCACACAAAAAGTAACTGAATATTCTGGGGCTACCGATGTTCAAGGAGAGAAAAAAGAATGACAATCTAATAGCAGTATTTAGAGCTGTGAATGGCATAGACATACCTGATAAGGAAATGTTATTGTGGGAACAAAGGAAAACCAGAGGGGGGGATAGAGAGAGGACTAGACATTTGAAGGACATTAAAAATTGAAGTTTTCTGAATAGGATTACTGATCCATGGACTAGCTTGAATGAAGGAACAGTAAAGACAAATAATGTGGAATATTTCAAGGTCACAATTGACCTATGGGATTCCTGAGATAGGACTCCATGAGCATAGCTCTTATCCTGTATACTACAACTTGGTAAATTTACACATATGAGAGACTGAGAAAGCTACAAGTTCCCACAATGTAAGCTTAAACAGAGAGGTGACATGATGTTCACAGATCAGAAAAAGGATAGATATTATGGACAGAATGGACCTGTTGATATGGTCATTGTAAGAAGTTGAAAAATTAATAGACATTAGAAATTATATCTTCCTATATATATGTGCAGATTTGTGGACCAAATTGGATGAAAATATAATCCAGGCCACCAACATAAGCAAATTTAACCTCTTCAATAAGAGTCAAATTCTCGGGCACAGCATCGGATGCCCAACATACGATGCATCACAGTACTCTCATTAAAGATATAAAGTCACTGCTGCATTACTTGTTCTCTTTCATTCTGAGTAATTATAAACACAAAAAATGTGATGAAGTCAGTTCACAGAATTTGGGGGTAACTCGGCTACAACTATAAAATATAATCCAGATACCGAAACTGACATCCTCGTATACCCACTCACGTCTCATGACACCTATGTAGGTGTCATCGTATCATACATATACCACATACATATACCAAGGCTTTTTCCCCCTTACAAGGGGGGTAGCCAAAAAGGAAAAGGCATAAAATCATTCCCACCCATTCCATCCCTGAATACACTCCACACCCCTCCACCCTCCCTCTTATCTTAGCACCTCCTGAATGACGGGTCATCCCTGCACCTTGTCCACTGCCCTGGGTCAGAAGCAGTGTCGCAAGACACAGCACATCCACAGCAAGGCCGCTTCATTAAATCGGCGACCCCCCCTCTCTGTCCCCCCATTGCATAAAATGAGAGGACGGGGAGAAATCCCTTCGGGCTGCGTCAAATTTTGCTCACACATACTACCTCACCCCCCATCCACCCGCCCATTCCACCTCATGCTATCCCAACATCATCCATATACAACCATTCTCCATTCACCCCTGTCTTCTGTCCTCTCCCGTCCTTCCTCAACAGACATTCCCCTCTTCCCCAAAGCCCCCTTCACCCCATCCATCCACCTCATCCTAGGATGCCCCCTCATGTTCACTCCCTCCACATCTGCCTTCCACACCTCTTTTACTAGTCTTTCTTCACTCATTCTTTCCATGTGTCCAAACCATCCTAATATTCTTTCATCAACCCTATCTCCCAGCTCCCTTTCCACCCCCGTTCTCCTCCTCACCTCCTCATTTCTCACTCTATCTAGCCTAGTAACCCCCATCATACTTCTCAGACACCTCATCTCAAACACATTCAACCTCCTTCTCTCTTCTTCTCTTATGTTCCATGTTTCTGCCCCATACAGTGCTGTTGGCACAATCACTCCTTCATACAGTCTCCTCTTAGCAACCATTCCCAAATGTCTATTCCTCATTACACTCTTTAATCCACCAAGGCATTTACTCGCTTCTCTCAATCTACATTCTACCTCCACTTCCACTCCACCTTTCCCTGCCACATTTGCACCCAAGTATCTAAAACTATCCACTTCCTCCAGTCGCTCTCCCATAATGCTCACTTCCAGTCTACTGCCACTTTCACCCCTTGTACATCTCATCACCTTACTTTTACCCACATTTATCTTTAGCTTTCTTCTATCACATACTCTCCCAAACTCTGCCACCAACTTCCTCAATCCCTCCTCCGATCCTGCCACAAGCGCAGTGTCGTCCACAAACAACAGCTGGCTCACCTCCCACTTTTCTCCATTTTCTTTAACCATCTCCAATCCCTGACCCACTACCCTTGCATTTACCTCTTGCACCACCCCATCCATGTATAAGTTGAACAGCCAGGGTGACATAACGCATCCTTGACGAAGTCCCACCTTTACATCAAACCACTCACTCTCTCCATTTCTAATCCTGACACAAGCTCTACTACTCTCATAAAAACTCTTGAGAGCTCCTAGAAGCTTTCCTCCTATCCCATATATCTTCATAACCTCCCACAGTGCCTTTCTGTCTACCCTATCATAAGCCTTTTCCAGATCCATAAAAGCCCAAAACACATCCTTCCCCTTTCCTATAGCTTTCTCACATATCTGTCTTACCACAAAGATCTGATCTACACAACCTCTACCTGTCCTAAATCCACACTGTTCCTCACCAATTACTCCTTCTGTTCCTCTCCTAATCCTCTCAACCAAGATCCTCCCATAAGCCTTCCCAACTACACTCAACAAGCTAATCCCTCTGAAACTACTACATTCACACTTGTCCCCTTTTCCCTTGTAAAGAGGAACTATACAGGCACTCCTCCAGTCCTCTGGCACTCTACCCTCTCTCCAACAAACATTAAATAACCTCACCAACCAGTCCACCATCACTGTACCTCCCTTTTTCAGACATTCCGCATGGCATCCATCCAGACCAGGTGCCTTACCTGCTTTCATCATGTTAACAACTGCCTTCACCTCATCCTTCCTTATTTCTCCTCCATTCTCCTCATTCATCACTCTCATTTTCTTCGCACTTCCCACTGCAGCAATCTTTCCTTCCCTATCCTCCTTCAATGAGGTTAAAGCAAAGTTTGGTAAGCAGAGGCAAAGATTTGGGACCTCATGAGCACAACTCCAACCCCATAGACTACAAAATACACACAAACACACACAGCAACAAAAATGGCACCTACACTATCAAATTTGACATACGAACAAAGATTGGATAAATTACATCTATCAACACTGGAACAGAGAAGAGAAAGAGGTGATTCGTTGACCATTTACAGAATTATGAAAGGGATGGAAATTCTCGATAGAGACGACTTATTAAAATGGGACAGAAGAGAAACAAGAGGACATGAAAAGAAGCTAAAGAAGGATAGTTACAGAAGAGACCTGAAAAAGAAGCTTCCCACATAGAGTGATTGATGTCTGGAACAAACTAAATGGAGAAATAGTGAGTGCCAAAAATATACACGATTTTAAGAATAAACTAGATGCGGAGAGATACAAAAACAGGTCACTGCGAGCATAGCTCGTCCCATAAAATACAACTAGGAAATGATAAAAAAATTTAACTACACTAATAAGACCAAAACTCGAGTACACAGCAACACTATGGACACCCAGTACCAAAAAGAATATATAATTTTTTTTTAAAAAGAATACAAAGAGCAACAACAAAATTGGCACCAACTCTTTCCAAAATGACATATGAACAAATTAGAATTACCAACTCTGGAACAAAGAAGGGAAAGAGAAGACCTACTATCAATAGAATTATGAAGAGAATGGAAATCTTAACCCCTTCCATACGGTGCCGCACACGTAGGCGTCATGGACTTAGATCTCGGTGGCAGCAGCCAATGCCAGCCGTACAACGTGTCGTAATAATATTCGTATCATATACGTGGGAAGGGGTTTAAAATAAGAGTGATTAATTGAAATGGGACAATGGAAAAACAAGAGGACACTAAGAGAAACTAAAAAAAGATAATTACAGAAAAGATCTGGAATGAAAAAAAAAAAAAAAGCTTTCCACATAGAGTGATAGATACTTGGAACAAATTAGACATAGAAACAGTGTGTGCAAACACTATTCAGATTAAAAAAGAAAAAATCTTGATGCTGAGAGATACAAAGATGGGTCACCAGGCGCATAGCTCCCTTCCTGTATGATACTAGGTAAATAAACACACACACACACACACACATGTACGTCGGATATACGGCGAAGATTGGAACTCCGCAAAAGAAAACAATTTTCGTGGATCTCAATGACGAGGGAGTACCTTGTTGTATTAGTAGGGAAGGGGAAAAGCTCATGGTGTAGTGGGAAGGTGAAGAAATAGGAGAGAGGGATTATTGGGGAAAATGGAAGGAAATGAGGATGGGGACGAACGGGCCCCGGATCTTAGGAGAGGTGTAAACAAACGGGGGGCAGAATACACAGACGAGGAACAAGGAAGCAGAGGTGTCAAGAGCAGAAATATAGATAATAGCAGCTCAATGGAAAGAGAAGATAACTGATTTTATGGATTTAATGAGGGAGGTGATGACCTCCCCCAACTAGTAAATCTAGAGGAGAAACTAAAAAAAAATGAACGAAGAATGGGAGGTTAGGTTTGACCAATTATCAAAGGTTACCCAAAGAGTTGATAAACTGGAAGAACTAAAGAAGAATTAAAACCTAACCGAAGAAATAGAATTAAAAAGACAGTTAAAAGAAGTAAAAGATGAGAATGAGGAATTAAAGAAGAATAATAAAGAAAATGAAGAGTCCATAGCAAATGAAGCACAGAGTTGGAGAAAACTCCAAGAGAACAACAAAGTTGTATTTAGAGATATAGTGACACAACAGATGAAAGAACAAACTAAGGACACAGTTATTAAAGTGATGAGAGAAAAGGAGAATATAGTAAGAGACTTAGCAAACAAAAATAAATGTATAATTATATTGGGGATGGAAGAGAAGTATAATCCAAATAGGACCACAAGAGTAAAAGAGGAAAAGGAAAAGGGAAACAAGATATTAGAAGTAGTTCAAGAGGATGGACAAGAAACGGAAAGAAATTGAAGAAATATACAGACTTGGGAAATACAATACAGATAAGACTAGACCATTTAAGATCAAATTCAGGCCACAAATGACAGCAGAGAATATCTTAGCAAAAACAGGTAAACTAGCTGACAGTGAACAATATAAAAAAGTATGGATAAAAAGAGAAATGAATAAAGAGGAAAGAGAGGATGAGAAAACAAAAAAGACTAGAAGCTAGAAAAAAAAAAAAAACGAGACAAGAACAGAGTCAGAAAAAGAGAAATTCTATTGGAGAGTAGTGCATATGAAAGTGAGATGGTTCATAGCAGAGAAAAATTGAAAGGAAGCAGAAAACACGATGGAAGTTGCAGAAAATTAAAATTGTCTTACACATAGATGGTTTAACCACTTCCATACCGTGACGCCTACGTAGGCGGCATGAGGAGCAAGTGGGTACGCGATGATGCCGACGTCGGCATCTTGATTATATTTATTGTAGTCGTACCTACGTAACCTCCATTCTCTCTAAACTGGCTTCATCATATTTTCTATGGTTATCAAAATTCATGGGTGAAAGAGAATGAACAATTGAGCACCGACTTTATTTTTTATAATGCGATTATTATGACGCAATTATTATGACTTGATAAGACCAAGATTGGAGTATGCAGTGACCACATGGTCACCAAGTACAAAAAAATGTATAACAAAACTTGAAAGAATACAAAGAGCAATTATGAAATTGGCACCAACACTCTCAGAACTATCATATGAGGAGAGACTAGCATAACTTTAGCTACAGACATTAGAGCAAAGAAGAGAGAGACTTGATAACTATTTATAGAATCATGAAAGGCATAGAAAATACTGAAAGAGAGGATCTAATAAAATGGGATAGTAGAAATAAAAGAGGACATGGAAAGAAAATCAAGAAAGACAGTTATAGAAGAGACCTAAAAAAGAACAGCTTTCCCCACAGGGGAATAGATGTTTGGAACAAGTTAGATGAGAAAGTGGTGTGTGCAAAAACAACACACAAATTTAAAAACAGTCTAGATAAAACGAGATATGAAGACGGGACACCACGAGCATAGCTCCCCTTCCTGTAAAATACAACTAGGTAAATACACACACACATCAATCAGAGTGGCAGCAAAGTCTGGACTCCAGTGATTTCTACAAGTTTCGAAGATAACAACGACAAGGAAGTACCTGTGTTTTATTAATAGGGAAGGGGAAAACTCGTGGTGTAATGGAAAGGTGAAGAAAAAGGAGAAGGGGAGGGATTACTGAGGAAAATGGAAGGAAATGAGGAAGGTACGTAAACAAGAGATGGCCTGACGATAATGAAGTTGATGTGATTAGTAACAATGTAAAAATTAGAAATATAGATAAGAGCAGTGCAATGGAAGGTGAAGATAACTATTTCCATGGATTTAATGAGGGAGGAAATGACAACCTCCCCCGACTAGTAAATTTAGAGGAGAAACTAAAAGAAATAATGAAAATTGGGAAGCTAAGTTTAACCAAATAAAGTCAATTGCTCATAGAGTTGGTAAGCTGAAAAAACTAAAGAAGGAAAATCAAAACCTAACTAAAGAAATAGTAGAATTAAAAAGACAGTTAAGAGAAGTAAAGGAAGAGAATGAGGAATTGAATAGGAGTAATAAAGAGAATAAAGAGTCCATAGCAAAAGAGGCAAGTGGTTGGAAAAAAGTACAAGTAAACAATACAATTTAATTCAGAGGTATAATGGAACAGCAGATGAAAGAACAATCTAAAGACAGTTATTAAAGTGATGAGGGAGAAGGAGAACATAGTAAGAGACTTAGCAGATAAAAAGAAATGTATAATCATATTAGGGATGGAAGAGAAGTATAATCTAAATATGACTACAAGAATAAAGGAGGAAAAGGAAAAAGTAAATAATACATTAGAAGTAGTTCAAGAAGAGGGGGGGTCGCCGAATTTATGAAGCGGCCTTGCTGTGGATGTGCTGTGTCTTGTGGCACTGTTTCTGACCCAGGGCAGTGGACAGGATGCAGGGATGACCCGTCATCCAGGAGGTGCCAAGATAGGAGGAAGATAGGAAGGTGTGGGGGAGTGAAATATATGGGAAATGAAATGGGTGGGAGGGATTTCTATGCCTTTTTCTTTTTGGCTAGTCCCCCCATGTAAGGGGGAAAAAGCCTTTGGTATATGTATGTATGTAGTTCAAGAAGATGAACCAGAAATAGGGAAACAAATAGAAGAAATGTATAGGCTCGGGGAATACAATACAGATAAGACTAGACCAATTAAGTTTAAATTCAGGTCACAAACAACGGCAGAGAATATCTTAGCAAAATCAGGGGAACTAGCAGACAGTGAGCAATATAAAAAGAGAAATGAATAAAGAGGAGAGGATGAGAAAACAAAAATACTAGAACATAAGGGAAAAAACGAGAAAAGAAGTCAGAAAAAGAGAAATTCTATTGGAGAGTAGTGAATATAAAAGTGAGGAAATGGTTCATAGCAGAGGAAAACAGAAGGGAAACAGAAAACACAATGGAAGTAGCAGACAATTAAAAGTGTCTTACACAAACATAGATGGCTTAATAACAGGCTTGAAAGAACTGAATGATTACTTGATGGAAAAAGAACCGGACATAATGGGAATTGTAGAGAAATGGTGACGAAAATACTAGTCACACTGATGAGACCAAGACTGGAGTATGCAGGCACTATGGTCACTCATTACCAAAAAGAATATAAGGAAAATTGAAAGAATCCAAAGAGCAACTATGAAGATGGCCCCTACACTTTCAGAACTGTCATACGAAGAGAGACTGTCAAAACTAGAGTTACTGACTCTGGAACAAAGAAGAGAAAGAGGAGACTTTTTGACCATCAATAGAATCATGAGAGGTATGGAAGCCCTTGATGGAGAAGATTTACTAAAATGGAATATGAAAAATACAAGAGGCCATGTACAAAAACTCAAAAAGAGACCTGAAAAAGAACACCTTTCCCCACAGAGTGAAATGTATGGAACAAACTGGACAAAATAATAGTGTGTGCAAAAACCATACACGAATTTAAGGACAATTTAGATACTGCAAGACACAGGCAGGACACCACGAGGATAGCTCCCTTTCCCATAAGATATAACTAGGTAAATATACACGCACACGCACACACAGAAAGAAAAAGGGGAGACTTGTTGGCCACCTATAGAATCATGAGAAGTATGGAAGTCCTTGACAGAGAAGACTTACTAAATTGGGATACGAGAAATACCGGGGAGGCATGGAGGGAAGCTGAAAAAGGACAGTTGAGACCTGAAAAAGAACAGCTTTCCCCACAAAGTACTGGATGTATGGAACAAATTGGACAAAATAAGTAAAAACTATACATGAATTTAAGTACAATTTAGACACTGCGAGATACAGAGACTGGACACCATGAGCATAGCTCCCCTTCCTGTAAGATACATATATACTTATACCAAAGGCATTTACCCCTTACATGGGAGGTAGCCAAAAGAAAAAGGCATAGGAACTACTCCCACCTATTCCATCCCCTACATACTCCACTCCCCTCTACACTCTTCCCTCCCTGTTATCTTGGCACCTTCTAGATGACGGGTCATCACTGCATCTTGTCCACTGCCCTAGGTCAGAAGCAGTGTTGCAAAACACAGCACATCCACACCAAGAGAAGTGTCCATTGCCCTAGGTCAGAAGCAGTGTCACAAAACACATCACATCCACAGCAAGAGAAGACAGAGTTGTAGGTTTCTTTGACAACTAGGTAAATATATATATATATATATATCTATATATATATATATATATATATATATATATATATATATATATATATATATGTTTGTATACCGCGGGAGTAAATTTTCTCTTAGGCAGGCTTGGTTAAAAGCAACTGCAAATTCAGCACTGATCAATTTCTTCAGAGTTTCCAACTTCCTGAAGGTATCCTTTATAGCAAGGGATAAAGGAAAGAGAAGATTTCCTATTCCGGTCATTAAGGGGGTACGCGACACCTGGGGGGGTGAATTTGGTCAAGATATGGCATTTTTCAAAACTGTGTTCAAAATGTTCGTATACCATTTAGAAATAAATCCCGACAAATAATTTTCCAGCCGCGCGCAATTTAAAGGTCTTGGGTGAGGTTTAAAGGGACAGAGTTAAAGGCGCAACCCACACTAGATGGAGGCGTGCCACTTAGGACCTTCAGGCGCATCGAATAACGTTGAAATTTGATTGAATTTACGCTCGCCCAGTGCTTCAACGGCCAGGACGATGGTGGAGGGGAAGGGAGGAAGGTGGAGGGAGAAGTTTTGCCAACTTTGAGCGAAGCTAAGCATCAGTTACCGGCTAGCTCTGAAAGGGTAATTGCGCATGTCTCATGAGCTCTCATTGCAATCTATTACTTTAGCTAGTACATATTACTCTTTAGTACAGTCATCAAGGGTAGCAAAAAGAACAAAAGAACATCCACAATGACAAAAAACAGCAGTTAAAGATGGCAAGCAGTCAAAGACGACTAGCCAAGACCTCACCACCTCTCACTCCACCACTGCCCTCACCTGCACCTCTGTGACAGTGACAGAGGTAAAGGACAACATTAGACTAAACAATTCAAAGAGGAAGATTAAATCCAAAGAAGAAAGCAAGAGGAAAAAGATCAAGGCTATACAGGAAGAAGAGAGAAGAAGGGACATCATATGATGCTGGAGGGGGTGCCCTACCAACATAGATTGGTGAGGGGAATCTGATGAGGAAAGAGAAGGCGCCCACTGCTGGAAAATAAACCTCTTTCCAATGATTTAGATACCCTGAAGACCCCCAGCAGTGAGGTTTCATATGAAGAAACCGCCAAAGGTGCAAAAAAGCAAATTATATGATGGTGTCGTCTGTGCGTCATCACTACTGTGATATACTTATACTTTAGTTTTTCAGTATTTAAAGTACTTATAATTAAAATATGTTGATGCTTTTTACTGTACTTACTCATTATATAATAAGAATTAAGCCATGAAAAAATCAGTCAAATTGGTGAAACTATAAGCAAGGTACAGATATATTTATATTTCAAGTTGCCATATCTCCGTTCGATATTTTTTTTACTTTTTTTTAATCATAAAAAATTTAAAATACATCAGATTTAGATGAAACTTACAGGGAATATTACTTTTAGTAACTGCTAGGGCCGATTGTTCGAATATTTTGAATAGGATGAAAGAGTTCGGAGTAATAATGGAAACAAGACCAAAAAAATGTTATTTTTCACGATTTTTGCCGGACATTAAAATTGAAATGCCTGTATGCAAAAGTATAAAGGAAATTGTTCAATTACTCAATGACCGGCCCTAGGTGTGCCTACTGACTAATCATAGCCAAAATATAAAACAAATTGGTCCACGTATTATGGTGCTGTGCACTTTTAAATGTCGCTACTGGTATATGTACATGTGTACATGTGTACATACATCATTCTGTTTCACCTAAAATGTAGGCAACATGGATACCTATTTACCTGAGAAGTTTCAGCTCTTTACTCTAAATAATTTAGAAAATGACCTCCAGGTGTCGCGTACCCCCTTAATGACCGGAATAGGAAATCTTCTCTTTCCTTTACCCCTTGCTATAAAGGATACTTTCAGGAAGTTGGAAACTCTGAAGAGGAAATTGATCAGTGCTGAATTTGCAGTTGCTTTTAACCAAGCCTGCCTAAGAGAAAATATACATATATATATATATACATATATATATAAATATACATACATATATATAAATATACATACATATATATAAATACACACTTGGGAAGAATAAGTGGAGTCCCACAGGGTTCAGTATTGGCTCCAATAATGTTTGCTATATATGTAAATGACGTGAAGGTGTAGAATGTTACATGAACTTTTCTGCAGGCAATGCAAAACTACTAAAGAAAGTACAGAAAAAGATTGTGAATTTCTACAGGGAGACCTGGACAAGGTGTGGGAATGGAGTTAAATGTGGAAAGTCAACTTCAACATTAAGAAATATAGTATAATGGAATTTGGAAAAAGTAAAAAAAAGAATATCAGGACAATATAAAATTGGTGCAAAGGAAGTAAATAAAATTTATTCCAAAAATGACCTAGGAGTAATTATCACTAAAGACATGTCATCAGACAAGCAGATAAACAAAATAGTTGGAGAAACCTACAGTTTCCTAAGATCAATAAAGGTGGCTTTTAATTACGAGGGGTGATCAAAAAGTAATGACAGTGATACCATATATTTTCACGGTACAGAGGTAAATCCAAATAGTGGCCTACATTCCTTCAAAGTACTCCCCTCCTGCCTCTATGCAACGTTCCATCCTCTTTCGCCACTTCATGAAGCACTCATGGTACTCAGAAGCCGATATACCTCGTAGCTCTGAATTGACTGCTCGCGCCAGATCTTGGATGCGATGAAACAGCTTCCCTGCGATCGCACCCTTGATCTTTGGAAACAACCAAAAATCACAGGGAGCAAGGTCAGGCGAGTAGGGTGGGTGGGGGAGAAGTGTGATCCCCTGCTGCTCCAGGAACTGCACAGTGAGGCGAGCTTTGTGGGGGGGCAGCATTGTCATGGTGCAGCAAAAGGCGCGATTGGCAACGGGTTGGTGCAGTCTTGGCCTGATATTCCAGGACTCGAGGAAGGACGTGATCAGTGTAGTACTGGGCTGTGATAGTACACTGTTGAGGCATTACATCCACACACATTGGTCCTTGTGAATTGAAGAAGATGGTGAAAAGGCGCTTCCTGCTGCGAAATCCTTCCTTCAGAATCTGAGGTCGAGGTTCTTCATCACTCAACCACACCATGTTAGACTGCTTGTCTCTGGTGGTGAAGAAAGAAATCCAACACTCATCTCCGGTAGCTACATCTGAGAACCGTTTCGGACCATTTGGCTCAAATTCAGCCAGCCATAGACGACAAATCCGCACCCGTTCGCTCTTCTGCTCTTCCGTAAGCAAATGAGGTATCCATCGAGCACACTTCTTCCTCAGCCCTAAGTGTTCATGCACGATGTCATGTGCGCTCCCATAACTGACACCGAGCTCCAAGGATAAGAATCGAAGAGTAACAGTTGGATCTTCGTCAATGATGGCCCGCGCACGGACCGTCGTTGCTTCGGTCACAGATGTCCGAGGGCGGCCAGGACGATGATCAACTTCTAGCTGCAATTTTCCGGCTGCGAAAGCTCGAATCCAGCGGGAAACAGTTTCCAGTGATGGAGTAGACTCGGGAAAAACTTGCAACAATTCCTCTCTGATCTCCGTTGCTTTTTTCCCAAGTTTCTACCTTGTGAAGGTGTAGAATCTGCAGCCTTCTTTCGAAAAATCCATGTTTCCGGTTAGAGAGGCAAACCAACAATGACGCAATCGCACAGCGCAACGATAAAATGTAAGCTAGACAAACAGCGACAAGCTCAAACATGTAACAACAGGCAACACTTGCTGCCCCTTGCTCCCCGCCCCCCCAACACTTATAGTCTCTCAGCTACGATTCCGACTGTCATTACTTTCTGATCACCCCTAGTACTTGGTGAAAATAATGGTAAAGAAAATATTAGTCATACTGATAAGACCAAGATTGGAGTACGCTGTGACACTATGGACACCCAGTACAACAAAGAATATAAGGAAAATAAAAAGAATCTAATGAGGAATGACAAAGATGGCACCAACACTTTCAAAATTGACATACAAACAAAGATTGTCCAAACTGGAACTACCAATCCTGGAACAAAGAAGAGAAAGAGGCAATCTATTGGCTATTTACAGAATCATGAAAGGCATGGAAGTCCTTGACAGAGAAGAATTATAAAACTGAGATGGAAGAAAAACAAGGGAACATGAAAAGAAACTCAAAAAGGACAGTTACAGGAGAGACCTGGAGGGAGAGGGAGAGGGAGAGGGAGAGGGAGAGGGAGAGAGAGAGAGAGAGAGAAAATCCACACAGGGTGGTGAATGTCTGAAACAAATTGGACAAAACAATAGTGTGTGTAAACACCATACAAGAATTTAATAACAAAATAAATGTAGCGAGATACAAAGATGGGTCGAAATGAGCATAGCTCCCCTTCCCATACAATACAACTAGGTAAATATACACACATATATTTACACAATATACATGTTTTTGGCCATCATACAATTAGAGAAATGCACCAATAGAAAATGGAGTGGATTCCCCTAGAGTTACACCTACTATGGTTATGGGAAGGGGATTCAAACACCACCTATCTTATCACAAAAATTAATCTGTTTTGCAAATAAACACGTATTGCATTATGAATGACGTTTTGATGTCATGGAGAATGAAGGAAGATGCTGTGGTATGACAGTGCTGGTGCAAACATTTATAGAAAATGGCAGGAGTGGTTAATTTACCAGGTGGTCACTTGGTGGCACACAAAGGTCAACAGTGCACAATTTGAAAATGCAGCTGGTCCGGAATGTGAAAAAGTTATTTGAAAATTATAACTTGAAATACATGTCTAGTATTACATGGCACTCTAAAGTGAAAATGCATTACTAGGACATGCAATAATAGAGAAATACCTATATACACATATATAAATATATATTCATCTATTCTTCAGATTTGTGAATGGTAAGCTATAGCACAGAGAAGAAATACCAAAGCTGAAAGTTAAAGGGGTAGTGTATAAAGAAGCAAGAAAGCAAGCTGAAATAATGAATAAAAGCCTTCAACCAGTATTCAAGAAGGAAGAGGAGTTTGAGGGAGAAAAGGGCGAAAATACAGCAATTAACCTTTTCAAGAACCTGAAATAAAGGCCTCAGGCATGATGGGATCCCAAATTGAATATTGAAAGAATGTAGAGAACAAGTGGGTAAAATACATCAACTGACTGCATGTTCTCTAGAAGAGAAGGTCCCACCATGCTGGAAATCTGCAAATCTGCTATTAATATTCAAAGGAGGAAACAGGAAGGTAATGCTGAATCAGAAACTGGAGTCTTTGACCAGAATAATATACTACAATTAGTTTAATACAATTACGGTGTGCAAGGGGTCTTTAAGTAATAGGAGAATGTCCAATGAGTAGGAAAGGGAGAAGGCAAGAGATAGGTGCAAATGGATAATAGTTATAAATGGAATATAAATTCATGTAGACCATAGGGATTTCTTGTCGTCTTCTCTTTCTTAGCTAGGGGGACAAGGAGGGAAGATTGCCATGTAAATGAAGTGGCTGGCCCTGCTATGAATGTGCTGTGTTGTTACAATGTTTCTGACATGGGTAGTGGGTAGGAAACAGGGATAAAGCTCTATCCACACGGAGGTAAGATAAAAGGGGGAAGGGTCATAGGTGGGAGTGGGATGGGCAGGGGTAGGTGCATAGCTTGGTTGGCCATCTTTCTTTTAAGGGGGAAGAAGCCTACCAGTATATAGATAGAAAATACTCACAAAACATAACTTTTGTCTTACCTTGAGCAAGTTCCTGAAGTAGGGGGAGCAAGCTGACAAGACCACCTTGTGTGCTTTTAAGCTCCTACCCTCGCATGCAAGTGTCACGTCAACAAAGTCTTCATGGTCACGTAGGTGCTCAAAGGATGTGGCTATGTTGCTGTGAAAGTTATTCCACCGCAGGCAAAAGTGTTGGTCACTACCCATGGCGATCATGTGGTTCTTACTACTGTAACAAAGAGAAGTTAAAAACCATGAGGAAAAATTATATTAAGCACAATTATGAATATATACATATGTACACCAATGACTTTTCCCCCCTTAAAAAGGAGGTGGCCAAAAGTCAAAGGCATAAAACCCACTCCCACCCATTCCATCCCCATATACTCCACTCCCACTTACCCCCCCTCTCCTCCCTCTTATCTTGGCTCCTCCTGGTTGACGGGTCATCCCTGCATCTTGCCCACTTCCCTGGGTCAGAAATAATGTGGCAAGACAGAGTACATCCACAGCAAGGCCATTTCATTTAATCTGCGACACCCACTCTCCATCCCCTCGTGCAGAAGAGAAGATAGGGAGAAATCCCTTTGGGCTGCATCAAAATATCATTCACTCATACTCCCTCATCCCCTCCCCACTCCTTTCCATGCATCACAGCATCACCCATACACAACCATTCTCCACTCACTCCTATCTTCTGTCTTCTCCCTTCCTTCCTCAACAGATATTTCCCTTTCCCAATGCCCCTTTTACCCCCATCCATCCATCTCAGCCTTGGTTGCCCCCTCATGTTCACTCCTTCCACCTCTGCCTTCCACACCTCTTTTACTAATCTTTTTTCACTCATTCCTTCTGTGTGTCCAAACCATCCTAATATTCTTTCATCAACCCTATCTCCCAACTCCCTTTCCACCCCTGCTCTCCTCCTCACCCCCTCATTTCTCACTCTATCCAGCCTAGTAACCCCAACCATACTTCTCAGGTATTTAATTTCAAACACATTTAAACTCCTCTCTTATGTTCCATGTTTCTGTCCTATACAGTGCTGTTGGCACAATCACTCCATACACCTCTCAGCATCCATTCCCAAAATGTCTATTTCTCATTACATTTTTTAATCCCCCAAGGCATTTACTTGCTTCCCTCAATCTACATTCTACCTCCACCTCCATTCTTCTCTTTCCTACCACATTCACACCCAAGTATCTAAAGCTATCCATTTCCTCCAGTCTCTCTCCACTTCCAATTTGCTGCCACATTCTCCCCTTGTACATCTCATCATCTTACTTTTGACACATATTTATCTTCAACTTCCTTCTTTTGCATACCTTCCCAAACTATGTCACTAACTTCCTTAATCCTTCCTCTGATCCTGCCACAAGTGCAGTGTCATCAACAAACAACAACTGGCCTATCTCCCATTATTCTCCATTTTCTTTAACCATCTCCAATCCCTGGCCCATTATCCTTTTATTTACATCTCGCACCACTCCATCCATGTATAAATTGAACAGCCAAGGAAACATAACACATCCCTCATGAAGTCCCACCTTTACCTCAAACCATTCAATCTCTCCATTTCTAATTCTAACACAGATTCTACTACTCTCATAAAAACTCTTGACTGTTCTTAACCACTTCCATACGGTGACGCCTACGTAGGCGGCATGAGGAGCAAGTGGGTACTCGATGATGCCGACGTCGGCATCTTGATTAAATTTATTGTAGTCGTAACTACGTAACCTCCATTCTCTCTAAACTGGCTTCATCATATTTTCTATGGTTATTAAAATACACGGGTGAAAGAGAACGAACGATTGAGCACTGACTTTATTTTTTATAATGCGATTATTATGACGCAACATCGCACATCGGGCAGCTAATGCTGCCAGATGTGCGATGTGCCCCGGAGTGAAGAGGTTAAGTTTTCCTATCCCATATATCTGTATTATGAATACAATGATAATAATTAACAGTTTTCCTGTCCCATATATCTACATTATGAATACAATACTAAAATCAAGCATCCATGATAATCATAACCTTCTGCAACAAAGAAATAAATTAAAGGAAACATAAAAGCATAAAACATAGAGATCAGGCAAATAATGCTATAATATACTATCTTGGCATAATACTATCATGAAGTATTTATGATTTCTAACTGTGACAGATGAAATTAATATTCTTCACAATCTGGTAAACTAAAAATCTAATGTCTAGAGTACATCCTCCACCAAGCAACTATTGACTCCTAATGTCAGTACAGTATAAGAAACAAGATTCAATAAATTTATGAGGTAGAACTTGTTTTATAAAATAAATAAATAAATAAATAGATAAGTGAAAAAAATATATAAGATATATAAAATAAAATATATATACCAAGGGCTTCTTCCTGCCTTTCAAAGAAGGTAGCCAAAGTCAAAAGGAATAATTCCACTCCCACCCGTTTCATCTCCATTTACCACCCCTCCCTCCCTCCCTCTCATCTTGGCTCCTCCTGGATGACAGGTCATTCCTGGGTAAGAAACAATGCAGCAAGATGCAGCACATCCATGGCAAGGCCATTTCACTAAACCTAGGACCCCTCTCTCTGTCCTCTCATGCAATAACATTGAAGATGGGAAGAAATCCCTTCATACTGCATCAAAATATCATTCACACATAACCACTCCCTAAATCCCCCATCCCCCACCCACTCCCTTCCAAGCATCACAGCATCATCCATATACAGCCATTCTCCACTCACCCCTATAGAATAATAATAATATTTGAATATAAATTTTAGTCTTTCATAATTTCTTAATTCCATATGCAATACTGACTGTTATTGTATTTTTTTCTGATTACCAACATACAATTTCATCACGAATTGTTTAAGGTTTACTGGGTAAAGCTATGTGAATCAAACCAAGTATGTGTGTGGGGTGGGGGGTGGGGGGTGGGAGGAGTTACACAGAGAGATAGATAGATAGGGAGATTGATAGATAGAGAGCGAAGAGACAGAGGGGACAGGAAAGATCAAATTGTGATCAAAATAAAAATATTTCTTTATCCATAATAGATCAAGCAATGTAGGGGGTAAAATATTCAAATTAATTAATTCTTTTTTATTCTTCAAATAATTAGATGATCCCTTACTATAGTGTATTGTATTTACTTAACTGCAATGTATGGAAAATTGTCTTAATATCCTTCATACACCTTTTTCAGTTTATTTCCATTTCAGGTTTTTCTTCTGTCCTATAATGTGTTCATTTTCTTGTGGTGAATGGCAGACATTTCAGTTCAGTTGTGGAATGAGACCCTGGTCTAAATTGAGTATCAATTAATCAATGCCCAGTTTAGACTGAAGGCAACCTTCTAAATGAGTAAAATTATCTTTCAATATCCACAACTAAATATTTACCATTGTGGTACTAGCTGCGTCAACCAGGTGAAGTACAGAATTTATTTTCAAGCTTTTATTCCAGTTAATGCCAGATCATTCTTTTTAGCTTAAAGATTCCTCATCCACTAATGGCCAAAAGGTATCCCAATCAACCATTTAAACCAAATGTCAATTTTATTCTTCATCTATTCTCCCTAATTTAATTTATTTTTTTCTTGACTAGCCTAAACAATTCTTTTCAGATTAAAAAAGTACCCTTCTCCTCTAATGGGTTATAAAAGCTAAAAGAAAATCTATGCATAACTCCTCAACTAGTCTTCAGCAAAATTTAAAATCAAATCAATAAATTTTTAAAACTCGAAAAACTCTTCATGACATCAGCACTTCTGTAAAAGTCCAGTTCACTCAACAGCCTTGAGCGACCTTGCTGATATGATAAGTGGCTGAGACAACACTTCCATGTTTACATTTCAAGATAAGATAACCCTAATTGAGAGTACAGTCAACAATTTTTTTTCTTCTAAATCTCTGGGCTCATTTCAAACAGAATTGTAACCTTTGAAACAATCGACAATAAGTTGTGCACCTTAACATAGTAATTCAATGTTACTTTTTTCATCTTTCATTTTCTACCATTGATGATGCTGTGATTGCATGAGGTGGAATGGGCGGGGGGATGGGGGGTGAGGTAGTATGTGTGAGCAAAATTTGACGCAGTCCGAAGGGATTTCTCCCCGTCTTCTTTTATGCAATGGGGGGACGGAGAGGGGGGGTCGCCGATTCAATGAAGCAGCCTTGCTGTGGATGTGCTGTGTCTTGCGACACTGCTTCTGACCCAGGGCAGTGGACAAGGTGCAGGGATGACCCGTCATCCAGGAGGTGCTAAGATAAGAGGGAGGGTGGAGGGGTGTGGAGTGTATTCAGGGATGGAATGGGTGGAAATGATTTTATGCCTTTTCCTTTTTGGCTACCTCCCTTGTAAGGGGGAAAAAGCCTTGGTATATGTATGTATGTATGTATTTTCAAAGGATTACAAAGGCGGAGCATGCCGACAGGAGACCTTTTGGTCCATATCTAGGTCGGATGCGAAAAAAAAATCATAATAATAATAAAATAAAAACTATAATAATGTAAATGACAAATAAAGTACATAAATAAATGCATAGGTTTAGTTAAATAATAAACAAACAGGTAAATAGTAAATAATAATAAATTGACATATAACAAATAATAAATGAAAATCAGACAAATGATAACAAAACAAAAACAAATAATATAAAATAAATTATAATCATTACAGCATCTAGCAACTATTCCCATAAATGAAGTCACCAATTAAGCCAAAAGCAGTTGTTAATTCATTCCTTACATCTAAATGACAGGGGAAAAGGTGTGACTAGCCCTATGTTTTGTTTAATGGAAGTGAATTAGTGGGAAAAAAAAAGTGTTAAAATAAAGTCTGAAGAAAAGAAATGGAAAGGAGTAACAACTGAGGTGTCAGGGTGTCAGTGTTTTATCAATCAACCCATTGCCATGGTTTTCTCTTGCTGGAGATGTACAGACCCACGGAAATTGGCAAATAAAAAAATATATACATACATATATATATATATATACTATATATATATATATATATATATATATATATATATATATATATATATATATATATATATATATATATATATATATATATATATATATATATATATATGTATGTATGTTGCTGTCTGGAAGAGGTAAATACCAATTGTAATACAGTAAGTCCTCATCGTACGGTACATATGCATTCCTGAAAACCTTACCGCAAATTGAAATTACCACATACCGAACCCATTATAACATGTAATATAGGATATGGCAGACATACCATCTCCCTGCTCTTTCCTCTTCAAAATATCTGTGAATTTTTCTTACCATAAATAGAATCGAGGGTAGTAATTACCAAATACCGTAACTGTGAATTCATTGGATAAAGAATTACCATATAAGGAGGACTCACTGTGTACAGGAAAGGAGCTATATTTATGTGGTTTTCTTTCCTTTTCTTTAACAATTACACCTAATCTTAAACTGACTTAAAATTCTGGCTTAGGCCATACCATCATCTAAGCTGTTCCAATGTTTTTTGACATCCTTTAGACATGTGGTCTTTTTCAATTTGTCTCTATGACCTCATGATGTTCTCCCATCCTTGACCAGATCTTGTCATTTTTATCCACTCACTATCATGTCACCTCTTTCTCTTTCTTTCAATGATGTAAAGTCTAGTCATTTCAATTGCAAGGCTGGGAACCACTTGTTGCTCCCCATATTCTCTAGCTCTTGTTTATATCCTTCACTTTGAATGGAGACCATACTACCACTGCACATTCTAATCTATGGTGGATCAAGCATGCTATGATCTTTCTCATTATCTCAATGATGTATGAAAATTCACTTTTATGTTTATCAATAATCTGTTCCTTTTTGCTAACATGTTTATCAGGTACCAAGGTATCTATGACCAACACTCCCACATCTTTCTTTTCTTTTGCAAGTGATTTATCCCATTGAAAAATTAATTGATGGTCTTCATTAGCTTACACATTTCCAATGATTTGCATTTTTTTTGTATTCAAATTAATTTTTCACAATTGACTCCCAAGTATACAGCCTAGATTTTGTAACAATTGCAGTCCCCCTCATCTTTTATTCTTCTCATGATCTCTACATCACCTGCAAACAAGTTAATGTAGCTTGTCGCACCACCCACCATGACATTTATGATATCAAGAACACTACACTGATAGAGAAGATCTCTTGATAAGGGAAGGGAGGGCTTCAATAGGTCATGAGACCAAATTGGAAAAGACTGCATTAAAGAATGTGAAGTAATACCATTTTCCACCTAAATACATAAACTCTTGGAATAGCCTAGAAGTTATAGTCAAGTTGGAACCATACTTCAAATCTAGGTATGATACTCAGAGAACAAAGTGATATGGCCAAAGTTGGAACCATGTGAATCTTATTGAGGTACAGTAATTGGAAAGTAAGAGGTAGAACCACAGAAGTGACCTAGTACTCCAGGAATTTTCACAATCATGTGCTTTCCATTCACTCCATCTTTTACTTTCTCTACCCTATGATGAGATTTTCAAATACCATTCTCTGCCTCAACTCCTCACCTCTCATTATATCCATTCTTGCACTGATTATAATATTTTTCAAACACTTCATTTTAAATACGTTCATCTTCTTTTCTGCATCCCTTCTATTCTAAGTCCTGTTTCATAGTGTCTTGAGTGTGACAATCATTCCTCACTTTCAGCATCCCAGAAATAGTTGAAATAAGCAAACAATATAAGGACAGGCAAGAGAAGAATGAATATAAAAGAAGTGACAGATTTACCTCACTCAATCTGATCATATTATGACCTAGGACTGTCCTGGGGTTGCTAAATGATGTACAGTCTTGTTAATAATAAAATCACTGAAGTTATATGCTCCCAACCTGAAATTCATATTGTGATCAAAGTAATGTTAAATGTGACAAGTTCAATTACATTCATCTCTACAACAGCAATGGATGTTACATTTTCTTGGCTCCAGTCAGTTACAGGAGAAATCTCTTTACATTCAATGTTATTGAGAAACGTAACTGAATCTTGTCACTTCAAACAATCATTTTATCATAATATAAGCTGAAGCATGGCATTGTTTAAGATGGATGATCTTATCATACAAAAGCAGTACAGACCTAGGTCAAAACATATGCTCAGGTTGAGTGCGGTCAATGTGTGACCTCTCTCAGTTCCTTTCTTCTTCCTTTTACACATCTTTATATTGTTTGCTTATTTCAAATCTATGTACCTTGAAAACGTCTGAAAGATTAACTTGTTTGGACCATTTGACATACTATTTCCTAGTGGTCTTTAGCAATATACATGGTGCCTATTGACATAAACAAGGAATTTGACATGATCTCTGGACACATACTATCCAAAAAGATCACTGGAATAGACGTTCAAAATGACTGAGTGATTAACTTAATAATTTGGAGAGAGGGTGGAACAACTTTCTTAACCACATCTAAAGTACTGATGCCTCAACCTATGTAGCTTTATCAAATCCCTAATCGTACAAATTCCTCCAAAGCATTACCTCACAAACATTATCAATTCTCAATGCAACCAAATTCATCAGGATTACCACAACTTCCTAACCTTGTCAATTCTTCTCAGTCCACACATATATCCCACTCCTTTCCAATCATGACAATTCTTCTCAGTTCTTGCATGTTCCATGAAGGAGTGTTTCCTTGTATTTTCTATGTAGCTAAGTTTCTCATTCCACACAATCTTTAAATTAAATGTCTCCACCTCCTCTTGAACATTATTCATTAGTCTCTCATATTCATCAGATGGATTATTTCACCTATTCCACATATTCAAATCATCAGGCCTAGCTAACACTGAGGAAGAGGAAGGCAAGGAGGGAAAAGTGGTCGAGGAAATGGAGGAGGAAGAGAAGAAAAAGAGAAGAGAGGAGGAGAGGATGAAGGGAAGGAGAAGGGGAGGAGAAAAGGAGGGGGAGAGAAGGAAGGGGAAAAGGGAGGGGAGGAGAGGGGAAAAGGGAGGGGAGGAGAGGGGAAAAGGGAGGGGAGGAGAGGGGAAAAGGGAGGGGAGGAGAGGGGAAAAGGGAGGGGAGGAGAGGGGAAAAGGGAGGGGAGGAGAGGGGAAAAGGGAGGGAAGGAGAAGGGAAAATGGGAAGAAGGGAAAATGGAGGGGAGGAGAGAAGGAAGGGGAGGAGAGAAGGAAGAGGGGGGAAGGAAAATGGGGGGAAGGAAAATGGGGGCAGGAAGAGAGGGAAGGAAGGGGAGGAAGGAAGAGGGGGGAGGAAGATGGGGAAGGAAGATGGGAAGGAAGGGTGAGAGAGGTAGAATAGATATGGAGTGGAAGGAAAGGAGTTGGAAGAGGATAAGAGGTGGAATAGGAGAGGAGGTGGAAAAGAAGGAAGAGGTGGAGAAGAAGGACGAGGTGGGGAAACTTGAAGGAGGAGGTACAGGCTGACATGAAGTTAAGTGTAGCAGAGACTACGAGGGGAAGGGGAGGAGAGAAGGAGGAGAAAGAGGAGAGGAGGAGGTAAAAGCGGACAAGAACATAGGTGTAGCATGGATTAAGAGAGAAAGGGGAGGGGCCACAGACCGTGAGAGGGAGGAGCTTGGGACAGTGGGCGGGGCCAGGACATGGAAAGAGGAGGAGCAGAAGGGACACGAAGAAAGAAGTGGACGGTGGTGGGAAGAGGGAGGAAGGAAAAGACGCAAAAAGAAAATGAAGCTCAAGTGGAGGAGGAAGTGGGAGAGGCAGAGAGGAAGGGGAGGGGCGGGGCGAGGCTGGGTCAATAGGAAGAGAAGCTGACAGATACGTGAGAACTAAAACCCAATGAAGGAAACAGGAACAAGAGGAAGTTGAAAGCCTAAGAGTCTACATAAACAAATTTCATCAAGTACTTTGCTGCGGCCGAAGCAACCAGGTTTCTTTTCACCGCCCGGACAGTCTAGCCAAGAGGCAGTTACTGGGAGCCGTTGGATGAGGGAACACCGCCGCTTGTTGGCAGCCAGGACAAAGGCAAAAGCCACGAACAGTAGTGAATGAGAAAAAAAAAAAGCGTGAGCAAAAGTTCGTAATATATATATATATATATATATATATATATATATATATATATATATATATATATATATATATATATATATAAAATATAAAATACTTGTCAATAATGCAATTTGTGACGTGTGAATCGCATATCTGTCTTTGCATTTGTCTGCCTGCGTGTCTTTCACGCTGTACTAGTACTATATGCATTTTTTTCAGTGACGTCCATGAATTTTGACATCGACGTGTAGCTTGATCAAATGCTATCGAAGGTGATCGGTTCATTAGTCTCAGTAGTTTATTTTTCATTCATTTCCTTATTTTTTGTTTATTTATTTATTTTCATTGAAAATACAAAGGTGCAATGAAATCGTGACTTGGTCGAAAAACAAATTTCTTGCGTTGGATCTCTGCAAACGGAAACGATAGCGACACAAAGGCTACGAACGTTTCATTGTGTATTGTTGTGTAAACACAACAACGTTTAATCCTCACTGGAACATCGATAATGGAGGAGGATGAATAATTTTCTATTTCAAGTTTTTGATACACAAAAAATCGACACAAATTGACTAGATAATAGTAATCATATGATTTTTGTCGACATTTCTAAGAGGGAATGGGATTAAAAAATGGGCAAAAATCGGTCAATTTCACGGTTTTGGCGAATAACTGAAAAGGTGGACATGTCTAGTGCAATGACTTGAATGTACCATGACAGTGCTTCTCATTACCGATTTTCAGGATATAAAACAATTTACGTTATTCAGAAAATACGTTTCTGGAAGAAAAAAAAATCGACAAATCAAATTAAATTTTTGCTGTAGCCTACCCACAAAACACATATTTCGACGTGTTTTCGTGATCTAATTAAGATACACAAATCTGAAGAAAAAAAAAATATTTTCGACTGGAAATAGGATACGTTTGTGAACCATTTAGATCATAGGCGTGATCGACGTCTAAGTATGCACAGTCCATTTTTTGAAAATGTCCGAGTCGACATGTCATATCGCTTTCAAATTGTGAGCGCAGTCGGACGTCACACGTAAGCTCCACCTCGTTGCAAGCACTCTGTATGCTTACCTTAAGACCTTGGATGTCAAGCTACAAGTGAAACCCCAGGGCCATGTTCTTGGACTACAAAGTACGACCTTGACCAAGGACTTGAAATCCACCACATCTACACTCGAGGGTGATGCAGTCTGAAATGACCCATTTCGCTGCACCTAATAACTTGTATTAACTCTGCCGGTTGGCGATTTTGTTCAGCTAATGAAAAACCGCTCCTTCGCTACAAACGAAGCCGCCGAACAGGCAAAAACAGATACAATACACTGGAATGTACGTTCACCCCCTCGCGTACGATTCATGAAGCTGAACGATAAGGGGGAGATTACATAAGCCATCTTAACGCGTTAATTACACTGATAACAGATAGCGAAGAAAAACCCACACCAAGAGTCGCTTAGCTGAGAGATATTTGGTACTGGGTACGGAGCTCACGACAGAAGGCGCTCAGTTGGGACTAAGGTCACCTTTGCCCTATGTACTCGGACTTCCAGGGCGTGTGGTAATCACACCGGTGGCTGTGAGATTCGAACACGGGACTACGTAGTAAAAGGCGCGACAGAAACTAATTCACTTGTAGGCGAGGAAATTCATATACATGCGCGCGTGTGTGTGTGTGTGTTTGCGTGTGTGTGTCCGCGCGCACGCGTGTATACCACTACTACTACACCTACTACTAATAATAATAATAATTACAACGATAATAATAATGACGTCTTCGTGTACAGGTATTGATATGAATAAACTAGATACAAAAATACAGAACAAAATAGTACTATCTTGGACACCGATTATCCTTATCGCTTACACTCCACATTTATCACCGAAGGCCACTCACTTGAATGAAAGAACGAACGCACGCGCGCACGCAGACACGAACACTGCTTGCTGATGTAATGGCTGCTATCGTCGTGGGTTCCGACGAGACATACCCGAGTTCATGTATCCCGGTATTCTGCACTTCATTCACGCCCTAAGTTTCGTGGCTCTCGTCTCGCACTCAAACGGGACAATCCATTGTCGAAAGAGCCTCATTGGCGAAACCATCCCTGTTAAGTGTTTTGATAAGCATGGGCTGATGCAATGAATGTCGAGGATCAGTAGAGTTGGACGCTACTATATATATATATATATATATATATATATATTACACACACACACACAAAATAACCACAAAAGAGAAACTTGTACAGTAAGTACTTTCGTATATTACATCTGAAGATGCGGTTATTTTGCATTTTCGTATCGCGGTGATGTAATTGCTTGCATATATATATATAAATATATATATAAATATATATATATATATATAATATATATACACACACACACACACACACAGTGTTCGGGATAAATCTGATCTTTTTTTTTTATCTTCTCTCATTTCAGAACCATTTGAAGGATTTAATGGCGGTAACGTGCAACGGATATCTGGTTATTTGTACTATTGGTGGATGTGAGAACTAGAGAACATGGACGACTGGAAAGCAACGGAATATTGGAAGAGAGTGACCTGCATCATGATATTAGCGTCAGATTAAAGAACTCTGACATCTTAGCTGCAGCTCAGTGATCCTTGAATACAGTGAAGGCCGTGAGATGTGAGCTGCAGAATTGCGACGGAAATGTGGATGCAGTGGCTAGCAGGATCATAGCAGGCGTTCTGACTGTCCACACAACGAAATTCGTCGAGAAGCTGGAAAAAAAAGTGCGGCAAGATCCAGTCAAGGCAATGCGTACCTTGGCGAGACAGATGAGCGTCGGTGTGGCGACTGTGAAGAGGCACAAGGGCCAATTACTCACCGCCAAGGCCTAAGAGAACCGACTTACGAAAGCCAAGAAACTCATGAACAAGGTCAAACACCCTGTCGAGCCGGGGATGCTCTGGTTCTTCTCTGACTTCTACCAGGACCAGTTGCACAACGCGCATAAAAGGTGGCTAGCTTACAGTCCGCACAAAGTCCCGCGCTTCATGAGACCAAGTTCCCTCGAACTGTGATGGTCTTTGAGTGCGTTTCCAGTGAAGGCCACGTTATGCCGCCCCACATCTTTGAAGAGGAACTCAGACTCCAATCAGATTATATTGAGATGCAGTTCATTGTTGTCAAGCGCTGGGTGGAGAGGGTGGCTGCGGGATATCCATACGTGTGGCAGCAGGACTCAGCTCCGGGTCACATCTACGGGAAACCCCAGGAAGTGGCTGTCTGAAAACTTCTACGACTTCACAAGTCCCAACATCTGGCCCCACAACTCGAATGATTGCAACCCCATGGACTATGTGGGGGGCGCAGTTGAAAATGATACCAATCGTATCGCCTGCAACACCAAGAACAAGCTGATTGCCAGGATCAAACTGGTGTTCATGCGTCTCACGAAGGACACCGTGGAGGCCGCGTGCTGCAGGTTCATGTGCAGCCTGGACGCCGTGGTGGATTAGAGCGGCTTCTTTGAATGGGTTGTATTTAGTACAAGATCCTCTAAGAGATCCACTTTCAATTTTGAGAATACATATATATATATATATATATATATATTTTTTTTTTTTTTTTTTTTTGCCAAGATATGACGTTTTTTCTTTCCTTTCCGAAAAAGTGTCAATTTTTATCAAGAACACCCTGTATATATATATAATATATATATATATATATATATATATATACATATACATAGTTTACACATACAGGTAGTATGTATATATATATATATATATGTATATATATATACACACACATATAACAAAGGCTTTTTCCCCCTTACAAGGGAGGTGGCCAAAAACAAAGGCATAAAAACACTACCACCCATTCCATCCCTAACACCTCCTGGATGATGGGTCATCCCTGCATCTCGCCCACTGCCCTGGGTCAGAAGCAGTGTCGCAAAACACAGCACATCGACAGCAAGGCAGCTTAATTAAATCGACGACCCCCCCCCCCCCGTCTCCGTCCCCTCATGCAGAAATGAAGACGGAGAAATTCCCTCGGGCTGCGTTTATTTCTCACACAAACGTTCTGCCTCCGACTTCCCGCGCAGCACACGTGACCTCACGCCAATTAGAAGTACGGGTCATAACCTGCCCGTGTATATAAAAGCTGAACGGACGCCGAAGATTCAGATAGCTTCTGAGCAGCATACGTGAGCCAAGCTCGAGGCTCCTGCTTTCTCATCTCCCCCCACCCTCTTTTTGCTCCCCGGGGAACACGACTTGAAACACAGTCGTCACCTCCCGCACTGTTTCGTTCCCCCACCCTCCTGGCGCCCAACATTGTTAAATAAACCCAACTTTCTCTCCATCAGATTTTGCCTTCAACTTGCGTAATATATATATATATATATATATATATATATATATATATATATATATATATACATATATGTATATTACATTTATCAACGACAATGCACTTTAATTCTAAGCCATCAACATCGAGAAACTCAAGGAGGCATACATGCAAAAATTGATACGTGGTACAGCAAAGGACTCGAACCTCCGCTAGCACGTAACAAGCGACAGTGACTTAACCGATTACGCTATCAAGAGAGATACAAATTTTCTTATACAAAAATTGTGCTCAACTCATATCTCTCTTGATGGCGCAATCGTTTAAGTCACTGTCACTTGTTACGTGCTAGCGGAGGTTCACGTCCCCTGCTGTACCACGTATCAATTTCTGCATGTATGCCTCGTGTTTCTTGGTGTTGATGGCTTAGAATTAAAGTGAATTGTGGTTGATAAATAAATCTGTTCACTGGGACCCATTCAGTGTTGTACATATATATGTATGTGTGTATATATATATATATATATATATATATATATATACATATATATATACATATATATATATATAATATATACATTTATATATATATATATACATTTATATATATATACACACATATATATATAGTATATAATACACACACACACACAAATATTATATATATATATATATATATATATATATATATATATATATACAGTGATACCTTGAGATACGAAATTGATTCGTTCCGTGACCGCCGTCGTATGTCAAAATAATAATAATAATAATAATTATAATAATAATAAATCGTATCTCAATTATTCCCATTTCAATTGATGGAAATAGAATCCGTTCCAACAATACGAAATTACTCTAAAACAAACTTAAATTACACAAAACAAGCACAATTTATAGATAAATACATGAGTAATAACACACACAATGATAAAATAATAATGATAAAAGTTATCATATACCACGGAGACAGGTGATAGCGGTGAATGGAGGTGTGAGGCAGGAGGAGGGTGGGAGAAAGGGTAACGAGAGCTAGCGTACGACGCGCACACACGTACAGTGTGTAATGATAAACACACAAACATTAACACACACACATTAATACATATGAAATGAAAATAAGTACAGTAAGATTTTTTTTGTATGATTAAAAATGATACTAACTTATTTGTTTTCTTTTCATTTTTTTTTCATTTTTTTTTTCATTTATTTATTTATTTATTTTGGGGGGCTTTTTAAATTTAATTTTTATTTCCACATTCACGTCTGGCCCTTTTGGCCTCACCTTCATTACCTTCACTGTGCGGTCGCTTTAAGAGAAAACGATCAAGAGTGGTCTGTTTCTGCCTCTTTTAATATGTTGCAAAAGTGTGAAAGGCCCGTATCATTAAATAAGGCATTTACTCTCCGTGTAGACAATTTTTCAGGGTGCTTTTTCTCTACAAAATCACACTTCTTGCCACTTGGCAAGGATATCACGAATTTCACGTTAAGTTAGCACCTCCTGCTCGACCTCCTCACTGTTGAGTTCCAGCATCATATCCCAGTGGGTCATTTCCTGTAACTCCAGCTCCTCCGTCGTGAGTTCTTCAGCATGCTCCTTAACAAGATCAGCAACATCTGCCTCGTCTACCTCCAGCCCCATGGAACGACCAATGTACACGATCTCCTCCTCAACAGATGGTTCTGGTGGCTGTTCGAATCCCTTAAAGTTTTGCTATGCAACAACACCAGGCCATAGCTTTTTCCAGGCCGAGTTCAAGGTTCTCCTGGTAACCCCTTGCCAGGAAAAATCTACGAATCTTAGATTACGATGTTGTAATGGTTTTTCCAAAATTCACGTAATGTTAGGTTAGTGTTTTCGCTAACTTCGAAGCAACGTTTGAAGAGCTGCTTTTATAAGTTTCTTAAAATTAGAGATGACTTGTTGGTCCATGGGCAGGAGGATTGACGTTGACAATGTTTATGAATTTGAATTCATCTAAGATGTCATCCTCAAGGCCTGGAGGACCAGGAGCATTATCCAAGAGGAGACACTTAAGAGGGAGACCTTTCTCCGTTAAGTATTTCTTGACAGCAGGGCCAAAAACTAAGTTCATCCCCCTATAAAAACTGACGGGTCACCCATGCCTTACTATTTACTCGCCACATAACATGAAATTTGTCTTTCAAAACTTTATGAGCTTTAAAGGCCTTGGGGTTTTCAGAGTGATACACAATTAACGGCTTAACTTTACAGTCGCCTCTAGCGTTAGCGCAAAGGGCGAGAGTAAGCCTATCTTTCATAGGCTTGTGGCCGGGTAGGCTCTTTTCTTCCGCGGTGATAAACGTGCGCCTAGGCAACCCCCCCCCCCCCAAAAAAAAGCCCAGTTTCATCGCAGTTGAAAACTTGCTGCGGTATGTATCCTTCATGAGCTACAATAGATTCAAGGCTTTATGAAGTCTTAAGCTGCCTTAACATCTGCACTGGATGCTTCTCCATGCCTAATTACAGAATGAATGCCAGTTCGGGGTTTTTTTTTCCATACCATCCACGACTGTCTTTAAATTCCTCACCAACAGTACCTTCCGATGGTTCTCCCTCCTTAGCTATATCACATTTAAGGTCTTGGAAGATAGCAATAGCCTTTTCTGAGATTATCGTTTCCGTAACAGAGTCACCAGCCAACTCCTCATTAATCCATATTAAAAGTAGGCGCTCCATCTCATTATATAGGTCTGCACTTTCTTGCATCTTTCTGCTTAATGATCGTGGATATTGCTGATGCGTTGCGTTCATATTCTTTGGCTAAGTCACTCACCCGCACACCATGCTCATGCTTTGCAATTATTTCATATTTTACCACCATCGAGATATTATTTTTTCACTATTCTTGTCCTTACCTTTAGGACCCATGACTATACACAAAAATAATATCAATACACAAAACGGTCACAAACACGACGAACAGCGAAGATGTAAACGAGAAAACAACACACGAGCTGAAACGTCGGGAATTGTCAAGAGCCGAGTGAATAACCTGCCACCTACCGCTGGTGTTTCAAATTATCGCGCATCACCACATCGTATCTCAAAAGTTTCGTTGTATGTTAGGGAGTAAATAAAAAAAAATACAACGTATCTCGAATTTTTCGTATGTTTAGGGCGATAGTATATCAAGGTATCACTGCACGCGCGCACACACACACACTCACACACGACTCGATGGCGCGGTTGATAGAGTACTGGACTATCAATACGGATGTACAGCAGTACCTGGTTCGAATCCTGCCCAGGGCCGAAATTATTTCGGTATCGCTGCGCTTTGGGTCGTTACTCCGACTCTCGTGGGCGGGGAGTTGTGTGTGTGTGTGTGTGTGTGTGTGTGTGTGTGTGTGTGTGTGTGTGTGTGTGTGTGTGTGTGTAAGGTCATAGCATTACCCATAGATCGGTCATACGAGCTCTGAGCTCTCTTCCGGGAGGGAAATAGCTGTCGATCACGAGTCCAACACGTGATCCAAAAGACCACTGTGAAAGACCAAGGTGAATACACACATACATATATATATATATATATATATATATATATATATGTATATATATATGTATATATCGGAGTGTTTTTATGCCTTTGTTTTTTTGACTAGCTCCCTTATAAAGGGGAAAAAGCCTTTGGTATATATATATATATATATATATATATATATATATATATATATATATATATATATATATATATATATATATATATATATAAAATTTATAGTTTCCTCTATTTCATTTTTTTTTTCTCTGATCTCTGCTTTTTGTTGATAAGCTTGTTTAGTTTTACTCTTTCTATTTCGTCTCTCCTGATTTTAATCTACATGGTCATTCTTTTTTTAATTAGATCACTTGTAGCTTTGGAGAACTTGTTTTCTCTTAATACTTTTTGTACTTCCTACTTTCTTTGCCTATTCACTAATGATAATTACATTCAAATTCATATCTTCGATGGTGTCATTAATTTTTAGAGCTTTGAATCTATTTCTAACTGAAATCCCTTCTTATAATCCTTAACCTTCGCAAGGCTTATTTTATTTTTTAAAGCTAGTTTATTACTCTCGGCTCTGAAATTGTATTTAGCTGTGCAACCTACCATTCTATGGTCACTACCTATGTTGACTTCATTTATGGCCGTAACATTGCTAACACTCTTGCTCTCATCTCATGGTATGAAGTCTACTTCCTTCCTTTCTTATCCATTTGGACATTTCAAGGTCCATTTACGACCTACACGCTTTTGGAAGTGTTCATTATCCTCATGTAGTTCTCTGCAAAATTGTCTAACATCTCACCTCTGTCATTTCTTTCACCTACTCCAAACTTCCCAATGCACAACTCATCTCCCATCTTCCCCACTTTAGCATTAAAGTCACCTATTACCAATGTGTACTTCTTTTTTCTTGATCCATTACCTAACTTAAATCATCATAGGACTCAATTTCATCATCTGAACTCTGTGAAGTTGGTGCATAAACCTGAACTATTTTTATGGTGTACCTTTTACACAGCCTAATCACAATCCAAGCTACCTTTTCTGATAAACTGCTGAACTTGACTATGTTACCAGCAACCTCTCTGTTTATCAAGAATCCTACTCCACTATATCTTTTTCCTTACCTCTATATAAAAAAAATTATATATATACATATATATATATATATTTATATATATATATATTACATAATTATATGATATATATATTATATGACATTTCATCACTGCCTGAGTTACCAGGTAATCTCTCCCAGGTGACTGGTAATCTCCCCCAGTGAAGAGCAAGTACAAAAAATTAAGTATATAAAGTAACATAATAAAATATAACATCTTAATAATTATTATCCTGACCATATAGAATATTCCTAAGAGCTACTGAAGAAGAGCCTTGAACCCAAAATCATGATATATACCGGTAACAAAAATGGCCATCTACAGTTAAGTCATAAACCTCCTTTCAAAGGAACGCAAGTCCATAGTAAGACATGGAAAATACATTTAATAAAATAGTAAATGCACAATTAGCCACCACTTTCGATGAGATTTGTATAAGAGGAAATCTCCTGTCCATATATACTACTAATATAATCATATATATCTGATATATATATATATATATATCTGATATATATATATATATATATATATCAGGTACAGAAATTTAAGTATATAAAGTAACATAGTAAAATATAACATCGGAATAATTCTTATCCTGACCAGATAGAATATTCCTAAGAGCTACTGAAGAAGGGCCTTGAACCCGAAATCACAATATAGCAAAAATGACCATGTACAAAGGAACATAATTCCATACTAAGACATATGGAAAATGCATTTAAGAAAATAATAAATGCACAATTTGCCATCACTTTCAATGGAAATATGTATAAGAGAAAATCTACTGCTCATATAC